>NC_052159.1:22141432-22441432 GCF_902713615.1 Scyliorhinus canicula
AAAACTGCACACAATATTCTAGTGTGGCCTCACCATGGCCCTGTATAATTAAAGCAACACATCCCTGTTCCTGTACTCGGAACCTCTGGCAATGAAAGCCAACATGCTATTAGCCTTCTTTACCGCCTGCATGCTTACCTTCAGCGACTGGTGCACAAGGACACCCAGGTCCCGCTGCACACCCCCCTCTCCCAATTTACAGCCATTCAGGTAGTAATCTGCCTTCCTGTTTTTGCTTCCAAAATGAATAACCTCACATTTATCCAAGTAAACCACGGCTTTTATTAACAGACCTATCAGCTGCTTTCAGAGATTTGTGTGCACCCATTTTAAAATGGTACCATTTCATTGCCGTTCCACATTCTTCCTTTACATCACTCTGCCTTTTTGATCACTGCACACTTTTCTGCATTAGATTTAATCTGCCAAATATCTGTCCATTTTATCAGACTGTCAGTGTCCTTCTGAGGTCTGTTACTCTCACCCTCATTGCTTACTACATTTCTGAATTTAGCGTTATCTGCAAACGCCACTATATACATCTGACCTCTCACCTTTCTGTCTCTTAGCCAATCTTGTATCCATGCTGTCACTGTCCCTTTAGTCCAATGGGCATTAATTCTGCTGACCGCTGATTTCAGATAAAGGACAAAGTTTTGGGCTGGGATTTCCAGCAACACCCCCCACCCGTTGCGGTTGTCCAGCGGCAGAGGCAGCTTGCCATTGGCCGCTGGCGGAATCTTCCGGTCCTGCTGGAATCAATGGGCATTTGCGTTGCTCCCTGCCGTGCCGCTGGGGAACTCGCCATGGAAGAGTCACCTTCTTTGGGGTCAGAAGGTCCCGTTGGGGTGTGGTGAGGGGAGAGGGGTGGAAAATCCCGCCCTTGTAGTTTTTTTGCTGACCGTTCAAGCAAGTCGTATTTTATCAACACCTTTTAAAAATCTATTTCCACAACATTGAGCACACCAGCTTCACCTATCCTGTCTGTTAATTGAACGAATCAATGGTAACCTGAGACCCTAATGCTTGACAATGAAGGTTCATCATTGTTGGACTGATCTTCAGAGCTGAGACTGTACATTAAAGTGTTAGCACCAGAAATACATGATGTTAATGTAAGGAGGATGTAACACCACCTGAGTGAGTAACGGAGATCTGGAGGAAGGAAAAGTTCCAATCTTGTGCAGACATCCGAATATGTATATAGTAACTGTAAGTATAATGATGGCTTCAACTAACTATAGCATTGAGCAGATTACATTGGGAAAATAGACAAGACCTGAAGAACCCCATCTAGATCCCGATAACAAGGCAAAATAGGGTAATAGCACACAACGAGTAGAAAAAAATTCCAAGAAATAGCTACAGACCCGGAAAGACGATGAGCGGAATTCTCTGACCCAGCACCGCGTTGGAGAATCAGCGCGGTGCCGCGCATCTCACGCCACTCCGCCCCGAAGCCAGGACGCAATTCTCCGCAGATCCAAGAAATCCTGGGTGGGATTCTCCCATCGGGCGGCTAAGTGTCGACGCCGGTGTAAAAACGGGAATGTTTTACTCTGGCCTCAGCGCCCGTTCCGGGACGCCATTCTCCGGCCCACAGGGGGCTAGCACGGCGTTGGAGCAGCCCACGGTGCTCCAGCTGTCGATCACGGCATGAACCCGGCACTGCGGGGTCCGTGCATGCGCAGTGGCCTTCTTCCCCGCGCCGGCCCCGATGCCAAATGGTGCAGGGCTACAGGAGCTGGCGCGGAGGAAAAGAGGCCAGGGCGCAGAGAGGCCGGCCCGCCGATTGGTGGGCCCCGATCGCGGGCCAGGCCACTACGGAGGTCCCCCCCCCCCGGGGTCGGACCCCACCTCCCCCCCCCCCCCCCACAGGCCGCCCCCGGACCCTTCAATGCCGAGGTCCCGCTGGCTCAGGGGATGTTTGAATGGCGCTGGTGGGACTTTTTGAGATGGCCGCTCGGCCCATCCGGGTTTGCAATTCATTCGGCCTGCTACCGATGGCGAGTTCTGAATCACGGTCAAAATCGGCGAGCACATCATTAACCCTAATTTGCATTAATTTCAATCTCATTAGTGGAATTGAAGTCAAATGCAGCAGCCTCTCTGGAGTTAATGATTCCTGCGAGAGTTGTTTATTACTTCTTTTTAAAAAGGTGAAGCTGACTCAATGGCAACGGAGAGGAATTGAGGAAGTGAGTAGCCACCTTCCGGCATGCAGCTCAAGGGCACCGGAGTGTCTGTCCCAGTGCCCAAAGGGAGGGATCAGAGGGTCAGCTTTGGTCGGGTGAAATGAAATGAAATGAAAATCGCTTATTGTCACGAGTAGGCTTCAATGAAGTTACTGTGAAAAGCCCCTGTTCCAAGTCAGAGATTTCCCCCTGGGCTGGGAGGAACGAGGGGCTTTGCGCCTGGGTCACCGGTCCAGGGACAATGCCACGACACCACCACCTCCCTATACATCGGTCACTACTCAACACCCACTGGCTACTGAGGAAGCTGCAGGTGGGAAAACAAGCACAGCAAAGAAGAAGCAGAAGATAACACAAGCACAGCAGCACATTGACTAATATCTCCAGATAACAAAATACTGGCAGGATGGCTTGTAATAGGGAGGTCAAGGCTACTGCTCTACAGACATGTGGGTTCCAATCCCACCATGGAAGCTAGTGCAATTTAAATTAAATTAATAATCTGGAATTAAAAGCTAGTCAGTAATAGTGACCAAACCGTTGCCGATTGTTGAAAAAACTTATCTGGTTCACTAATGCCCTTTTGTGGAGGAAATCTGTCATCTGTACCCTGTGTGGCCTGTATGTGACTCCAGACACAGAAATGTGTTGAGTCTGAACTATCCTCTGAAATAGCCTTGCAAATCACACAGTTCAAGGGCAATTAAGGATGGTTAACAAATGCCAGTAATGCCCACATCCCAACAAAAGATCCATATTCGCTGAGAACATAACAACTGTATTTTGTGCATTTCTGGCACCTTACACATTTTTGATTTTAATCGCTCCACTACTGATGGCCACGTCTACAGTGCCAAGGTCCTAAACTCTGGAATTGTACTCGCCCTCTCTCTCGCACTCTCTCCTCCTCCTTTAAGGCACATCTACCTTTATGACCAAGCTTTTGATCACCTCATTTAATATCTGGTTAAGTGGCTCAGTGTCAATATTTATTTGACGAGGTTTCAGTGAAGTGCCTCGGGATGTTTTATTACATTATAGGCACTGTGAAAGTTGTTGTAAGATATCAACAAGGAGGCTTCCTGTCAGCCAGTACGTACTGCAACAGCCAACTCTATTATTGTTTGGCAATTGCACTGCCCAATAATGAGTCCAATAAAAATGCTGACTGCCTAATGTATTAAAATTGGTTCATAATTTTTGTTGGCCTGGCACAGGAGACGCGATATCCCATATTAATTAATGTTAGGAGTTCAAGCTGCTCCCGTATTGATCTTCATTTATTTTGGATTCCTGGACCCTGCCAGTTCAGCTGTTATATTTGGGTTTGCCCCACAGAACATAAATTCAACACAATAACATTTAGAGAGCTGACTCAGTTGCTTCTGCAATTGTCACTGGAAAGGAGGTCATGAAAGGATTATCAACCTGTAAGGCTGGTTCTCTTTGTCTTTCTAAATTTGCTGCCTGATCCTCTGAGTGTCGACCCTCACACGTGAATGTAGAGGACCCCATGACACTACACGAATGAACAGAAGTGCCCCGGTGCGCTGACCGATATTTATCCCTCAGTGAATCCAACATGAATATTTCTACAAGGCTGGTCATGTCTATCACCCACTGGCTGGCAGGAGATTTATCCGCGTTTTTAATGAAGTAAAGATCTCCATAATCTGCCTGTTTATTCCTCTCCCCCGTGCCTGTGAAACCTGCTACTGTGAATATGTTGTATGTACCAAACCAGCTGAAAGTCAGTGAAACCTGGCAGCAACAGGAGGTGGTTATTTTTCAATGCTATTCAAAGTGGATGCCAACATTCTGTGACTGGTGCCATCCAGACCTATATGTAGCCTGGGAAAGAAAGAACCTGCATTTAGATAGCGCCTTTTTCTGCTGTCCGCATTCTCCAAAGTGCTTAACGTTCAGAGACTGGCAATTCTGTCATGGGTGACCCACCTCCTGTCTCCCCAAAATATTTCTTATCTACAAGGCATAAGTCGGGGGGGTGATGGAATATTTTCCGCTTGTCCGGATGTGTGCAGCTCCAAGAGCACTCGACAAGCTCAGCACAGTCCACGACAAAGCAATGTCCTTGACTGGCACCCCATCCACCGGTTTGAACATTCACCCCCTTCAGCAAGATGCACTGCAGCAACTCTCCAAGGCTTCAGTGACATCTTCCAAATCCACAACCTCTATTGGCCCAGAAGACCAGATGCATTGGAATATCTCCACCTCCAAGTTCCCCACCAAGTCTCACACTGTCCATATTTGGAAATATAACAGTGTTCCGTTATCGTCACTAGGTCACAATCCTGAACGCACTGTGGGAGTCACCCAGCCACTCCGACTGCAGGGGTTCATGTAGGCAGCTCAACGCCACCTGCTCAAGGGAAATTAGGGCTGGGTAACAAATTTCTGGACTTGCCACATTCAAATAAAATAAATTTGCCTTTTACATGTTGTCGCCGTTGTTAAGCAGTTGAACAGGGTAGTCAGTATCCCACAGATAGCAAAGGTGATGCACTGCTTTCGGTGATGACTCTTTCCCAGTAGTCCAAATCTTCCTGCCCTTCTTCAAATAGGATTTCAGTAGGCGGACAAGACTTCAGAATAGAACATAGAACATACAGTGCAGAAGAAGGTCATTCGGCCCATTGAGTCCGCACTGACCCACTTAAGCCCTCACTTCCACCCTATCCCCCAAACCCAATAACCCCACCTAACCATTTTGGTCACGAAGGGCAATTCATCATGGCCAATTCACCTAACCTGCACGTCTTTGGACTGTGGGAGGAAACTGGAGCACCCAGAGGAAACCCACTCAGACACGGGGAGAACATGCAGACCCGCACAGACTGTGACCCAGCGGGGAATCGAACCTGGGACCTTGGCGCTGTGAATAACATCTGAGCAACAGAGTAGAGAATTTCTACTTACCTCCCAGATGCAAACTTGGCATTAAAGAAATTGCTCCATTTTCCTTACAGCTTGGAACTCGAGCAGTTTCTATAATGGGTGACTGATCCATCCATAATGGCAGTATCACATGTTGTCAACAGTTTGAAAATCAACCTGAGTATTTCTGACACCTAGGAATTGATTTCATTTCAGAGTGGAGTCTCCAGCGTGAAACTGCTGCGGTGAGTTGATATCCGAACTTCTCTAGCCTGTCCGCACACTGAAGTCCTTCATTCATTCTGCTAGATTTCCTCCGGTAAATGCTGCGAGCCTGGCTAAATCAGGGATCCTCTTTCGAATAAACTCTCCAGCGACTGGGATGACATTTTAGATGCAATCGCATGAAAATGCCCTGAAGCAACCTCCGGAATCATTGAACTTCATTGAAGCCTATTTGTGACAATAAGCGATTACTTTTTGTCATCAAACCTGCCGACAAAGGGGGTGCTGTTGTCGTCAACGCAAAGGACTCAGCTTTGTACCCTTACGTCCCCATCTCAATGAATTCCGGGCTCGACATGATGTTGAGCTCTTCTTTCGTTGCCTTCATCTCCGTGCCCACTTCTTTGGGCAAGAATCCCAACCCCCCGTTCCACTGATCCTTTCATGTGCCTCCAACATTCTGCCTCCAAATGGACCCCCCGCCGGGACAATGACCGTCCCTTGATCTTTTCATTGAGAACTGTTGACGGGACATTGGCCGTCTTAATTTTTCTGCCCCCCTCACCCATTCCAACCTCTCTCCTCTCTGCTCTTCACTCCGTCAGATCTAACCCCGACTTTGTCAGCAAACCTGCCGACAAAGGGGGTGCTGTTGTCGTCATACCAAGCCTGGCCGGAATCATGTCTCCGACAGCTTCATCAAGCCCTACATGATGGCAGCTGAGGATCCTTTTGTCTGGGACTGGAAAGAGATGTGTCCCAACTGCTCCCGGCTGGCCTCTGCTGGTGGGCATGAGCAGGAACTGGCGGGAGCCAGCCAGGCAGAGATGATAAAGAGGTTGGGGCCTTCACTGCATCTCTTGACCAGACTTGCCCGTAGGTACCTGTGGCTCTTGACTATTTTCAATAGAGCATGTAGCAGGGGAGGCAGTGACGTAGTGGTATTGTCACTGGATTAGTAATCCAGAGGCTCAAGGTCATGTTCTGGGGAGATGGGTTCGAATCCCACCATGGTAGATGGTGAAATTTGAATTCAATGAAATTTTTATTGATTTCAATAAAAATCAGGAATTGAAAGTTTAATAATGAACCATGGAACCGTTGTGGATTGTTGTTAAAAACCCTTCAGGATCACTAATATCCATTTTGTTTAGGGAAGGAAATCTGCCACCTTTACCTGGTCTGGCCTATATGTGACTCCACACCCAAAGCAATGTGGTTGATATTGTTAAATGCACTCGGGATGGGTAATAAATGATGGCCCAGCCAGCGATGTCCACATCCCATGAACAAATAAAAATCAAGTATAGTGGTCAAGGTGCTGATCCGACCAATGATGGAAAAGGACCTTGGAGCATCAGTTAGCTTCCCTGATTTCTCACTACATTAGGATTGAACCTCTGCACTGTTTCCTTAGCGCAAATATTGAGAGAGCGAGAGAGAGAATGCAAGCACATGGATTTCATAGGCGTATAAAAGAAAATGGGGCTGTGCTTTCTATTTGGGCATGGTCGTTGGTGCTCACAGCTGTTTATATTAGGACTCAAGGGTGCTGTGAATGATTAGAATGTGAGGAGATATCATTCGCTTATTACAAACCTGTTGGACTTTAACCTGGTGTTGTAAGACTTCTTACTGTGCTCACCCCAGTCCAACGCCCGGCATCTGCACATCATTATTACTATTGACTGAACCTTCATTGATATATTTACGAACAGGCTTGTGACACATAAGCAAGCTGTTTATGATGGATGAAAAAAAATCTGGTGATAAAGAACACAACTTCCCACTTTCATTTGTGCTACTATCTTCTAAATTTATCTTTGCTCCCATTGTGAGATGGCACCTCGAACAGCTGGTTTTCTTCCACACGCTCGTTGGGGGCTTGGTGTTGTGCATGCATCAGATAATGTGCCATTCATTTGAATTACAGAAATGAAAGCAAAATTGCCAAGTAGCCATTATATGAAGGATGTGAGCTCTTCATGCATTTGTCCAAGGGCACCCATTAATAAAGTGTACTTCACTCCAAACTGTTGCCAAATTATTTTATGGCCCACAGATGCTTTTCTGGCTCCATTTATTTTGCTATAAATTTATATGAGTCTGGGACATCTTCCAATCTGACGGACCGAAATAGCCTCCTGATTGCTGTAAATTTGGTGAGTTGAAGTTACTATTGACGTTTCTGATTATGCACTGTGCCTGTTATTCCAATAAATTAGATAACCAGCCAGACGGAATGGTGTGTGCTACATTTGAAGCAATTGTGAGTTCATTCCCGAAAGACTGCATTAGAAAGATATCAGGTGAAAATAATATGTACCTGCATTTTTGCCCATTGATCTAAATCAGCGCTGAAAGGATATGTTTGCATAAAAGCAGTAAAAATGGATGAAGGTTTGTCGGGCTAATGATGGGGGGGGGGGGGGGGGGGTAGGGGCAGGTATCCATTTGTCTTGATGAAATAACACCCTTGACAAAAGGCGGTCTTTTGTTTCCTAAGTTAGAAATTTGTCGGGGTTTTTGCACATTTGTAAAATGGCCTTAATCTTTGGGAGCTGTTTTAAAACTGGATTGTATCATAGTGACCTGAAGGAATGCGTAAATTTATTGTGACATCTTTAGGCTTCGAAAGCTTCCGTAGTTCAACAAGTGAGATTTCAAAGACCCAGTGGCTCACCCGTATTTGTTACTTGCACACCATTTATTATTTGAAGGTTTCTCTCACTGCTGGCCAGAGACCATCGCTAAAGATGATAACTCCTCACTAAAGATGATGACCCATTGCTAAAGATGTCAACCCATCGCTAAAAATGATAACTTATCGCTAAAGATGATAACTCATCGCTAAAGATGATAACCCATCGCTAAAAATGATAACTTATCGCTAAAGATGATAACCCATCGCTAAAGATGATAACCCATCGCTAAAGATGATAACCCATCGCTAAAGATAACTCTTCATTAAAGATGTCAACCCATCGCTAAAGATGATAACCCATCGCTAAAGATGATAACCCATCGCTAAAGATGATAACTCATCGCTAAAGATAACTCTTCATTAAAGATGTCAACCCATCGCTAAAGATGATAACCCATTGCTAAAGATGTTAACCCATCGCTAAAGATGATAACCCATTGCTAAAGATGTTAACCCATCGCTAAAGAGGTTAACCCATCGCTAAAGAGGTTAACCCATCGCTAAAGAGGTTAACCTATCGCTAAAGATGTTAACCCATCGCTAAAGAGGTTAACCCATCGCTAAAGAGGCTAACCCATCGCTAAAGAGGTTAACCCATCGCTAAAGATGATAACCCATTGCTAAAGATGATAACCCATCGCTAAAGATGATAACCCATCGCTAAAGATGTTAACCCATCGCTAAAGAGGTTAACCCATCGCTAAAGAAGTTAACCTATCGCTAAAGAAGTTAACCCATCGCTAAAGATGATAACCCATTGCTAAAGAGGTTAACCCATTGCTAAAGAGGTTAACCCATCGCTAAAGAGGTTAACCCATCGCTAAAGAGGTTAACCCATCGCTAAAGAGGTTAACCCATTGCTAAAGATGTTAACCCATCGCTAAAGAGGTTAACCCATCGCTAAAGAGGTTAACCCAACGCTAAAGAGGTTAACCCATCGCTAAAGATGATAACCCATCGCTAAAGATGATAACCCATCGCTAAAGATGGTTTTCAAACTTCCTGAAACAAAATGACAAATTATATTTTTCAAAGCCCAATTTGCCTTGTTGCTGCTGAATTTCTCAACAGTTTTCACCTTGCCCTGGTGAAGTCTATCATCTGGCCATGACTTTATCCTCAAGCACCAGGCTTTATGTTCTTCTTCAGTGTGAATTACTTTGAAATAAAGCCTTGGGAGCGATCAAATGATAAACAAAACAGAGTCTGTTCTGTGTGGGATCAGAGGGTTATTCCTGGCGCTTGTCGTGGTGGGAATGACCCTGCTATTTATCGGCATTCGTTTTTGGGGGGCCTGAGTGGGGAATGCCCCGCCGAGGGCGATCTCAGTCACATTTCCTGCACTGAGGAGCTCCGCTTGTCAGTGCAGGGAATGTTCGGAACGGCTCCCCGATTTCTTGCCCTCCCAATGCCCAGCTCATCTGTTCTGGGAGTCCAAGAGCCCCTCCTTCCCCCCACACCCCACCTGATATGGCAGGGAACACCTGGACTCGATCCCTGGCATGGGGAAAATGCCACCTGGGCACCTTGGCACTGCCACCTGGATGCCCTGGCAGTGCCAGGTGCGAACCTGCCCAGAGGCCAACCACCCAGGGGCCATTGACCAACTGGGAGATCCCCTGTTTGTGGGCACCAGTGTTAAATGGCACCCGGCTGGGGTCTCCTCAGTAGATCCTGGGAGCTGGTTAGATCTGGCGTTGGCAGACCTCGGCAAGTCTGGGTCCCGCCCATTGTGGGCAGGATCCAGATCGTGACATCTCGCGAGGTGTAACGACGTCGGGGAAACCTGGTAGAGGCCTCCTGTGGGATCTACCGGCTGTATCACGACTGTCTTGTCTTAAGATTCACAATCCCAGTAATTGCTGAGTGGCATAGCAGGGTTATCGTGCCTCTGACTGTTCGGACTTTTTCCTGTTTAAAAATACAACTTGGGAATGAAGCAATTTGACTGCTTTGCAAAATGCTTACACAATACCTCTGGAAAATAGCAGCGATTGAGGACAATTACAGTGAATGCTGTGGAACCCGTTATGTTTTTAACAAAAATATGTAACTGGTTGCACTATACACATATCATTAACTGTATTATAAAAACCTCTCCTTTCTTCACAGTTACAAATCATCATGCTTTACTCACTGAATGGTCGACAGTTTAAAGGGTGTTAGCCAGTAATAAAGTAATGGGGGAGACTTCACATCATTAGGGATAGCCATTTATCTGTGTGCTATTTTTAACCGGTTGGTTAATACATTCAGATGAACCTTTACTGCTTGCAGTTTTAATATAAGTAGGTTAATGACTTCATTAAAATAGTTAGCAGAGGAATTTCAACTGAACGCACCAGTATGCACAAATACATTTTTATCCTTTAAGAGCTGAACTTTTCCAATCGATTGTGGTCCGTGTCCTGAAACCATTCCTGCTTTATCGCTGCTGACTTGAAAAGCAATGTGATCACTATTTTCGCTATATCAGTTAATAAGAAGTGTTATTGGGGTTCGATGTCACAACATCGGCATAAAACTGGTTCTAGTCTCCATGTATTCTTCCAGTTCAATTGGTATTGGAGCTCTGGAGAGTAATTCTCCGGGACGATTCAGATTGTGATGTTTCACTATTAGTGGAAGATGCCTGTTGGACTCTACCACCAGTAATTATCTGGTATGAGAATATGATAAGAATCAAGGATGAGTAAAATATATTTGGCTCCACTATAACAGTTGCTGTGTTTTGGACGCCCAAAGAATCTGTAGTCCTGAGATTCTGGGGTCCCTGCCCCAACCAATGGAAGTGCAGTGGAGTGGGATGGCCGACCTGCAGCCTACAATGTAGATCCTGTTAATATCAAATGTTAATAAATGATGGGGAAATCCAGCAGCTTGTCTTTTACCTTCAGCAAGTATATTCTGTATACCGCTCAGCAGAGATACAAACTCCTTATGGTTCCCCTACACCAAATGTTCCAGCGGTGTTCATTTATACTCTTTTGCAGCTTGAGCCAATAATCGCCACCTGTCTTCCATAAGGCAATTAGTTTCACAATGTAATTTTCAAAGCATTGACTTGTTGATACATTGGCAGACTATGTCCTATATTGTAAAGATGTGATCATGCGACTGCATGGGTGAATCAGATATGCCACCCCGTTAACCATTAAGAAATCCCAGCCATTCAGGTCAGGAATCCTGAGGACCAGGAAGGGTTGTAAACAAAATAATCCGCTTTTACAGCCATTCGCATAAACCAACTACCCATTTTTTTAAAGAAAGGTAATCAATTACAGAGCAGTTGAATTACTTTTATTCTTCAGGTTTGGGGTCTTTCAGGAGGTCTGCAACATTCTAGCTCCCAGCTGGCTTGAGCTCCCATGGAAATTAGGAGAATGTAACGGACATAATTCCGCCCCCCCCCCCACCGGAAATGTAGATAGGGTGATTGGGTGGATTTGAACTCGAAGTTAAGCCATAATCTTATTGAATTATGGATCAAGTACAATGAGGTTATATGATCTTCTCCATGCTCCTATTACTTACATTGAAATTATTTTTTAAAGTTTCAGCGCAGCGTCTGCAAGATAAAAGACCCATTTCGTTCAGCGTAGATGATGGAACAGCAGTGGGCAGCACGGTAGCACAGTGGTTAGAACTGTTGCTTCATAGCACCAGGGCCTTAGGTTCGATCCCCGGCTTGGGTCACTGTCTGCAGGGTCTACATGTTCTCCCTGTGTCTGTGTGGGTTTCCTCCAGGTTCACCGGTTTCTGCCCACGAGTCCCGAAAGACGTGCTGTTAGGTAATTTGGACATTCTGAATTCTCCCTACGTATACCTGAACAGGTGCTGGAATGTGGAGATTAGGGGCTTTGCACAGTAACTTCACTGCAGTGTTAATATAAGCCTACTTGTGACAAAAAAGATTATTAGTGTTCTATGCTGGAAATTGTACATACATTATGTAAGCATGGACTGCACAATACAAATTAAGCTCAGAGGGCCTGGACATCAATATGAAGCACATACCCATTTTTTAGGAGAGGATGATACATTCAAGTCAAACTTCACTCAAGATATTAAGTGCTGCAATAGGTCAGTTAGTGGAGAGATGTAATTGTTTCTAATTGTGAAATACGGCTTGAAATGTTGTTTCTGTGGAGCCGTTTGATTTTGGTTTGGCTCTCCGTTTGAACTTAGCGGAAATAATGGATCAAAAACGTTTGGTTGAGAAGTTTTCAGGTTTGTATTTTCAATAATCTTTGGGATGGCAGGGCGGGGTCGAACAGTTGGGGGCGGTTGTTGGGTAAGCGCCATATCAGTGGGCAGATTGTGCAATTGGCAAATCTAATTATAAATGTAACCAAAAATCACAGGAAATGGATTACATACAAATGTTTCAGGTAGCGGTGGACACATTCAAAATGTGTCGAATCTAATAGAGAACCATTCAGATGGGACGTTTCCATGTTATAGATGACTTGGAGAGATGATGGCACAATGGTAATGTCACTGGGTGAGCAATCCAGAAGCCTAGGATGTCTTTCTGGAGACATGTGTTCAACACCCCCCCCACCCTCCCCACCCCCCCAGGGCAGATGGTAGAATTTAATTCCAAATAATGGGAGGGGTTCTCTGATCACCCGCCTAGTGTTTCTTGGTGGCACGCTAGTGGCGGGATTCTCTTTTTCCGCCCCTTGTCAATGGGATTTCCCATTGAAGCCGCCCCGGAAATCCCACGGGCGAGGACCGTCATATTTTTGCGAGCCAAAGCTCTTAATGGATATGGAGCAAAGGCGGGTACATGGATCGCAGATCAATAACGATCTCACTGAATGGTGGAACTATCCTGGGGAACTAAAAGGCCTACTCCTGTTCCTATATTCCTATTTACCTCTACAGCCTACTCACCCTGATATCTTTTGTTTTGTGTGGGAAAAAAAGTTAGATATAATACAAAACAAAAAAACAGTACTTGCTGGTTGAATGCATCCAAAAGAAAATTATTTAGCAGCTTAATTTCCATGGACAAAGCTTGGATTCTTGGCTAGAAATGCTGTGTAGCCAAAATCTTGGTGGATGCGCCATGATGTCGCTAGACTTGGTGTCCTGAACAATCCTCACCCCATTTTGAATTAAACCGGCGGTTATTAAGGTTATATTTTTGTTGCTGTTCTCCTCTTATTTTCCAACAATGCCTGTTACGGTCCTTGATCAGAACCCTTTCCAGTTTTAAACCTCACCAACTTTGGAGATAATGTTCTTCTCAAGCTAGAAATCGCTGGGCCTTTTGCGGAAGATCAAATTCACCGGAATACCGAGGAGTACATCAACATTCAAGTTGAACAGGTTGGGGGCGGTGGTGAGAGGAGGAGGCGTCGTCAACAGCTACCAGTACGTTGAAAAATGAATTGCATTTCCCTCTGGGCACTGGGGTGCCTGTATTCCCAGCTGGCCCTGTTATTCACTGGTTTGTTGGACACTTAACAGTTCCGACAATGCATTGGATTGCAAACACTGACCAACAAGATTGCATTCGTCACTGTGCAATGAGGTTCCAGCCCTCCCAGGGTAACTGAAGTACAATTCAAGTCAAAAGAAATTGCAGATGATAGAATAACAATAACAGCAATCTTTCATCAGCAGATCACCTTTGTGGCTTCCCCTCTCATCCCACTGCAATTTACTGAAAATTTACTGTGCTTTGAAAAGGTGTCAGAAACCCTATCCCTCAGCCTCTGGTGATGCAGTTATTGATTTGGGCCTGAGGAAGTCCATGAGGGTGTACTCAGTAGCTACCCTGGGATATCCAGGGCAAGATTGGTGGCCAGCCAAGTGGGGTTGTTGGCAATGGGGGAGAAGGAGCAAGGAAGGAGTGTGTGACACATATCAAAACCTATGCCGTTTCATTCTGTGGGACAATGTAATTATCATCACATGTTTTTTCCCATTGCTTTAAAACTATTCAATGCACCTCATGCCCTGACATTTTCCATTGAGTTTCCATTTGGTCCTGCCAAATAATGGGCGTGTTTCTCCGGTCCACCAGCTGTGTTTTCCTGGGTGGCGCGCTCCCGCCAGCAGTGGGATTCTCCATTCCAGCCACCTGCCAAAGGAATTTCCTATTGTGGCCACCCCACGCCACCGGGAAACCCGCGGGCATGGGTGCACTGCTGGGACAACGGAGAATCCAGCCTAATATTTGGGAGGGGTAAGTGCAAACAATTCCCGACATTGGTTCATGTTGGTAGAACATTTGCATGGTCAGAAATTCAGATTTAAATCATGTTGATTCTCTATTTTATGCTTTTCACAGTTCGTGCACAATTGGACCATTCCTTTAAACCCACAAAGGAATCAACTCCTCAAGACGAAGATCTTTGAGATGACCAGCAGGTAACTATTTCACTGAGCTTGTCATGACTTTAGTTGTCTTTTTTAGCTGGGGGTCCAGTCAAAAGTGAGCCCAAGAGTAAGTAAGAGTAAGTGTAGAGTGTTTGTCTGGGCTTCCCAAAAAATACCCCAGACTGTTAGCTGCCGCATTACGTTCCTTTCTCCACCATGATCAACGGACACCTTCCCTTCTTCAACTTACCCTTTCTCCGGGTGAGGTCGGCCTCTGGACTGCGGCTAATGTGGGTGCCGATCTTCTACCCATGACCCCCTGGGTGAATAGCAGTGAAGACTTGTCTTTATGTTGCACTTTTCCTGACTCCCAGACTTCTCAAAGTGAAGGATATTTGAAGTGTAGAAGAGGAAAGAGGCTAATTACTGTGTGGGGGGAGGGGCGATTAGTCTTTGTGTGTGTGGGAGGGGGGGGGGGGGGGGGGGGGGAGAGGGGTTGAGCCAATTACTGTATGTTTGTGGTGGGAGGGGAGGGGCTGGCTGACTTCTGTGTGCAGCGGGGAGAAGGATGGGGGAACAGGGAAAATCTTCACTGAGTCTTCTATCACGGGAACTTAGAGAGACTGGTTGAAACCTACATGAGTACATATAATGTTTTTACAAAGTACTTTAAAACCAAAGATTTTCATATTTATGTGATGTGTATGTCGATCTATACTGAAGATCACTATCCTGCTTGGCTACTGTTTTGTTTTTGTTGGGGTCAATTTTCAACTGTTAGTCTGGTGTCACGTTGGAAAATAGTTTGGGAAGCGCTACTTTATGATCTAAAAATGGGATGTGCATGATGGTACTGAGACCTTCTCTCACAATGGACGGGTTCTCCCTGTCAGCAGGACATTTGAACTCTGGAAGAGCCCAATCCAGCCCTGAATGGGACATTGGAATTTGTAGTGATATATGAGGAGCTATTGTATGACTTTAGACACCAGGACTAAAGGGGCAACAACCAGTGGGCACTGATTTCAGCTGAATGCCAAAAGAGCCCAGGGGTGACATGAGGGAAAATACGGGGCGGGATTCTCTCAGCCCAGGCCGGACCGGAAATCGCCGGGCTGGGCGCGAAGTGTGCGATGCCACCCAAACGCCGGTCCTCCGATTCTCCAGAGAGCGGAGAATCAGTGCCATTGGCGCCGGCACGGTTGGCGCGGCACCAGTCAGGGGCGATTCTCTGTCCGGGATGGGCTGAGCGGCCGTAAAAAAAAATCCGAGTCCCGCCTGCATCATCCATGTATGGTCTTACCCGGCGGGTTCTCGGCGTGCATCCATCCGGGGAGGCCTGGTGAGGAGCGGAGGGGGGGTTCGATCCCGGGGCGGCCTCCGCTGTGGCCTGGCCCGCGATCAGGGCCTACCGATCGGCGGGCCGGCTTTTCGGGCTGGGTGTCTCTTTTGCTCCGTGCCGGCCCCTGTAGCCCTACGCCATGTTGTATTGGGACTGGCGCGGAGAAGGGAGCCACTGCGCATATGCGCAATCGCGCCAGTCGTACTGCGCATGCGCGCATTGCCGCCGGTTGTACTGCGCATGCGCAGACCCGCGGCGCCCATCTGTATCGGTAGATGGAGCGGCATGGGTCGCTCCAGTGCTGTGCTGGCCACCTGTAGGGGTCAGAATCGCTGCTCCTGGGGGCATGTTGACACCATCGTGAAACGCGACGCCGTTTACGACGTCGTCAACACTTAGCCTCAGGATCAGAGAATCCCGCCCAGGATTTCTACGCAGTGTGTTGCTAGGGTCTGGAATGTGCTGCCTGAGAGTGTGGTTGAGACAGATTCAATAGTGGCATTCAAAAGGGAATTGGATAAGCAGCTGAAGAGAGAGAAATATTGCAGGGCTACTGGGAAAGGACGGGAGAATGGGACCATCTGAGTTGTTCCTGCTGAGAACTGACACGGACACAAGGGGATGCAACATTTCTGTGATTTTAATTCTGCCTCTGCACCTTGATTCAATTGCCCCTCCCCACCCCAGTTAAGCTAATGACAAAACCTGTACCTGCCTGTCCATTTGCAATGCCATGGAGATCGAGAGTAATATATATGTTAAAAAATTCTGTCCTGAATACCCTTCTGATTTTCCTCCTGTGCCATTCTCCTGATTTAATTAATTACTGACAGGAGTTTAGTGATGGATTGAATTTGCAGCTGTGCTGTTTGTAGATCATCAATTGTTTTATGAAGTCTAAGAGTTTCAGTTGATGTTTTCAAAGTGTTTTGGCTCAATCACACATGGCAATCTGGACGGTTAATTTGTACAACATTAATAGAGCCAAACTTGAAAGGAAATGTGTTAAAAAATTGTTTCATGCGATGTGGGTGCCGCATCTCACTCTCATTACACTGCAATCCGTGTGGTCCATGGATACATCCACAGTGTTATTTGGAAAGGAGTATTGGATTTTGACTCAGCGACAGTAAGGGATGGCAGTATATTTCCAAATCACAGAATCGCATGGCGCAGAAGAGGCCCTTTGGCCCATTGAGTCTGCAGCGACATGTGAAAAACACCAGACCTGCACATAGAAGTTACAGTGCAGAAGGAGGCCATTCGGCCCATCAAGTCTGCACCGGCTCTTGGAAAGAGCACCCTACCAAAGCCCACACCCCCACCCTATCCCCATAACCCAGTAACCCCACCCAACACTATGAGCAATTTTGGACACTAAGGGCAATTTAGCATGGCCAATCCACCTAACCTGCACATCTTTGGACTGTGGGAGGAAACCGGAGCACACACAGGGGAGGATGTGCAGACTCCGCACAGACAGTGACCCAAACCGGGAATCGAACCTGGGACCCTGGAGCTGTGAAGCAATTGTGCTAACCACTATGCTACCGTGCTGCCCTATCTACCTAATCCCATTCACCAGCACTTGGTCCACAGCTTTGAATGTTGTGATGCGCCAAGTGCTCATCAGGGTGGTTTGTAACATGGAGGAGAACTTGCAAGTGGGTGTGTTCCCATGCATCTGCTGTCCTTGTCCTTCGAGCTGGTAGAGGCTGCGGGTTTGGAAGATGCTTCCAAAGGAGCCTTGGTGTATTGCTGCAGTACATTTTGGAGACGGTACACACCTCTGCCACTGTGTGCCGGTGATGGAGGGAGAGAATGCTTAAAGTGGTGGATGGGGTGCCAATCAAGCAGGCTGCTTTTTCCTGAATGGCGCTGCGCTTCTTTAGTGTTGTTGGAACTGCACTCGTCCAGACAAGTGGAGACTTTTACATTTACATAGAATTTACAGTGCAGAAGGAGGCCATTCGGCCTATCGAGTCTGCACCGGCTCTTGGAAAGAGCATCCTACCCAAGGTCAACACCTCCACCCTATCCCTATAACCCAGTAACCCCACCCAACACTAAGGGCAATTTTGGACACTAAGGGCAATTTAGCATGGCCAATCCACCTAACCTGCACATCTTTTGGACTGTGGGAGGAAACCGGAGCACCCGGAGGAAACCCACGCACACACGGGGAGGATGTGCAGACTCCGCACAGACAGTGACCCAAGCCGGAATCGAACCTGGGACCCTGGAGCTGTGAAGCGATTGTGCTATCCCCAATGCTACCATCACACTCCTGACTTGTCCTTTGTAGATGGTGGAAAAGCTTTGGGGAGGTGAGTTACTCTCTGTGGAATTCCAAGCCTTTGATTTACTTTTGCAGCCACAGTATTCATATGGCTAGTCCAGTTCAGGTTCTGGTCAATTGCAACCCCCAGGATGTTGATAGTAGAGGATTCACTGCACTGGTTGCATGCCACTGATAGTATGTTTTAAAAATATACTCCAGGATAAAGACCTGACTGAGCAGTGTGATGGAGGGTGCTGTTACAGAGAGGAAATACTTGCATTTATGTTGTGCCTTTCGTAACCTCAGGATATCCCAAAGCCACTTGACAGCAGCTTGCAAAAGCCAGTCCCCGTGCTCAACAGTCGAGGTGACCAAATTTCCAGCCCACAATATTTCGAAAGCCTTTTCAGTCTATAGGCCATCTATGGTGTATGTGAGTAGGGCAAGAAATCAGATTGAAGAATCCTTACTGAGGCATGCAGAGTCTATACCAGGAAATACCTGTTGGAATATATAATAATGAACTATCTACAGATGGCAAAATAAAGAGAGGGAATGAAATAAGGGAGAGAGATGAAAGGGACAGGAAAAGTTTTTTAAAAATATCCAGCAATTGAGCTTTGAAGGAATGAGGCAACACATTTGTGAAATTCAATTTTCAGCAGCAAAGAGATTGGGCGGGATTCTCCGACCCCCCGCTGGGTCGGAGAATCGCCGGGGGCCGGCGTCAATCCCGCCCCCTCCGTGTCCGAATTCTCTGGCACCGGAGATTCGGCGGGGGCGGGAATCGCTCCGCGCCGGTCGGCGTGCCCCCCCCCGGCGATTCTCCGGCCCGCAATGGGCCGAAGTCCCGCCGCTGTCATGCTTCTCCCGCCGGCATGGATCAATCCACCTACCTTACCGGTGGGACCAGGCGGCGCAGGCGGGCCCCGGGGTCCTGGGGGGGGCGCGGGGCGATCTGGCCCCGGGGGGTTCCCCCACGGTGGCCTGGCCCGCGATCAGGGCCCACTGATTGGTGGGCGGGCCTGTGCCCTGGGGACACTCTTTTCCTTCCGCCTTCACCATAGACTTCACCATGGCGGAGGCGGAAGTGACCCCCTCCCCAGCGCATGCGCGGGGATAAAGGCAGCAGCCGCTGACGCTCCGACGCATGCGCGGACTTCCGCCGGCCGGCGAAGTCCCTTCGGCCCCGGCTGCCGTGGTGCCAAAGGCCTTCCACGCCAGCCGGCGGAGCGCCAACCGCCCCGGCGCGGTCCTAGCCCCTCAATGTTAGGGCTTGGCCCCTAAAGGTGCGGAGACCTCCGCACCTTTGGGGCGGCCCGACGCCGGAGTGGTTCACACCACTCCATTACGCTGGGACCCCCCGCCCCGCCGGGTAGGGTAGAATCCCGGCCATTGCTTAGCAGTGATTGAGAATTAGCCAACTGTTAAAAATTTACTTACACCCGCATTGATAAACTTGAACTTAATTTAACTGCTTAACTTCCATAACTAAAAGACAAAATAAGATCCGCAGTATTTTAAATATAAGAAGGAAATAAAGATGCTGGACAGAGGAACTCAAGACATTAATAGGAGCATTATATTATTAATCTAACCAACATCTACAAAAGTAGAGTGCCTTTATACAAGTACCAAATGCTAAATTCCCTGCCACCATTTTCTCATTGGATTCTCTTCAAAGTTAAAAGGGAAGGTTGCTAAAAGTCTAACTGCAACGCCGATAGGGCTAGATTTTGTGATCAGCATCAGTGATGTGATCACTGCTGACATTAAAAACAGTTGTCCACAAAGACATAGCAATGTTAGTAGCATGGATTTCCCCTTTCCCGACGGCAATTCAATCAGGTGCCAAGTCAAAGGATCAAGCGGCGAAGCTTCGAGCAGCAATGGGGTCAGTACACAGCCAATCACTTAGACGTATGCACACTGACAGCAAACCAGGAGGTTAAAAGCACTGAATCCCATCACTTTTAATTTGCATTTTCAAATAGCGAAATGAATGGTTATGATTAGATTAAGATAGAAGCTAAAATATTATAAACAAACTTTAAAAAGAAATTTCAAATAGACTTTTTTTTTACTGCAGCAGAGAATTTTGACATTACACAAAGGTAAAATGACCTTTTCTGGGCCAATGATGTGTTTAGCTGTGATTGTGAGGTTGATACAACATTGAAAATCCAGTTACGGCCCATTTAACAAAATGTAACATTTTCGAAGCTTTTTGCAGCTCGACCAGCAGTGCAGAAGAGGACGTTTTCGTCAGTTCACTGATTGCTTAGGGATTTTATGGCAGGGATGTGCAGAATCACTGACAGCAACGTTGGATTTTCTCATTATTTTGCTTGTGTGTAGACCCAAGTTGTTGTCTGTCGCAGTAATGATGGTGACGGCTGACAGTTTCACGCTCATTATCATTGCAAAATCTAGGTCATTATATTGCTTCTAAGATCCCCGACTATCAGCAGTAATTCTTCTTTCCCTTGACCCCTGCGCAGGTGTGCCAAAATGTGCACCAAATTAGGTCTGATGGGCAGTTTCTGGTGCTGAGGATATCTTCTGCTCTGCTGCACCCAAGCTAAGCCCAGACAGCACCAGGAGTGGGGAATTGGGGCTAAATTCCTTAATCAACTCATCCATGTCTTGTTATCTCTAGACTTGGCTATTCCTAGCTGGCCTCCCATCCTCAGTCCCACATAAACTTTACCAAATCTGAAACTTCCAAGATATAGGTGTTCCTCCAATTCTGGCATCATGCACATCTCTGATTTTAATCAACCCACCAGCATTGGTGACCATACCTTCAACTACCTGGACCTGGCTGGGCAGCATGGTGGCACAGTGGTTAGCACTGCTGACGCACAGTACCAGGGACGCGGGTTCAATTCCGGCCTTGTGTGTCAGTGTGGAGTTTGCACGTTCTCCCCTTGTTTGCGTGGGTTTCCTCCGGGTTCTCCGGTTTCCTCCACAGTCCAAAGATGTGCAAGTTAGGTGGATTGGCCATGCTTAAATTGCCCCTTAATGTCCAAAAGGTTAGGTGGGGTTCCTGGGTTACAGGGATAGGATGGGGGCCTGACCCTAGGTAGGGTGCTCTTTCAAAGGGCTGGTACAGACTTGATGGGCTGAATGGCTGTACGGATTCTGATTCTATGACCTTGTGTACTCTGGTGCAACTTTTAGTCACCTGTCCTAATATCACCTCAGTTCTGATCATGACCTGAAATGTTAACTCTATTTCTCTCTCCACAGATGCTGCTAGACTTGCTGTCAATTTTCAGCATTTTATGACTGTATATCCAATTTCACCTTTCTTGGCTTGGAGTCAAATTGTGTTTCTGTGAAGGGGCTTTGGGTGGTCTTGTGACACAGCGGGTAGCGTCTCTACCTGTGGGCCAGAAGCTCCGGGTTGAAGTCCCCCTTCATGACCTGATATGCCATGGAAGGAGCGTTCATAACATGGCCGAACAGCTGGATTGTTAGCCTGTAAATGCTAATGACAAGTGGTAAATACGGGAGAGTTTCCTGGTCAACCATCCTGCAGAAGGCAATGGCAAGCCGCTGCTGTAATTTTCCAAGCATAACCATGGGCCAATCCAATGGAAATGCACCGTCGCCAATGCCTTCTTGGGGCATGGCTCCTGGAAGAGAAAAGGGCTTTGGGTCCATTTGTTAAGTTTCAAGTGCTATATTGTTGTTATTAACCATTGGTGACTGCATCGGGGCTTGTTACACGAAGTACCACAAATATCGTTGACCAGAATATTGCACTTCTTTTCCAGCAATGAAATTGGCATAAGTATACAGGCCTTCCTCAAGAACAATGAAATGGTTCCGCTCTCTATTCGTCACCAGTATCTCTATGCAAATGTTGAGACTCAAGTTGCGATTGCATCCGTCATTTTGGCTGGAGTCTATGCACTTATTATATTTGAGGTAAGTTCTTCCCGATCATCAACTGACCAAAGTATTACATTCTGTTCCATGTTAGAGTGTGCATGATATCGTGCGAAGTTAACTTCAATCTAATAACAATTCTATTCATACTGAAGGAATGCCAATGTCCTGATTTAATTATATAACTGATCAAAATCCCTGTTACCGTGACACATCTACCCACTAATGGGGCAGCGCGGTAGCACAAGTGGATAGCACTGTGGCTTCACAGCGCCAGGGTCCCAGGCTCGATTCCCCGCTGGGTCACTGTCTGTGCGGAGTCTGCACGTCCTCCCCATGTCTGCGTGGGTTTCCTCCGGGTGCTCCGGTTTCCTCCCACAGTCCAAAGACGTGCAGGTTAGGTGGATTGGCCATGCTAAATTGCCCTTAGTGTCCAAAAAGGTTAGGAGGGGTTATAGGGTTACAGGGATAGGGTGGAAGTGAGGGCCTAATGTGGGTCGGTGCAGACTCGATGGGCCGAATGGCCTCCTTCTGCACTGTATATTCTATAAACCATGACTGGTTTAGCACACTGGGCTAAATCGCTGGCTTTTAAGGCAGGCCAGCAGCACGGTTCAATTCCTGTACCAGCCTTCCCGAACAGGCGCCGGAATGTGGCGACTAGGGGCTTTTTACAGTAACTTCATTGAAGCCTACTTGTGGCAATAAGCGATTTTCATTTCATTTAGGGGCTAGTTTAGCACACTGGGCTAAATCACTGGCTTTTAAAGCAGACCAAGGCAGGCCAGCAGCACGGTTCAATTCCCGTACCGGCCTCCCCGAACAGGTGCCGGAATGTGGCGACTAGGGGCTTCTCACAGTAACTTCATTGAAGCCTACTTGTGAAAATAAGCGATTTTCATTTTCATTCATTTCATTTCATGTTCCAATATTGAAAATCTAATCCTAATCTTTCCCGGTTCATACATAAAACAGTGGAACATGCAGCTGAATGGCCTCAGTTCTATGTATGATAAAGTCAGTCTGTGGTATTCTACCGGCTCATTCTCGGCTCGGACAGTACGCAAGACTAGCTATTTGTACTGGAGAGGTGAACGAGTGAATCGGTGCTTCATCCACATGGACAGATGTTTGTGCCTCCACATGTGCTGCCCTGCTGTTTGACAAGCGAAGATTTTCGACGGGACAAGGAAAAGCTGTGACTCAGGAGGGAGCATTTTACTGTGCAAAGAAAGGCTGGAGTGGATCTATCTCTTGGAGATGATCCCAGTAACCCAACTGCCTACAGTCAGCGTTCTGAGCAGCTGAGTAAAGTAGAGTGCCATTTGGCTTGTCTCAAACATTCTGGAAATTCAGCTCCAAATCTGAGATATAACAGGTTTTTACTGAATTACAGAGCTACAAAATTACTTTGTCTGCATGCTGCAAGTGGCAATGTATAATGTCGCTGAACTATACAGAACATTTATTACACCCGTCTGTACGTATCTGAATATAATGTGATCTCACATCCACGAGGATCCATTCTGATGTGGACAATTTTTGGAGATGACAGTAAAATATTTAGATGTGAAAGATTTATGGAGCACTCTCGCTTTAAGCTGCTTTGCGGTAGATCTTGGCTGGAATTCTCCGGCTGGAGGGATCCCCCTTTCCCTCCAGTCGCGCAGCCCTGTCCACGGGTTTTCCAATGGCGAGGGGTGGCTTCAGTGGGAAATCCCATTAACAAGTGACGGGAGTACAGAATCCCATCGGCAGCGAACGGCGTGCCGCTGAGAAACATGGGGCGAAATTCTCCCAAAACGGGAGAAATCGTAAAACTGCCGTAAAACCCGGGCGGGTTTTACGGCAGCGCGCCCCTTCCCGACGGGGGACCGATTCTGGTCCCCCGTCGGGGCTAGCAGCCCGACGTCGGAGGCTCCGACAAGTCGGGCTTAACGAAAATCGTTAAGCCCGCTTGCCGGAGTTAGCGCCGGCTGACGCGTCATATGACGTCAGCCGCGCATGCGCAGGTGGGAAGACTCCACCCGCGCATGCGCGGGTGACGTCATCGCATTTTTGCGCGAAACCCGCGCATGCGCGGGCCGGGTTGCCCCTCAGCCGCCCCGCGTATTGATACTGCGGGGCGGCGGAAGGACAAATAGTGCGCGGGCATCGGGCCCGCTGCCCGCGATCGGTGCCCACCGATCGCGGGCCCATGGCACCCTTGGCACGGCCGTGGTACTGCCGTGCCAATCGGTGCCATGGTTATTTTTTGCGAGTTTGTCACGACGTTTTTACGAACGGCAGGACCAGGTGTGTTTGCCGTTCGTAAAAAGGTCGTAAAGGGCTGGGACTTCGGCCCTTCTAACAGCTGTGAATCGCTGCCGGCCGTAAAAAAACGGCGGCAGCGATTCGTGTCGGGATTTCGGCGGGGGGGGGGGGGGGGGGGGAGAATAGCGGGAGGGCGTCAAAAAAGTCGGGAAGGCCCTCCCGCTATTCTCCCACCCGTCGTGGGGGGCGGAGAATTTTGCCCATGGAGCTGGGGAACGGAGAATCCCGCACCCCGATATTGCATGATAACGTAAGGTGGTAGCAAACTGTGAGCCAACCTTGCATTACTCCCAATGTCAATTTCAATTGGGGCAGATGTAAAAAGTGTTACTGACTCACTTTTACTTACATTACAGAACCACAGACAGTCAAGATCATCCCCTTAAGAAGCCTGTAGTGTCCACTTGGACAATATGGAACTGGGTGTACCTTCCTGACCTGTCTGAATCCCAAACTCCAATATTTCCCAAATGCCATTGTTCTGGACATGAGTTGCGTACACCTAAACCACAAAGTGAGACTGGAAGACGTCATAAACAACGAGCTGATGGGCGCGATTCAACGGTCACACTGTGGTGGAAAAGCAGCTCGCCATGGCACAGCGTGGGCGATGAAAGCCGCGAGACCCCGCTCCTGGGATCTACCTGGCTCACCACATCTCGCAAGATCCAACGCGATCTCGCGAAGCGGTGCAATGTAAATCCTGCCCGTTGTGACGTGATCACGTTTTGTCAAATCTGCATATTAGAGCGAGACAGCTAGCCTCACTCTAATTCCCGCGGTATCTGAGGCTTTGGGATTCATCCCCTCCGCCTCAGAGACCTCGGGCGAGCGCCGTTCAGCGCCGATCCCCACAAAGGGAAGCCAGTTGGAAAGGCACATGGAAATCTCCCAGAGGATATGAGGCCCCCAGCGACATGCCCCGTTAGGCAGGTTGGTGCCCTGGCACTGCTGGTGCCACCTGGGCTCCCTGGCAGTGCCAGCCAGGCTGCCTCACTGTGGCAGCCTGGCAGTCTAACCTGGGTTCCAGCTTGGCACTGCCATGGTGACCAGCTGGCACTGCAAGCTTACATGGGCACTGCCAGGGCACCAAGCTGGCATTCTTGCGCATGCGCATGATCGAGCTGGGGGTGCCTGGTGTAGGTGATGGGGGGGAGGCAGGAGGGAGGTGGGGGGAGTGCGTTTGGGCTGGGGAGGTTGCAGATCATTTTGGGGGCCTTGGAGGTCGCGACACCATTTTTAAATGGCGTTCCGATCTCTTGCTACATTGGAGAGTTCCGGTGAGCGGAGCTCCCCACTGTACAAAAGAAGCTGTTTGAGGTCATGGCTGAGTGTTCCCTGTAGAGAGGCTAGTTTAGCACAGTGGGCTAAACAGCTGGCGTGTAATGCAGAAGAGGCCAGTAGTGCGGGTTCACTTCCTTATTGGCATCGCCGAACAGGTGCTGGAATGTGGTGAGTAGGGGCTTTTCACAGTAACTTCATTGAAGCCTACTCGTGACAATAAGCGATTATTATTATTATTGTTATTGAGACCCCTTATCCAACGCTTGTTGCGTTAAATAGCCATCTGTTTCTCGGCACTGCGAGCACTGGGAAACACGCGGCTAAACGCGCTCCCTTTTGGGAGAATCACGGCCATTATTTCTGGAATACACTGATAATTAGCAGTTTTTTTTATTCACTTGTTCATGGGATGTGGGCTTCGCAGGCTAGACCAGCATTTATTGTTTATCTCTAATTGCCCTTACGTAGGTGGTGGTGAGCTGCCTTCTTGAACGGCTGTAATCCATGTGGCGCAGGTATACACAGCAATGTGGTTGACTCTTGTCCTCTGAAACGGCCTAGCAAGCCACCTAGTTGTATTTAATCGCTACAGAAGCATGAAAAAGGAGTGAAACCGGCGGGACCACCCGGAATCAACCCAGGCACCATAAACGATAATTGCAAACCCAGTCCTGTCAAAGTCCTCCTTACTAACATCTGGGGGCCTGCGTCAAAGTTGGGTGAGCTGTCTCACAGACTAGTCATGACAGCCTGACATAGTGACACTCATAAATCATACCTTACAGACAATGTCCCGAACACCATTATCACCGTTCCTGGGTATGTCCTGTCTCACCAGCAGGACAGACCAAGCAGAGGTGGCGGCAACTGTGGTATATAGTCGGGCGGGAGTTGCCCTGGGAATTCTCAACATCGACTCTGGGCCACATGAAGCCTCATGGCGTCAGATTAAACATGGGCACGGAAACTTGCTGATCACCACATAGCAGCCACCATCAGCTGATGAGTCCGTACTCCTCATGTTGAACACTACTTGGAGGAAGCACTGAGGGTGGCAAGGGAACAGGATATACTCTGGGTGGGGGACTTCAATGTCCATCACCAAGAGTGGCTCGGTAGTAATTCCACAGACAGAGTTGGCTGGGTCCTAAAGGACATAACTGCTGGACTGGGACTGCAGCAAGTGGTGAGGGAACCAACACTGACCTCATCCTCACCAACCTGCCTGCTGCAGATGTATCTGTCCATGACAGTAGGGGTAGAAGTGACCACTGCACAGTCCTTGTGGAGACAAACTCCCGTCATCACATTGAGGATACCCCCCATCGTGTTGTGTGGCACTACCACTGTGCTAAATGGGATAGACTTTAAACAGATCTAGCAACTCAAAACTGGGCATCCATGAGGCTCTGTGGGCCATCATCAGCAGAATTGTATTCAACCACAATCTGCAACCTCATGACCGGAATATTCTCCACTCTACCATCACCACCAAACTAGGGGATCAACCATTTCAATGAAGAGTGCAGGAGAGCATGTCAGGAGCAATACCAGGCATTCCGAAAAATGAGGTGTCAACCTGGTGAAGCTACAACACAGGATTACTTGTCTGCCAAATACCATAAGCAGCAAGTAATAGACAGAGCTAAACGACTCCAGAATGAGCACATCAGGTCTAAGCTCTGCAGTCCTGCCACATCCAGCCATGAATGGTGGCGGACAATTAAACAACTCACTGGAGGAGGAGGCTTCACAAATATCCTCATCCCCAATGATGGAGAAATCCATCACAAAAGACAAGGCTGAGGCATTGGCAAAAATCTTCAGCCAGAAGTGCCGAGTGGATGATCCATCTTGGTCTCCTCTGGAGATCCCCAGCATCACAGATGTCAGTCTTCAGCCAATATGATTCACTCCACGTGATACCAGGAAATGGCTGAAGGCACTGGATACTGCAAAGGATATGGGCCCTGACAATATTCTGGCAATAGTGCTGAAGACTTGTGCTGCAGAACTTGCCGCACCCCTAGCCAAGCTGTTCCAGTGCAGCTACAACACTGGTATCTACCCAGCAATGTGGAAAATTGCCCATGTGTGTCTGTACACAAGAAACAGGACTACTTCAACCCTGCCAATTACCACCCTATCCGTCTACTCTCCATCAGCAAAGTGATGGGAGGAGTAATCAACAATGGTATCAAGTGGCACTTACTCAGCAATAACCTGCTCATTGACGCCCCGGCATAGGTGAGGTGAGAGTTACTGCCCTTGACATTAAGGCAGCATTTGACCGAGTATGGCATTAAGGAGCCCTAGCTAAATTGGAGTCAATGGGAATCAGGGCGAAAATTCTCCGCTGGTTGGAGTCATACCTGGCACAAAGGAAGGTGATTGTGGTGACTGGAGGTCAATCATCTCAGCTCCAGGACATCACTGCAGGAGTTCCTCAGGGGAGAGTCATCGACCCAACCACCTTCAGCTGCTGCATCAATGACCTCCCTTCCATCAGAAGATCAGAAGTGGGAATGTTTGCAAATGACTGCGCAATGTTCAGCGCCAGTCACGATTCCTCAGATAATGAAGCAATCCATGTCCAAATGCAGCAAGCCCTCGACAATATCCAGGCTTGGGCTGACAAGTGGCAATTTATATTCCCGCCACACGAGTGGCAGGCAATGACCATCTCCTACAAGAAAAGATCTAACCATCGCCCCTTGACATTCATTGACATCACTGAATCCCACACAATCAACATCCTTGGGGTTACATTGATCAGAAACTGAACAGGATTAGCCATATTAATACTGTGGCTACCAGGGCAGGTCAAAGGCTAAGAATCCTGTGGCGAGTAACTCACCTCCTGACCCCCCAAAGCTCCCCCTTCCACAAAGATTGAATCCCTCCACCTCCAACGGACATTGGCGGCCTGTGTACCATCTACCAGATGCACTGTAATAGCTCACCAAGGTTTCTTAGGTGCACCTTCCGAACCCTCGACCACAACCATTTAGAAGAACAAGAACAGCAGATACCTGGGAATCCCACCACCTGGAGATTCCCCTCCAAATCATTCACCACCCTGCCTTGAAATACATCTTAGTTCCTTCACTGTCGCTGGGTCAAAATCCTGGAACTCCCTCCCTGCAGCACAGTGGGTGTACCTACACCTCCGGGGCTGCAGCCATTGAAGAAGGCAACTTACCACCACCTTCTGAAGGGGAACTAGCGATGGGCAATAAATGCTGGCCTAACCAGCCATGCCTACATCCCATAAAATTTTTTTTTTTAAATGCTGTGCTGTTGGGAAGGGAGTTCCAGGATTTTGACCTAACGACATTGAAGGAACGGCGATATTTTCCCTATTCAGGATGGTGTGTGGCTTGGAGGGCCACTTCCAGATGGTGGTGTTCCCATGTATCTGCTGCCCTTGTCCTTTGAAGTTGTAGAGATTAATGAGCTTGGAAGGTGCTGTTTGATGCTCTGTGATGTGTTTTGCAATGCATCTTGTAGATGGTACGCACTGCTGTCACTGTGCATTAATGGTGCATGGAGTGAATGTTCAAGGTGGTAGATGGGGTGAAAATCAAGTGAACCACTTTGTCCAGGCTGGTGTTGAGCTTCTTGAGAATTGTTGGAGCTGCATTCATCCAGGCAAGAGGCGAGTATCCCTTCACATCCCTGACTTGTGCTTTGTAGATGGTGGACAGGCTTTGAGGGGTCAGGAGGTGAGTTACTCTCTGCAGAATTACCAGCCTCTGACCTTCTCTTGTAACCACAGTATGTATATGGCTCGCCTGGTGCAGTTCCTGCTCAATGAAACCCCCAGATGTTGACAATGGAGGATTCACTCATGGTAATGCCATTGAGTTGCAAGGGACTCTGATTAGATTCTCTCTTGTTGGAGATGGTCACTGCCTGGCAATTGTGTGGCGTGAATGTAACTTGCCACTTGTCAGTCCAAGCCTGGATATTGTCCATGTCTTGCTGCATTTAGACATGGACTGCTTCAGTACCTGGAGAGTTTAGGGCAGCACGGTAGCATAGTGGTTAGCACAATTGCTTCACAGCTCCAGGGTCCCAGGTTCCATTTACATGCTTGGGTCACTATCTGTGCGGAGTCTGCACGTTCTCCCCGTGTGTGCGTGGGTTTCCTCCCACAGTCCAAAGATGTGCAGGTTAGGTGGATTGGCCATGCTAAATTGCCCTTAGTGTCCAAAATTGCCCTTAGTGTTGGGTGAGGTTACTAGGTTATGGGGATAGGGTGGAGATGTGGGCCTGGGTAGGGTGCTCTGTCCAAGAGCCGGTGCAGACTCGATGGGCTGAATGGCCTCCTTCTGTACTGTAAATTCTATGAGTTGCTAATGGTGGTGAACATTGCATGATTATCAGCGAACATCCCCATTTATGATGGAAGGAAGGTCATTGATAAAACAGCTGAAGATAGTTGGGCCTAGGACACTACCCCGAGGAACTCCTGTAGTGATGTCCTGAAACTGATCTCCAACAATCCCAACCATCTTTCTTTGTTCTAGGCATGCCTCCAGCTTTCCCCTTGATTCCTGATTCCAGTTTTGCCAGGTCACCTCAATGCCACATTTGGTCAAGTGCTGCCTTGGTGTCGAGGGCAGTCACTCCCACCTCACCTCTGGAGTTCAGCTCTTTTGATCCAAGGCTGTAATGAGGTCACGAGCTGAGTTATCCTGGATTCCCTTACTAATAGCTGCATGCAATTTCCTTGCAAACAACAATGATCCCAACAGATTTAGGAGGAATGGTTATGTTGGAGCCCAGTATGATGGTTTGCACAAGCTCCTGGTACAGTGCGAATCCATGAACTGAGCAGATTTCTCAACTCGAAGGTGACATGTTAGCACAGGCTGGCTTAGCTTGTGCTATGGAAATGGAAAAAAAATCAAATCATTGTTGTAGCTTGAGAAGATAATGTTCTGCGTTTGCTCGGAAGCTTAATTCTGAACCTGTGTCCACATTCCATTGACCTGTAATTGCTTCATGCCGAATGCCCAGGGCAGATAGTATTTTTCCATTGTCACCCTGTGCACAAGAATCAACCTACAAAATGACAAGAAAATGCTCCCTTTGCTGTATTTCACTGTTTTTTCAAGGGAACAGAGTAAACCTTTTTCCAGGCAGCGTGCATGTTTTATTTTGAGGATTTTCAGGTTTATTATCCCTTCAAGTCCCACTCCAGAGACCTGAGCGCAAGAAATCTAGGCCGACACTCTACTGCAGTCCCAAGGGATTGCTGCAGTGCCAGAGGTGCCTTCTTTCAGATAGAAAATCAAGCTGAAACCCCGTCTGCTCTCTCAGGTGGATACAAAAGATCCCACGGCGCAATTACGAAGAGCAGGGGGATTTGTATCCGGACCAATATTTATGTTCAAATCTCCAGAGGGGGATTCAGAGGAAGGGATGCTTCTATTGAACCACAGCTGACTTCGTATGGTGTGGCTTACTTCCACATTGTACGATGCCTGTACCGCCAGGGGCGGCACGGTGACACAGTAGTTAGCACTGTTGCCTCACAGCACCAAGGACCCGGGTTCAATTCCGGCCTTGGACGACTGTCTGTGTGGAGTTTGCACGTTCTCCCATCTCTGCATGGGTTTCTTCTGATGCACCAGTTTCCTCCCACAGTCCAAAGATGTTAGGTGGATTGGTCATGCTAAGTTTCCCCTTAGTGTCCAAAAGGTTAGGTGGGGTTACGGGGCCGGGGGAGTGGGCCTAGTTGGGTGCTCTTTCGGAGGCTTGGTGCATACTGGATGGGCTGAATGGCCTCCTTCTGGACTGTCGGGCTTCTATGACTGACCCACTAAGAAAATCTGAGTGCGCTATTGCCTTTACACCAGCCTGAATTGTTGAAACGCTTCACACGACATGCATTAAAGTGTTTGCTCTTTGTCTGGTGTGGTGGAGAATGGAGCTGTGTGATGTTGCATCTTTTTTATTATGACAGACAATAATGGCAGCTTCCGACAATAATGAGAAAGTGAAGTGAGAGGCACGACTCAGAACACCATCCCTCAGCTGACAGCCTTTCTGCATCTTACTGATTATCCCTAAGTAGTCCATCATTGAACACCTTGTGCATTAGTGAGCTGCATGAGCAATAATCTCAACAACAAAAAAATGCCTTTGTGCAAAGACACTTCTACAGTGGGGCAGGGTATCATCTGCCAAAATATTTTTGAGTTAAAGCTGTGAGATCCTGATAATGTACAATCCTCAAAGCTGGATGTGGTGATCCCGCAGGATTTTCCTTTTATTCCTTAACAAAAGATATTCAACAGGCTCGATACTCTAAATGGAGCTTGCATGTTAGCGGAGTCCTCCCTTTTGACACTTCCTGCTTCTGCATATTTTATAGGCATTTAATTTCACGTAAGGCTATTAAAAATTAGCTGTGGGTTTTCAGTTAAGAATACTTTCATGTGTCATTTAGGTAGGAATCAGAAAATCAATTGGAATTTTGTTGTAGTATTTCATAGCTCCCTCTTAGTACATGCAAATACAGTTTCAATTATTTAACTGCTGGCAGATTCAAAATTTGTCCCTGGAATTGTCAAAGCTTTTAAACCCAGATATTAGCATTTGCTTTTAGATTAAAATCTAAATCATGTTTATTTCATTCAAGCAAGGAGACCTGTAATCTGCAGTGTGCTTTGCAAAATGAGGCTCTCGGTAATGAATAAATTTGTGCAGGTGATATTCAACCATATTTTCTACAATTACCCACTTACATTGATAAAAATATTGCCTTTATTGCAAATTTACTTATCCCTGCTTAATTTTTGATTGTGTTTTATTCTCAACCGCAAGCAAGGCTCGAAATTACTATCAGTGGCCGTAACTGAGTGAATGTTTAACATGTTATAGGAACATTACAAAGGAGAGTAGGTCATTTAGCATGCTATTTAATTAGGTCATGATTGATCTGAACGTTGACTCCGTTTACTCAACTTTGCCCCATGTCCCTTGATACGCTTACCTAACGGACCTGCATCTCAGTGAAAGCTGCAAACATTCATCGCCATAAATAGGGGGCAGGGGGTGGAGGTAACAGAGTTACAGATTTTTATTGTCCTTTGTGCGGCAAAGTTGCTTCCCTGATTTTGCCGACTAAGGCCTCACTTTAAGATTGTCGATTCCTTTATCGGAATAAATTGTTTCTCCAAATCTACCCTCATCCTTTTCAAATTTTTAAGCACTTTGATTTGGTTACCCCTCTACCTTATGTACGCAAAGTAATATGAACCAAGTTTGTTCAACCCATCCTCACTGGAAGCTGAGTCTTTGGAATATATTTAAGGCTGAGCTAGATTAACAAGGGGGTGAAAGGCTAACGGGGTTAGGCAGGAATGTGGGGTTGAAGTTACAATCAGATTAGCCATGATCTTATTGAATAGGTTATCAGGCTTGAGGGGCCAAGTATTCTACTCCTGCAGCTCCTGTTCATAATTTAACCCTCAGATCCCCAGACTCATGCTGGTGGATCTGCACCACACCCTTTCCAAGGCCAATATCCTCCCTGAGGTATCTTTACTTTGTTGGGCCCCGTGCTCACCTTCATATCTTGGGGCCCCAATGACATCATGCCCCTTCCCCCGATTACTTTACACATCTCCCCTCCCAATGACGCCACGGCCCTTCCGGCCCCGCCCACCCTTGCATCACAGAACACAAAGGCGCAAGTCACAAGGATAAGCAAACCAATCACTGCCTAACTACTTTGGAGCTTTTTAACTTGTAACATCCCACCTGTACCACTAATTGCTGAATTGAAATCCAAGCTTACCTCTTGTCAGAATTGATGGCAAAGATGGTCGATATTGCGATGTGTGTGTGTCTTGAGGCGAACAAACATAGAACGTGTTGATGAGCAACCAGATGGAAAAATCAGCCAATGGCATCACTGCAGCACAGGCCACAGCAGGACAGAATCAGCCAGTCTAGTGCGGGAGTAAATACTCCAATCAACAAGATGCATACGCTGCCATTCAGTAGATTCAGTCTCATTCAGTTTCACAAGTTAACTTCCTGGTTTCCGGTGGCGGGGACGTGCTGAGCAGTCGCTGGAAAGATAGTTCTCCTCCTGGAAACTCCAAAATATGTACTTATTAACCCGAAAATTGGCCGCCAAGCCAGCAAAAAACCCCTCCCTCGAAAACCACAGCATGCCCGAAGATATGCCCTTGAACAAAAGGGTCGAAGAGAGAATAAGGGCACCATGAGCCAGGAAAGAAAGGACGCGACGGCGGACACGGGCAGGGCATAGAGAGCGGAGGTGCCGACACAAATAGGGCAATGGATGAGCTCCTAACAGAAGATCTCCTATAAAACAGAGATGCCATAAAGAATGAAATTATGGCACTGGTAAAGTTGGTGGTCGCAGAGGGATAGATGTGTCTGGGGGCAATAGAGGGGGGAAGGAAGGAGGGAAGGGTGGAACACCAGTTGCAGCAGGTAGCACAGAGGACAGATCCTCTCCTCATCCACTATGTCAAGACCCCTCAGATCTTAGAGGTTTCAAACAAGTCACCACTTCCTTATCGAAGCTCTAGTGGATACAAGCCTCGCCTGGCGAACCTTTCCCATAAAACAACCCGCTCATTCCTGGTATTCGCCCAGTGAACCTTCTCTGAAGTGCTTTTCATACACTTACATCCTTCCTTAAATAAGGAGGTCAATACCCTGCACAATACTTCAGATGTGGTCTCACCAGTGCCCTGAACAACTGAAGCATAACTTCCCTACGTTTGCAAATCCCCTCACAATAAACAATAACATGCGATTCGCTTTCCTAATTACTTGCTGCACCCGCATACTAGCCTTTTGTGATTCATGCACTAGGACACCCAGATCCCTCTGCACATCAGAGCTTTGCAACCTTTCACCATCTTGAGACGAAACCCATAATGCCTCTGAATGTCACATGAACCTATTGACAATTCTTCTGCTTTCTGCTGACAGTAATTTCTAATCTTGACTCCAGCTGGAATACTTGCGGCGTATTATGTATTCCAGGAGATTTCCTTAACAGAATCCTGGGAGCTTCCTTTCCTACTTTTAGCAGAATGTTCTTGGGGAGATCATTCAGATTCTTCCCCTTCGATCACAGCATCAGTGGCATTACTTTGGTTGGTTGACCTTCAAATATCATCCCAGTTGGGCTCTTTCCTTATATTCTCTCAAGAATTGCTAACATTGCAGTTCATTTCTAGAAGAACAGCATCATATTGCTTAGCGCAAAGCAATTGATCCAGTCGCTGCTGTGCAATGCTGTTCCACCCCATTCAGCTATTAGTGCACGCTCATTCAAAATGTGCCACTGCTGGGCTGCCATGGCAGAATGGTGCCCATGCACCGCAGGCATTGGGGGTAACACTGCTTCTTTTTGAAATAGTGCAGTGAGAGCTTTTATATTCCCCCGTGCAGTCAGCCGGGGCCTTGGCTTAACAGCTCATCCACAAGGACAGTATCTCTGCCAGCGCAGCACTCCGTCAGTGCTGCACCGTCAGCCTTGATTTTCATGCTCAAACCCTGGAGTAGGACTTGAACCTGGAACCTTGCGACGCAGAGACAAGAGTCCTCTCAGTTGGGCAGTGGCTGACGCGGGGGAAGAAAATTGGGGGACGGGAGAAAAATGAACTTAAAGACCGTGTCAGACTCAAATGTAAAAGTAGGACAGAAATTGCGGCTCGTAGCCACTTAAAACACAACATTGTCACCATGGCTTCCTCTTGCACTTGTCAGTGAGGCAATGAATAGCTCCTGGTGCTTTATTTTGCTGTGCAACCAGCCCTCGGCATGCATCTTCCATTCCATCACACTGACAAGACAGTGAATTTAAAATATCTTCTGCTGTTCCAATGAAACACGTCCAACATGTTTCAGTAAAGCTCAGTCAGAAATCTGTTTTCATTCCTGCCTATTACATCTCCAGCTGAATACAAGGGCCGTGGGTCACTGTTGCTATAGGAATTAATTGCACAATCACATGCACCAACCCACAGTTCTGGCTGCCTCGAGCATTATGTAAACATTAATGCGTGCATGTTCAATTTAGTGCACTCACTCACCGTGCATTACCTGAGCCCACATTAATGCTGTTTCATTGCAGATAAAATACTTAATGGTTTGCTAGGTGGAATGGTTGACCACTTGAGGGCAGTACGTATTGAGGTTTGAAATAAATGGATTTTTAGAAGTCTAATGTGCCTGTGAGAGCTAATAATCACAATGTTGAACTGTGTCTGGCTAAAGTTTTCATTACTTTTAACTAATCCAGGTAGCACTGGGTTGGTTGTTAAGGCTCAAAGCCAAGGAGGGCAGTGATTGCTGGCCTGATTCCTACTGTGGTCCTGACCTAGTGTGAGTGTTGAGTGTGGTTTCCAGTGGCTTGTATGTGAATGGAAAATTCGAGGGGAGAGTCATGCTTGCGTTGTGTGGTAGTATGACTAGAGGTACTACGGTACCTGGGAGTGTGAGCTGCTATTGGTGGAGAAGGCTCGCTGCCCATTGGCCCAAGTGTTGCTTTCTCATTGGTCAAGACGAAGGTAGCTCCGCCCATGAGGCGGAGTATAAGAACCCGTGTTTCCCAGCAGCCATCGTTCTTTCCGTTCTCAAGCTGCTGGGGACACATCTTGTAGATTAAAGCCTTCGATTCAGACTACTCCTTCGTTTCTGTGGTTATTGATCGCGCATCACGAAGTTTCTATCACCACCTGGTAGGTATAACAGGAACAATAACCTGCAATTAGTGTCCTTAACACTGTGTAGCTCATTTGAGCATTTCTATCACCTGTGGAAAATAACCCGACATGAAGCAGAAATTAAGGTAATAATGGGTCAGAAGAGTGGGTTAAAGCTGGGGACAGATGTGACAATTGGAAAGGAAATCCAGAGCTCACGGGTATAGTGGCTGGAGGAGGGTTATCAATTTGAATGTCTTATGAGGATAGGTTGAAAAGGCTAGGCTTGTTTCCACTAGAGTTTAGAAGAGTGAGGGATGCCTTGATTGAAGGATATAAGGTCCTGAATGGTCTTGTCAATGTGGACATGGGGGAACCAGGGGGCACTGTTGTAAAATTAGGGGTGGGTGGGCCTGATGGGACAGAGATGAGGAGAATTTTGTTCTCTGAGGGTTGAGCAACTTTTGAACTCTGCCTCATAAGGCGGTGGAGAAGTCCTGATTATTTTTAAGGAGAGGTTAAAGATGCTTGTTAAACAAGGGAATCGAAGATTATCACGAGTAGATGGGAATACGGAACTCAACAAAAACAGATCAGATATGGGGTGCGATTCAACAAGAGAATGTCTAAGTGTCATTTTTGGCGCGTTTGGCGGGGTGTTTCCTGATGGCCGCATTGGCGGGATCGCGCCCTGTATTCAACGGCACTTAGTGCCAAAAATAAGCTCTCCCCCCCACTCCGCCCGGGATTTTTACCATTACTGGTTGATTCATCAGACTAGTGCCTGAGCTTTGCGCCGTTAGCGAGAGGGAGCTGCTTTTAAACGCTCCCTCACCACTCACTCCCAGCCAACACAGAAGCAGGCAGACGTGATCCTCTCTTTGGAGATGCCAACCTGGCCAGGCTTCTTGTGCTATCGATGCAAGATGGGCCACCCGGTTCCCCCGCGGGGAAATCGGAGGATCAGCAGCAGGGTCAGCAATGCTGCCTGGGAGGCAGTGGCAGCAGCTGCGGGCAGCATGACCAGGAGGACCAGCTCCAATGCCGGAAGAACAACCTCCACTGAGCTGCAAGGGTAAGTTACCACCTCTCACATGGCATCAATTACCCTGCCACCCCTCAAATTCCCAACAGGGCCCTAGCGTGCGTCCACAGCTTTGGTTACCGGAGGGTCCCTGCTGTCCAGGCCACGCATGCGCATGGCGGATGCAAGCGGGTCCGCGCATGCGCACGGCGGCCCACCTCGGCATGGGGCCACACAGCGGGCCCGCGCGTAGTAAAGTAGTTTTCCCCCCCCCCCCCCAGATCGTAATGACCCGCCAATCGGTGGCCCCGATTGCGGGCCTGGCCACTGTTGAGGCCCCCCTCCCCAGAGCCAGATTCCGGCCGCCCCAACCCGCACCGCCACCGCAGCCGCGGGTCTGAGCTCCCGCCGGGTGGTACCAGATGTAAACCACGCCGGCGGGAACTCGGCTGGTCACCAGCGGAGAATCGCCACGGGGGCCTATTTCAATGGCCCCCAACCGACTGCGCGGGCGTATTTGGCGGCGATTCTCCGGTCGCTGGAGAATCAGCGGCCCGGCATCGGAGCGGCGTGGCGGGAATTTCCCACGGCCCCAGCTATTCTCCGACCCGACGCGGGCTCGGAGAATCCCGGCCATGGCGTTTGAAATCGGTGTACTGAACAGGCAGGCTGCCCTAACTCACTCTCTCCTTGCCTTGCCCGAAATTCTGTGTGTGGCTATCAACCTGCTCCTCATCTGATTATAAATTGTCTGCATCTGGAACTCTGAGACAAGGGGCAGGATTCCCCGATCCTGAGGCTAAGTGTTGACGCCGTCATAAATGCCGGAGCGTTTTACGACAATCCCAGGAGCAACGGGCACTGGAACGCTTCACGCAGCTCCAGCTGCTGTTACGGGCGCCAACACTGCCGGCGTGAGTTCACGCGTGTGCGCCACAGCCGGCGCGACTTCGTGCAGGCGTGTGTTCGTGCATGCTCGTGGGTTGCCTTCTCCGCGCCAGTCCCCGGGCTACATAGCGGAGCCCTACAGGGAATATAGCCCCCCCCCCCCCGGATAGGCCCGCCCGCCAATCGGTAGGCCCCGATCGCGGGCCTGGCCAACGTGGAGCCCCCCCCCCCCCCCCCCCCCCCCCCCCCGGAGTCAGATTCCCCCCTCCCCCACACCAGGATGGCCCTCACAGTATGAACACCGAGGTCCCGCTGGGTGAGACCACATGCGAACGGCGCCGCCGGGACTTGGTGGGCATTCGCCTGTCCAGCGCGGAGAATCGCCGGGGGGGGGAGGGGTTGCGTCGGGCGGTCCCCGACTGGCACCGCGCTGGCGCCATTGCCGCAGATTTTCTGGTCGCCGGAGAATCGACGGACCGGCGTCGGAGTGACGTCGCGTGATTCGCGCTCCCCCCCGGCGAACTCCCGCCCCTGTCAGACTCCCCCCACATCAGACTCTCCCCCCACATCAGACCCGCCCACATCAGACCCCCCCACATCAGACTTCCCCCCCCCCACATCAGACCCGCCCACATCAGACCCGCCCACTTCACACTCCCCCCCCCCCCACATCAGACTCTCCCCTCCACCACATCAGACTCCCTCCCCATGTTAGACTCCCCCCCCCCCCCACTATATCAGTCTCCCCCCCACATCAGACTTCCCCCCACCCCACATCAGACTCCCACACAGTTTCTGCTTCTATATATTTAAGCAAAACTCCTCTTCTTAAGTTGAAAGAAAATGAAAAGTACGTCTCGATGCCTCTCCAATTGTGAGAAAGCCTTTAAATATCCTTCCTCAGATTGGCTGTCCAAATGTGCAAGTTCAAGCCTGAGTCCCAGCTATTGATTACAATGTGGCATTTCCTGCATCATGGAGTGGCACGAGGTATTTAGAATGGATGCATTTAAGTGGAAGCTTGAACAGAGGGAAGAGAAGGGAACAGGAGTTTATTCCAATGGGTTTAAATGAAGGAGGGCGGATGGAGGCTTGTGCGGGGCTTGAACGGCAGAATGGACTAGTTGGGTCAAACACTGTACCCCTGTGTCGTAACATCCATGTAACATGTGTACAGTATGTGTAAATATACCGAAGATCAGAGCCCAGCTCTCTGGAGAATGACGTCTTGTGATGAGAAACACCAGCTGACCGAGCATCACCATTAGTTGGCTGCTCCTGTGGTGCCTCTCATCTGGGCTCTGTTTCTGAAGTGGGTTCAGTTCATTTCTCCGCCAATTTCAGCTGCAGTATTGTGCTCTTTTTGTGTCACAGCAGCTGATGCTCTATTCATGCGCACTCCGCTTTGCCCTGAGAGAGAGGATAATGTAGCAAAATGAGAATCGTTCCGGGCTCTTCCTTTATCATTGCCCCGACGTGATGGCAATGATTCAGCAGCATGTGTGCAACAAGGACCACCCGATGGTGCTGCATGGTCACAAAGCACAAACCGTCCCAGCCTTTTGAGGAAGGAGTGGGCCTGAGTCTGCTTTCAAAAGCCTTTCAGTTTGGTGACTGGGAAGAGAGCATGTTTCATTCCTCCATTTTAATTCGGCTTCCGCCGGAAACAAAATAATAGTTAGGATGTGGTAGTGAGTGTGGCGCTAACAATTATACTCAAAGCCGAGAGACTAGTACAATAGAGGCTTTATTGCTGTACGATGTTGTCCCTCCATCCGCAACTGTAGACTGAGGGTCTGAGCAGCTCTCATACATTTATACATAGGCTCCCTGTGGGCGGAGCTAGCCGGCAGGGGCTGACCGGAGGAACCTGTATTACAGGTACAGGCATACATCCCCCTACTGCAGTACACATAACTACAGTGGTTATCTCACCACATTCACCCCCTGTAAAAATGAGTCCGGCGGGGGTGACATGTAACTCTAATACAAAGGATGCTATTTACAAGAGGGTCCAACAAGGAAAATCAAGAGTCCATCCGGTTAGCAGGTTACAGGTTGAGCCGAATCGGTGGTCGGACGTTCCGCTGTGATCGGCGTAGCTGTGGTGGTGACGTCGGCACAGGCGGTGATGGCCCCGATGGTGCAGGTGCTGGCGGTGTTGGTGCTGGCTGCTGGCGGGATGACTCCGAGAGCAAGCCGAAATCTTCCATGTCCTCCAGGGTGGGCAGGGGGATGAGGGATGGACCTGATGGGGACGAATAGGGGGGCGCTGGGGTTGGCGCAGGAAGGGGTGTGGGCATGGGATCGGCACCTGAGGGAGCCAGGTCCCGGAGCGAGACTGTGTCCTGGCGGCCGTCGGGGAACTCCACGTAGGCATACTGAGGGTTGGCGTGGAGAAGGCGTACTTTGTCCACCAGGGGTTCCACCTTGTGGTGCCGTACATGCTTACGGAGAAGGACTGGGCCCGGAGTCGTGAGCCAAGTCGGGAGCGACACTCTGGATGTGGACTTCCTAGGGAAGGCAAAAACACGTTCATGGGGTGTACTGTTAGTTGCGGTGCACAGTAGCGACCGAATGGAATGGAGCGCGTCAGGGAGGACCTGCTGCCAGCGAGCGGCTGGGAGGTTCCTGGACCGTAGGGCCAGCTGGACGGCCCTCCATACCCTCCCGTTCTCCCTCTCTACCTGCCCGTTTCCCCGGGGGTTGTAGCTGGTCGTCCTGCTGGAGGCGATACCCCTGCTGAGCAGGAACTGACGCAGCTCATCGCTCATGAATGAGGATCCCCTGTCACTGTGGATATAGTCGGGGAAACCGAACAGGGCGAAAATGGAATCCAGGGCCTTGATGACGGTGGTAGACGTCATATCTGGGCATGGGATGGCAAAGGGGAACTTAGAAAATTCATCGACCACACTAAGGATGTAGGTGTTGCGGTCGGTAGAGGGAAGGGGCCCTTTGAAGTCCACGCTGAGGCGTTCAAAGGGGCAGGATGCTTTCACCAGGCGCGCGCGATCTGGCCGGTAGAAGTGCGGCTTGCACTCCGCACAGATCTGGCAGTCTCTGGTGACTGTCCGTACTTCCTCGACGGAGTAGGGCAGATTGCGGGCTTTGATCAGATGGTACAAGCGGGTGACCCCCGGATGGCAAAGGCTGTCGTGCAAGGCACGGAGCTGGTTCACTTGTGCACTGGCACATGTACCTCGGGAGAGGGCGTCTGGGGGCTCGTTGAGCTTGCCGGGGCGATACAAGATCTCGTAGTTAAAGGTGGAGAGCTCGATTCTCCACCGCAAGATTTTGTCATTCTTGATCTTGCCCCGCTGCGTGTTGTTGAACATGAAGGCTACCGACCGTTGGTCAGTGAGGAGAGTGAATCTCCTGCCGGCCAGGTAATGCCTCCAGTGCCGCACCGCTTCAACGATTGCCTGGGCTTCCTTTTCGACAGAGGAATGCCGAATTTCGGAGGCGTGGAGGGTGTGTGAAAAGAATGCCACGGGTCTGCCGGCCTGATTCAGCGTGGCGGCAAGGGCGACATCTGAAGCGTCGCTCTCTACTTGGAAAGGCAGAGTCTCGTCTACGGCGTGCATCCCCGCCCTGGCTATGTCAGATCGAATGCAGGCGAAGGCCTGTTGTGCCTCGGCCAAGAGGGGAAAATGTGTGGACTGGATAAGTGGCCGGGCCTTGTCTGCGTATTGCGGGACCCACTGGGCGTAATAAGAGAAAAACCCAAGGCAGCGTTTGAGGGCCTTGGGGCAGTGGGGAATTGGGAGCTCCATGAGGGGGCGCATGCGGTCGGGATCGGGCCCCAGTAGTCCGTTTTGGACTACGTAGCCAAGGATGGCTAAGCGGTCTGTGCGGAACACGCATTTCTCCTTGTTGTACGTGAGATTAAGGAGAGATGCGGTGTGGAGGAATTTCTAAAGGTTGGCATCATGGTCCTGCTGGTCATGGCCGCAGATGGTGACATTGTCGAGGTACGGGAAGGTGGCCTGCAATTCGTACCGGTCAACCATTCGGTCCATTTCTCGCTGAAAGACCGAGACCCCATTCGTGACGCCGAAGGGAACCCTCAGAAATTGGTACAGACGACCGTCCGCCTCAAAGGCAGTGTAGGGACGGTCCGATTTACGGATGGGGAGCTGGTGGTAGGCGGATTTCAGGTCAATAGTAGAGAAGACCCGGTACTGTGCAATCTGATTGACCATATCAGAAATGCGGGGGAGGGGGTACGCGTCGAGCTGCGTGTACCGGTTGATGGTCTGGCTGTAGTCCACGACCATCCTGTGCTTCTCCCCGGTCTTAACCACTACCACCTGGGCTCTCCAAGGGCTGTTGCTGGCCTCGATGATACCCTCCCGAAGCAGCCGCTGGACTTCGGACCTGATGAAGGCCTTGTCCTGGGTGCTGTACCGTCTGCTCCTGGTGGCGACGGGCTTGCAATCCACAGTCAGATTGGCAAAGAGGGAGGGGGGCTCGACCTTGAGGGTCGCGAGGCCGCAAACGGTGAGGGGAGGTAGGGGTCCACCGAATTTGAGGGTGAGGCTCTGGAGATTGCACTGGAAATCCAGGCCTAGTAGGAGTGAAGTGCAGAGGTCGGGGAGAATGTACAGACGGAAACGGTCGAATTCCACACCCTGTACAGTGAGTTTAACCAGGCAGAAACCCCAGATCGGGACAGAGTGGGAACCGGAGGCAAGGGAGATCTGCCGGTCGGCGGGATGGATCGCAAGGGAATAGCGCCTTACCGTGTCCGGGTGGACGAAGCTCTCGGTGCTCCCGGAGTCGATGAGGCAGGAGGTCACATGGCCGTTGACCAGCACCGATGTGGAAGAGGGTGCCAGGTTGCGAGGACGGGACTGGTCGAGCGTAACGGAGGCGAGCAGTGGTCGGTCGGCGGTTGAGTCAGATGAGTCCGACGAGGAGCGGTAGCGACCCGTGTCCCGTGATGGCGGCCCCTGGAGACGAGATGGCGGCATCCGCAGTACCTGTGGGTAAAATGGCGGCGTCCATGGAGCGCACGTTATGGGGTCGGAACAAAATGGCGGCGCCCATGGAACGCACATGGCTGTGGTGGATGAAGATGGCGGCGCCCATGGGGCGCACGTGGCGGGGGCGGCAAAAGATGGCGGCGCCCACTGATTGAACGTGGGGTCGGGGGAAGCGGACGGCGGGGCCCATTGAGGGAGCGGCTGAGGCGTGGGGACTGGCGGCGCGATAGCGGCGACCGTCCGGGACTGACACACCGCTGCAAAGTGGCCTTTCTTGCCACAAGCTTTGCAGGTCGCTGTGCGGGCCGGGCAGCATTGGCGAGGGTGCTTCTGTTGGCCGCAGAAGTAACAGTGGGGACCCCCAGGGGGTGCGGTGCGGCGGGCAGCGCAGGCATAGTGCACGGGGGCGGGTGTTTGCGGGGTCCACGAGGGGTGGGACGGATGGGCCTGGGGAGCCGTTTGCGGGGTCCACGAGGGGTAGGACGGGTGGGCCGAGTGGCTAGCGGAGTAAGTGTGCGCACTACGGGAGCCGGCCGTCATGGAGAGCGCCAGGGCCTTTGCGGCCGCGAGGTCGGGGGCGACCCCTTCCAGCAGTCGTTGCCGTATGGGGTCCGATGCAATGCCTGTAACGAAGGCATCGCGCATGAGTAAATCCGAATGTTCCGCGGCTGTGAGGGCCCGGCAGTCGCAGTCTCGTACCAGAGGTATAAGGGCCCTCCAGAAGTCCTCAATCAACTCACCCGGCTGCTGGACGCGAGTAGAAAGTTGATGCCTCGCAAACAGGGTGTTCGTCGATGGTGCATAATTCTCCTTGAGCAGTTCCATAGCTGCGGTGTAGTCGGTCGCATCTCGAATGAGCGGAAAGACGCTGGAGCTAAGTCTGGAGTACAGGAGTTGCTTTTTCTGAGCCTCCGTCGGGGGAGGTTGTGCCTCGAAGATTGCGAGCCAGTGATCAAAGTCTTTTCTGGCGTGAGGCGAATGTGGATCCAGCTGCAGACGGTCAGGCTTGACTCTGATGTCCATGGTGACTGGGAAATCGTACAGCAATAAATTGTGGCGCTAACAATTATACTCAAAGCCGAGAGACTAGTACAATAGAGGCTTTATTGCTGTACGATGTTGTCCCTCCATCCGCAACTGTAGACTGAGGGTCAGAGCAGCTCTCATACATTTATACATAAGCTCCCTGTGGGCGGAGCTAGCCGGCAGGGGCTGACCGGAGGAACCTGTATTACAGGTACAGGCATACATCCCCCTACTGCAGTACACATAACTACAGTGGTTATCTCACCACAGTGAGTTAAAAGGACAGAGAAACAAGCAGCTGGATTTGAAGACTGTTTTTCTGCTGGCCGGTCAGTTGTTGAATTCTTTTTTGTCAATTCTGACACCGCCATATTTTGACCCGGTCCAACTAACTGAGGATGGTGAAATGCCAGATAGGTGGGGTTGCAGGGAGAAGAACTGCACCTGCCCACTTTTGTTACAGAAACAGGCCTTCCAACTCAAATAACAATCTGTATTGTCACAAGGTAGGCTGGCATTAACATTGCAATGAAGCGATTGTGAAAAGCCCTTATTCGCCACGTTCCGACAACTGTTCGGGTACACTGAGGGAGAATTCAGATTGTCCCATTTGGCTAACAGCACGTCTTTCGGGACTTGTGGGAAGAAACCGGAGCACCCGGAGGAAACCCACGCAGACACGGGGAGAACGTGCAGACTCCGCACAAACAGTGACCCAAGCCGGGAATCGAACCTGGGACCCTGGTGCTGTGAAGCAACAGTGCTAACCACTGTGCTACCGCGCTGTCAACTGGATGAACGTTCCACCTGAGTCTCCTGTCACCATCCCTCCTTTGAGTCTGTCAACATAACTTTCCATTCCCCCCTTCCTCATCGTCTCATCCACCTTCCCCTCAAATACACCTTTGACCCCCCTTGTGGCACATACTAGCCACTCTGTGTGAAGGCTTCTCCTGAATTCCCCATTGAAATTATTAGTGGCTCTGGGCAGAATTTCTAGCCCACCCGCGTACCGAGTTTGGGGCATTTAATGGGGCAAGAGGTTGGCGGGTAGGGTGGCGTTTGGTCCAATTTTCACTCTGTGTATGTGGGTGGGTTTTGAGTGAATTAAACGCTCCCCTGTTAACTCCTCAGTTGCCGCTTGGTCTTCTGAGTATTTCTAGCCCTTTTTGTTTTATCACAGGTTTCGAGCGACCGTACCATCTTTTTTGCTCCTGACATTGGACTCATTACATAAGTGGAAATGACTTAGTTGTGGTGGCTGTCCATCAAAATACAAAGACTATAAATAAATACATTAGTACGTAATGGAAATAAACTCACAGGGAATAATAGAGCAGGGAGATTGTTTGCTGTACAGGGTGCCAGCATGGATTCGATGGGCCAAATGGACTCCTTTCTGTGCCATAGTGACTCTACTACATGTAGGAAATAAAATCACCGCTCCCTGTACATCCAGTCATACAAATACAATTGCACTGATGAAATATAACAACCTGGGTACATATCCACCAAAAGGTGCCCTGCAGCATGTTACTGAAACAGAAACTACGGCAGACTGCCTCGGAGAAGAAAAAGATGCAGATTTATTCACTGTCTTGGAACAGCACATCGTGGATTCAGTAATCCCCAACATGCCAAATGTATACCAATTTAAGTCAGTGCTGATTCCAGGTGTCCACATAATATTGCCAACAAACCCAGTTACCAATCTATTATCACTGGTCCCAGAAGTCGAGTACAGCTCCACCACCTGCGAATCCAACTATTTCTATTTGGCACAAGCACACTCCCAGTATTAGGAAGGAATTTTGCCCACGTCAAGCAAGTGGTCTCAGTTGATGTGTTGATCGTGAAAGGAAAGGCTTGTTGTCTACTTGGCTTCCATACAGCGCATGCACCACCACCAATTAGACTACCTGCAGCTTCTAAACACCAAGATCAGAAGCCAAAACTTGCAGTGAATTCTCTCACACATTTAACAATGGAGAAAAATTGACGATTATGGCTGTTAGTCCCAGTGCTCAGCAGCATCACAAGATAATGTAAGCACATGTAAGAGGCATCTAGGGGTCAAAGTGTGTGTCAGAGTATGACTAATTTACACCTTTTGTTTGAGAGTGAAATTAGTTGAGGTGTTTTAGCCATTCCAAGAATATGACAGAGGGGGTGAAATTCAATATCAACAAAGTGTGCAAGGTGGGACAGTTTTGTGTCCCCATTGTTGAGTTTTAGCATCAGAGGGGTAGATTTTGACTTTGTCTAATGACGTAAAATAGGTTGATAACATGTTGACAGCCCGATTGATTTTCCTTTCCGTTGAATGTCAATAGAAGTCAGTACTGCCAGCCTTTACAACCGCCAGTCTGAGTTTGACACCCACCTTGAAAAGGAGTCCATTCTAGAGTGATTAGATTTAGGTTAGATTTGGTTTTAGATTTATTGTCACGTGTACCGAGGTACAGCGAAAAGTATTGTTCTGTGTACAATCCAGGCAGACCGTTCCATCCATTAAAAACATAGGACATACGATAGGTACACAATGTAGATACGTAGACATAGACATTGAGTGAAGCATGCGGAGTGTAGTGCTAAAGCAGTAAAGAAGCCCTTGGCTGAAATCCACCCCTTTGCAAACCACGGCCATTGAGGCCAATTGTAGCATCCCAACCCCTGCCCTGCAGTGTCAACATCGTCTCAGTGGAAGGACGCGCACCTCTGAACCAGATGTGCTGTGGGTTCAAGTTCCTCTCCAGAGATACGAGCACATAATTCAGGTTAACATGCCACTTCAGTACTGAGGGAGTGCTGCATCGTCAGAGGTGCCATCTTTTGGATGAGATGTTAAACTGCAGCCCTGTCTGCTCTCTCAGATTGTCATAACAAAGAACAAAAAAAACAAAGAAAAGTACAGCACAGGAACAGGCCCTTCGACCCTCCAAGCCTGTGTCGACCATGCTGCCCGTCTAAACTAAAATCTTCTACACTTCCGGGGTCCGTATCCCTCTATCCCCATCCTATTCATGTGTTTGTCAAGATGCCCATTAAACGTCACTATCGTCCCTGCTTCCACCATCTCCTCCGGCAGCGAGCTCCACGCACCCACTACCCTCTGTGTAAAAGACCTACCTCGTAGATCTCCTCTGAACCTTGCCCCTCGCACCTTAAACCTATGCCCCCTAGAAATTGACCCCTCTACCTTGGGAAAAAGTCTCTGACTATCCACTGTGCTATGCCCCCCATAATTTTGTAGACCTCTATCAGGTTACCCCTCAACCTCCTTCATTCCAGTGAGAACAAACTGAGTTTATTCAACCTCTCCTCATAGCTAATATATACCAGGCAACATCCTGGTAAATCCCTTCTGCATCCTCTCTAAAGCCTCCACATCCTTCTGGTAGTGTGGCGACCAGAATTGAACACTATACTCCAAGTGTGGCCTCACTAAGATTCTGTACAGCTGCAACATGACTTACCAATTTTTATACTCAATGCCCCGGCCAATGAAGGCAAGTATGCCGTATGCCTTCTTGACTACCTTCTCCACCTGTGTTGCCCCTTTCAGTGACCTGTGGACCTATAAGATCCCATTTCCACTATTCGGAAAAAAACAGGAGAGTCTCTCTCTTGCCCTGTCAAATATTTATTCCTCAATTAGCATCATTGGAAGCAGCCACTATCACATAATAGTCTAAAGTAATCTTTATTATTGTCACAACTAGGCTTACATTAAAACTTCAATGAAGTTACTGTGAAAAGCCCCTGGTCGCCACATTCCAGCGCCTGTTCGGGTACACAGAGGGAGAATTCAGAATATCCAAATTCACCTAACAAGCACGTCTTTTGGGACTTGTGGGTGGAAACCGGAGCACCCGGAGGAAATGCACACAGACACGGGGAGAACGTGCAGACTCCGCACAGTGACCCAAGCAGGAATTGAACCTGGGACCCTGGCGTTATGAAGCAACAGTGCTGACCACTGTGCTACCATGTTTGTGGGAATACATTGCATAAGTGGAGACACTTCGAAAGTACTTCTGTGGTGCAAAGTGCAATGAGATGCCCTACGTCCACGAAAGGTCCTGTGTGAATGCAAGTCTCTCTCTTTTATCTTTCATATCGGCTAATATCCAGTGACTTGGTGCAACCTGAAGATTAAACCTGGTGACCTTCCAGCATGTACAGTTCTGTATTACACCATGCCCTGCCTTTACTCACTAATCCTTAGCAGAGATCATAGAGAAACTCTTATTAAAGGATTCTGGTCATGTTGTTCCCAGAGTGTTTTCAGAGCATTTCGAGAAACATTTGTCACAACATTGACAGTGTACGATTTCCTTTAATTATCTCAGACTGCAGCAGCAGTCACCTGTAAATATTTTTAAAGATTAAAAGAGACACATTTACTTAATATCCTCATTAACAACAATAAGTGCATTCCTCTCATATCTCAAACATTTCTCAGGGTGGCATGTCGGTGTTTTTGCTGTTTGCAATAACATTTGCATCTTGTATCATATTTTAGGCAATTTTGTAATTACCGCACTATCCCATTTTTCTGAATAAAGGAGGGTGAGGGTGTAAGAGCCTCCTTTATTGTTTATTTCCTTTGTTCCCATTTATTTGATTTTATTACTTTGGTCTGTGGACCCATAATCGGGATGTGCCTTTAAGCAGAAGACTCAAAGTTGAAACAGCCTGCTTGTACGGACACAGGGGCCGGGATTCTCCAATAATGGGGCTATGTCCCCCACGCCCGTCAGAAAACGTGCGTGAATCACTTTTTTCTAAAAAGTCTGGGGTGATACTCCGTTTTTAAAGGGGCTTGCAGGGCCCCGGCGTGCGCCACGCAACTCCTGCTGCCGATAGGGGGGCCCTGCACCTCCGGCTGCGGGTCCACGCATGCGCCCTGCGGCGCTGGCCCTGCGTGACATGGCAGATCCATACAGCGGGCTGGAGTGGAACAAGGTAGGCCCCACCCAGATCCAGCGCGCCCGCCGATCAGTGGCCCCCGATTGTGGGCTTGGCCATCGTGGAGCCCCCCCCCCCCCCCCCCCCCCCCCCCCCCGCCAGAGACTGATCCCACGCTCCCCCCACTAGGACAGCCACGGCATCCGCGACGGCGAGCTCTTTCAATGGCCCCCGACCGGCGCCGCGTCGACCACGCACGGCTGGCGGCGATTCTCTGGTCGCCGGAGAATTGTGTGAAGGCGTCACAGGCCCGTCGTCACATTCTCCGCCCATGCGCTGGGTGCGATTGCGGCACGTGGACTCGGAGAATCCCGGCCAGCATTCCCAGATTTTGTGTTTGGGAGAAGAGAAGCCACACTCTTTTGCACCGGGCGAATCTTCGCAACAAGTTGTGGAGGGAGTCGGCTCGATTGGTTCACTGGCAACCGGTGGGTTGGACAGGGATAGTGTTCTGTCTGACAAAGGTCAGTTCCTGGTTCCTGTGTGATGCTTTCTAAGGGAACCTAGCAGAAGTGTTCAGACCTTGGAAGTGAAAGGAACGCTCGCTCGCTCTCTGCCCTGCCTGCTGAAGAGAAAGAACTGCTTTGTTGTTCTGAAAGTAGTGTGTGCCTGGCTGTGAACCTGAAATGATGCTCATTCTGCAGAGAAGATAGACAACCATGCTAGAAAAAAGCATCTCAAGCCAAGAAGGAAGAGGCACAAAATGAAAGCCTGAATTTCAGAAAGCCATTGACTGGTCTGTGCATTAAAGATCCTTATCCTTTTATTTCTATTGATATTTTTTCTTTCCCTTTCCACTACTATTTCTCCTCTGTGTTATTTGTCTGTATGTGTGTGTAGAGAGAGTGGGATGAGTTACGAAGGGAATGTTCGTAAAGGGGTCGGAGATAGTAAGTTACAATTTCTCTCTGTTTTATTATAATACTATGGATTATAAAAGGTTACTTGTGTTGCAAAGTTACAAACTTGGCGACTGTAGTTTATTGGGCTCAACCAAAGGCTTTGGTATTTTTAATGAAATCTAATTTCACCCGTGCTGTGACTCTGTGTCGAGTGGGGCTGAATTGACTCCACACTAGCCCAGGGTGTCATGACAAGGGTTAGAGAATCAAAATACACTGAATTGAATAAGTAATTTAGAATTTTATTTTGTGTCACCAATTTGATTCTGATTTCCCTGGCAAGTTAAGCTTGAATGAACAGGTGGGAAAGCCATTCTAATGGCTCCTTACTGCTCAATACCACTTCAGAAGTATCTGTAAAATGAATGGGCATATCTGTAACATGTTTCATAGGCTATATATTTCACACCTAAATTTATGTCAACATGCTGTGACACATCTTCATAAGGGCAACTTCTGGCTTCCACCTTTAAATTGGGTGTTTTAAGGTCCAGAAGCTTCAGATCCCCATACCTACTCCTGCAATATAGTTGTGTACATGCACCAGCCAGTGTTAGCTGGTGGATGGGCCAACGAGGAGTCAAAAGATCTTCAAAAGATCAAAATATCAGGGCCCCCCCCATATCAGAGACCCCCCCCCCCCCATATCAGAGACCCCTCTTCATCAAAGATCCCCACCCCCATCACTCACCCCTGCTTAGAAGCTCAAGAGAAGTCCAGGCAGAAACAGTGGAAGATCACGCCTTTTTCAGCACCCAGTCCCTTACACCTATGCTTCAGACAGAAGTGTTGAAAGCAGCATTTGTAAGAGGTGTCCTAGGCTTTATAGAACGCCACATAACAGGGCTTTATACCCCCTCATATTCTTTGATCTGCCAGGCTTCTTTTCACTCTCAAAGAAAAATAGCTTTTGGTAGGCTGTAATTGACAGGGTAATAGCTTCCAGACAGCCAAGTGTCTGGATTGTTTATTTTCATTTCACTTCACGCTTCATGCATCTCAAGCATCCTGCTTTGAAGCTAGCCACAATGTTTATAAGCATCTTGGAGCTAGGTGCTTTCACTTCCCATTTTTCTCAGCGGAAAGCACTCAACTTCTTTTGATGTGCTTAGAAGCTGTCAATCATAGATGGATGTTTATAAACACCGAGGCGATAAGTGCTTTCACTTCCACTTTTTCTCAGCAGAAAGGACTCAAATTCTCTTGATGTGGTCAAGGGCTATCAATCATAGCTCGATGTTTATAAACATGAATTGTGTTGGGAGTGAGGGAGCCCTTCGGTGGACTTTGAGGGCACCTATATTAGATACTTACCCTCTTGACCCATTGCGCAGTCCATCGCATTAGGGCCTTGCTTGAAAGTACTTGCACCAATCCATGCCCGCTTGAATCCCGGCCAAGACGGCTGGAACCTCATGGGGGCATGGAGAATTCAGCTTCCAGGCTGATAATCAGATGCAAAGTTACAACCTGCTGCCGGCACGGGCCCTGTAGCTCACATGCCGAACCCATTCTTAACCCGCCGCCCAATTCTCCACCGCATCGGGAACCCTGCTGCCGATGGTGAGCTGTGGAGAATCCACTCCAGGGATCAGAAAGAAAGTTGTGAAGAGGGCCAAGTCCGCAAGGAATATAGATTGGCTAAATGAGTGGGCACAAATTTAGCAGATGGAGAGTAATGTGACAAAATGTGAGCGTGTCTACATTTACAGGAAGACGAGAAAAGCAGCATATTATTTAAATGGAGAGAGATTGCAGAACTCTGAGGTGCAGAGGGATCTGGGTGTCCTGGTAGATGAATCAGGAAAGGTTACTATAGGTGTATAGGAAGTTATCAGGAAGGCAAATGGAATGTTGTCATTTATTGCAAGGAGAATGGAATATACAAATAGGGATGTTTCGCTACAGTTGTACAGGGCCACATCTGGAGTACTGTGGACAGTTTTGCTCCCCTTATTCAAGGAAAGATATAGAAATGTTAAAGGCAGTTCTTATAAGGTTCTCGGATGGCTTACCTTTTGAGGAAAGACCGGGTAGGTTGGACCTATAGTCATTGAAGTTTATAAGAATGAGTAGTGATCTTGTTGAACATATCCTGAGGGGACTTGACGGGGTGGTTGCTGAAAAAATGTTTCCCCTCGTGGGAGACCCGTTTAATAAGAGGTCTCCCATTTAAGATGGAGATGAGGAGTCTTTGGAACTCTCTTCCCTGGGCAGTGATCAGGCAGGATCATTGAAGCTTTGGGCGATGAGTTAGATACATTCTTGACCAGCAAGCTAGTTAAAGGTTATTGGGGATAGCCAGGAATGTGGAGTCGAGGCTACAGTCAGCCATGATCTTACTGAACTTCAGAGCAGGCTCGAGAAGGCTCAAGGCCTACTCTTCCTATTTTTATGTGCATATGATTTGAATCTCCTGGCAGGGCTGAAAAGCAGCTGACTAACATGCTCTTCTGGCCATCTGCCAGCATTCCGATCTTCCCACAGATCTCCTCTTTTCCCTTTTTAAATATAGGACACCAGGATACCAAAAAATGGAGGTATAACCAAGGCTGTAGAATCGCAGATTTGTACAAAACGGTTAATGGGCCGTTAAATCTATCCCACCTGTACTTGCCCTCTCTGTGAACCAATTGAGCAGAGTTTGTTTAAAAATTAGGCCATGCTTTTCTTTTTTTTAAAATATAATTTTTATTGGAATTTTTTTACAGAAAATACTGTATAAAACGTAACGACAAACAATGAAATGCAACAAAATAACCCATAATAACTGTATCACCCCCAGACCGTATCGACGCATGTATCCCATCCCCCACCCCCCCAACCCCAATGAACAACAGAAGAACTTAAAAATAAATTTAAATTAAATAAACAAACATAGTCATCGTCCGCCCTCCCCCCCACACCTTTTCCCTCCCCCTTCCCCCCCACCCCCCTGGGTGGCTGCTGCTACTGTCCCCGTACCCTATCGTTGAGCCAGAAAGTTGAGAAAAGGTTGCCACCGCCTAAAGAACCCTTGTACCGACCCTCTCAGGGCGAATTTGATCTTCTCTAGCTTAATGAAACCCGCCATGTCATTGATCCAGGTCTCCACGCTTGGGGGCCTCGCATCCTTCCATTGTAGCAAGATCCTTCGCCGGGCTACTAGGGACGCAAAGGCCAGAACACCGGCCTCTTTCGCCTCCTGCGCTCCCGGCTCCACCCCAACCCCAAAAATCGCGAGTCCCCATCCTGGCTTGACCCTGGATCCCACCACCCTCGACACCGTCCTCGCCACCCCCTTCCAGAACTCCTCCAGTGCCGGGCATGCCCAGAACATATGGGCATGGTTCGCTGGACTCCCCGAGCACCTGACACACCTGTCTTCACCCCCAAAGAATCTACTCATCCTTGTCCCAGTCATGTGGGCCCGGTGCAGCACCTTGAATTGGACGAGGCTAAGCCGCGCACACGAGGAGGAAGAATTAACCCACTCCAGGGCATCAGCCCATGTCCCGTCTTCGATCTGTTCCCCCAGTTCCCCCTCCCACTTAGCTTTCAGCTCCTCTACTGACGCCTCCTCCGCCTCCTGCATAACCTTGTAGATATCAGATATCTTCCCCCTCTCCGACCCAGACCCCCGAAAGCACCCTGTCGCTCACCCCCCTCGCGGGAAGAGAAGGGAATCCCTCCACCTGCCGCCTAGCAAATGCCTTTACCTGCAGATACCTGAACATGTTCCCCGGGGGGAGCCCAAATTTCTCCTCCAACTCCCCCAGGCTCGCAAACCTCCCATCAATAAACAGGTCCCTCAGCTGTCTGATGCCCATTCTGTACCAACCCTGAAATCCCCCATCAATGTTCCCGGGGACGAACCTATGGTTCCCCCTTAACGGAGCCTCCATCGAGCCCCCCACTTCTCCCCTATGTCGCCTCCACTGCCCCCAAATCTTGAGGGTAGCCGCCACCACCGGACTCGTGGTATACCTCGTAGGAGGGAGCGGCCACGGCGCCGTTACCAGGGCCCCCAGGCTTGTATCTCCACAGGACGCCCTCTCCATCCGTTTCCATGCTGCCCCCTCCCCCTCCATTACCCACTTGCGCACCATCGACACATTGGCCGCCCAATAATATCCCGAGAGATTGGGTAACGCCAGCCCCCCCCCCATCTCTACCCCGCTCCAAGAAGACCCTCTTCACCCTCGGGGTCCCATGCGCCCAAACAAAGCTCATGATGCTGCTAGTCACCCTTCTAAAAAAGGCCCTAGGGATAAAGATGGGCAAACACTGAAAAAGGAACAAGAACCTCGGGAGAACTGTCATTTTGACGGACTGCACTCTACCCGCCAACGATAGCGGCACCATGTCCCATCTTTTAAATTCCTCCTCCATCTGTTCCACCAGCCTGGTAAAATTAAGCTTATGGAGAGTCCCCCAACTCCTGGCCACCTGCACCCCCAGAGGCCATGCTTTTCAATGGCAATGATCAGACATCTCTCCTGCCGTTACTCACACTCCTCCGTCACGGTTTTGCTGGAAGAGCAATGGAACGTGCTGACTGTGCACGTAGGCAGGGATTCCTCTGCGCCTCTGGTGGAGCTACAGCAGCGGAGAGTGGGAACAGCCGTGAGGAAAACTCTGGACAATGAGCACAAGTTGCTTTAATTGAGTGGACTTGACATAGAATCAGAACATTTTCAGCACAGCAGGAGACCATTCAATCTATTAATCCTGTGCTGGCACTCGCTGTTCAATTAACAAGACCATTCTGAACTCTCTTGCTTGCCCTTTCTGCATACCTTTTATATTCTTTCTTCTATTAATACTCTTGAATGTCTCTGGGAGAGTTATTGACGTGCCACTTTAATTTGGAAGGCTGAATTTAGTTTCTTGCTACGCTATTTTTGCTTGGCACTGATGTTTTGATACCTGTGCCAATACTGACACAAACAAAAAATAAGACATTCAGAAAATGTTGCTGCTTTCTGCTTTTCCAATTAAAATGTCCCCTTTAAATATTGAAATTCTGCATTTGAGCTGGTGCCAAGGAGGAATGCCCATCAGTTAAAATTAATCCAGGGCTTTCTAACTCGGCACAGTGACACCAAGTAATATTCAGTCAAAATGAAGGTGAAGAAAACAGCCATGAAAACTGGAAGTGGGCAGGAGGTCAGATGGAAAGAGAGATGGGTTATTGCTTCGGTCTGGATTCTGCGTCAGAACTGTCAAACCAAAACAATTTAAGGAGCAGGGCAGAATAAGGATTAGGTTATTAAGGCAGAGGAGTCGAACCCTTGAGATTGTTTGATAGTCCATTATGTCTGTGCAGAAGTAGATTATTTGAAATAAAGAGGAAATATTGTAAATTGGAAAATATTAGAGCAACGTATATTTTCCCCATCCATCAGCCGATCAGCACTATTAACTTTGCGGAACTTGTGGTAAACACAGTAAGTTTAATTATGGGACTATTTCAAAATTGTTTTGGAGTGAGAAGTTCCTGATCAGCATGTTCTCCTAAATTGCTCCCCTCGGCGTCTGTCTGTCTCAGAAGACAATGGACTGGGCCCAGGGCATATGCCATTTCTGAATCAGACATCGTCTGTTGCGGCTGATTTGTGAGTGGCGATCCTTCTGCAGCGGGCACAGATGGGCCTGAGATTGACTGACGTCTTTTTCCTTTCGCTGGGCAGTCTTTTCCGCCATCAGGTCATTTTATTTGCCCTGTGCATTTTCCATGCCCTTCCTGACTGCTTGTCTCCTGACAAGGTCAGGAGCAATAGCAGGAAATTCCTATGCATTGATTCTGATCTCGGTCAACTTGAGGTCTCGCTTACAGATATTCTTGTATCGCAGATGTGCACAATCTGTTGGTCTAGTGCCTATTGTAAGGAACCATGTGCCCGCTCACTCAAGAGGGTAAACATGTTGGAGATCCCTACATGCTAATGTACTCCCCTCTTTGGCACTTTCTCCTGCCAGGAGATCCTATGTTCTTAGCTACTACACAGGGGAAATATATGTTCCAACTTAGCCAAGCTTTATTCTGTTCTATATTGTTTGAACACTGATTAGAGGTATCAAGGAAAGAACCACTGGGGTAATTTTGACTTTGCCCCTGATTTACATTTCAAGTGAAGACAATGTAATTGAAAATCAAAAGATGTGTATAATAGGAACCTAGGGCGAAATTCTCCGCCCCCAGCAGGGTCGGAGAATCGCCTGGGGCCGCTGAAAATCCCGCCCCCGCCGTGGCAGAGATTCTCCGCCACCCAGGAAGTGGCGGTGGCGGGAATCTCGCCACTCCGATCGGAGAGGCACCTGCGGTGATTCTCCGGCCCGGATGGGCCGAAGTCCCGCCGCTGGGAGGCCTCTCCCGCCGCCGAGGTTTGAACCACCTCTGGGACGGCGGGATCAGCGGCGCGAGCGGGCCCCGGGGTCCTGGGGGGGGGGGGCGGGGGGCGATCGAACCCCTGGGGGTGCCCCCACGGTGGCCTGGCCCGTGATCGGGGCCCCCCGCTCAGACTCCGGGCCAGTGCCCTGGGTGCACTATTTCTCCTCCGCAGCCGCCACGGCCTCCGCCATGGCGGAAGCGGAAGAGAACCCCACATCGCACATGCGCCGGCAGTGACGTCAGCGGCCAGCTGCTGCTGATGTCACTGCCGGCGCATGCGGCGACCGGCGAAAGCCTTTCGGCCAGCCCCGCTGCGCCGGTTTTTTGCGCCAGTCTTCTGGTGCCAACCACTCCGGCGCGGGGCTAGCCCCCAAAGGTGGAGAGAATTCCCCACCTTTGGGGAGGCCCGACCCTTGAGTGGTTGGCGCCACTCCCCTACACCAGGACCCTCCGTCACGCCGGGTAGGGGAGAATCCCGCCCCAAATTCGTTATTCTGCCAAAGTTAACATTATTCAAATTTAGTCTTGACTTTAAGGATATAACGTTGCCTTCATCCCAGAATATCACTAGTGGTGATTTAACGTGAGGATCACCACATTTCAGGTGAGGGGCAAGGTTGAGAAGGCGGGGCCCTCATGAATAACCCCAGCCAGTAGGGGAATTGAACCCACGCTGTTGGCCTCACTCTGCATCAGGAACAAGCTGTCCAGCCAGCTGAGCTGGACCAGCCTGATGACATGAATATCAGCTTCACTGATATGAATGGGCAGTGCTGTTTAAAGTTCCATTCATGGATTCTAAGCAAATTTAGATATTTTGATTGTTTAAGCTGACCCTGTCAGAAGATGGCCGGAGAGATCAAAGATAGGATTATCTAGTTTATGAAACAATGAGCGAGATTCTCTGGCTTCTCGCGGCATGATTTTCCGACAGCACGGTAGCATTGTGGATAGCACAATCGCTTCACAGCTCCAGGGTCCCAGGTTCGATTCCTGGCTTGGGTCACTGTCTGTGCAGAGTCTGCACATCCTCCCCGTGTGTGCGTGGGTTTCCTCCGGGTGCTCCGGTTTCCTCCCACAGTCCAAAGATGTGCGGGTTAGGTGGATTGGCCATGATAAATTGCCCTTAGTGTCCAAAATTGCCCTTAGTGTTGGAAGAGGTTACTAGTTATGGGGATAGGGTGGAGGTGTTGACCTTGGGTAGGGGGTAGGGTGCTCTTTCCAAGAGCCGGTGCAGACTCAATGGGCCGAATGGCCTCCTTCTGCACTGTTAATTCTATATTTTCGGCGGCGGGAGGTAGCTTTCCGTTAGCCGGTGACGGGATCTTTTGCTCCCACTGCTGTCAATGGGATTTCCCATAGAATCCACCCCACGCCGCCGGGGATGTGCGTCGGCAAGACTGGGAGATCCCGTCGGCAGGACCGGAAGATCCCGCCGTGGTGTACTGCTGGAAGATCTCGCCCATTGATTTAAGACATACTTCAACATTCTCTCCTCTTTGGAGTCTACCTTCCTTCCAGTCTTCAATAAGGAGCTCTACAGAATTGTAATTTGCTGGTTGTTATACTGGATGAAATAATTATGCCCGTCTTTTTTGTGTGTTGTGTGATTTCAGATTGTCCATCGATCTTTGGCTGCCATGCTGGGATCTCTGGCAGCCTTGGCCGCCCTGGCTGTGATTGGTGATGTAAGTGTTGTCCTCATTCCCAATCCATTTCACCAGTGTCACAATATAATGTGCCCCGCCCAGTTGGTTGTCGGCTGATGCCATTTGTGTTGGCAGTTTGCCACTACCTTCCACTCTCAGGGATTGTCCAAAGTCGACCTCAGCCAGAACGGGAATTGAACCTGGGCTGATAACCTGAATGATGTGTTGGCCATGTAGGCCAACTCGTTCCCACACTTTTTAAAAATAAATTTAGAGTACCCAATTCATTTTTTCCAATTAAGGGGCAATTTAGCGTGTTCAATCCACCTACCCTGCACATCTTTTGGGTTATGGGGGCGAAACCCACGCAAACACGGGGAGAATGTGCAAACTCCACACGGTCAGTGACCCAGAGCCGGGGTCGAACCTGGGACCTCAGCGCCGTGAGGCAGCAGGGCTAACCCACTGCGCCACCGTGCTGCCCTCTGGTTCCCACACTTAATGAAGGCCCTGAAAGTCGGTGTATCGTGGGCAAATATTACAACAATATGGAGATGCCGGAGTTGGACTGGGGTGATCACAGTAAGAAGTCTTATAACACCAGGTTAAATATTACAACGTTCATTTTATACTCCCCACTGTATTTTGGTGAAGATTTAAAACACGATTTAGCAATTGGGTATGAGAATAATAGTATCCCACAGGACAATTTCAGGATTGAAGTGGACTGTACTTGTGAACAATAGTTACTGATTTTTAAAATGCTGTGATATCGTTGTATGTACATCTCCAAGCAACTTCTGTATGCACTTTAAAGAATAGTTTGCCTCATACGTTTGAACAAGAGAAAGAAACCTTTGATGTAGCAACTGTGACAAAAATATCTGCGTTTGTGACTCTTCATAGAAGAGGCATCAATTTTGCTGTGTGTGGGTAACCTGCTGGATCTGCAAGTGACATCAAACTTACATTTATCAAATGCCCTATAAACATAGAAAAACATCCCGCGATGCTTCAATATAGAACATAGAACAGTACAGCACAGAACAGGCCCTTCGGCCCTCGATGTTGTGCCGAGCAATGATCACCCTACTCAAACCCACGTATCCACCCTATACCCGTAACCCAACAACTCCCCCCCTTAACCTTACTATTAGGACACTACGGGCAATTTAGCCTGGCCAATCCACCTAACCCGCACATCTTTGGACTGTGGGAGGAAACCGGAGCACCCGGAGGAAACCCACGCAGACACGGGGAGGACGTGCAGACTCCACACAGACAGTGACCCAGCCAGGAATTGAACCTGAGACCCTGGAGCCGTGAAGCATTTATGCTAACCACCATGCTACCGTAGTGCATGAACAAACAATGCCTCAAAAGGAGATATTAGGACAGCTGACCAAAAGCTTAATCAAGGAGGTAGGCTCTCAGGAGTGTCTGCAGGAAGGAGAGAGCGGAAGCCAAGCGGAGAGGAGGAGAGAGGGAGTTCCAGATTTAAGCACTAAGGCAGCCGAAGGCACGGTGCCTCGGGTGAGGTGATGAAAATCAGGGACGCACCAGAATCCCGAATCGTAGCAGCGCTGGGATGCGTAAGGGTTGCAGGGCTGGAGGAGATTATAACAAGAGGGTGAGATCTTGGAACAATCTGAAACCAAGGTTGAGAATTTTAACATCGAGACTCACCCCAATGCTGAATTGAAAAAAAAATTCTGCTTTTTGTTCCTAACCCTCTGACGTTTTATTTCCCATTCTCCATGCTGTTCCCAACCACTTATATTTCTCTAGGAGAGGAATAGCCCATGGTTGTATTGATGACATTTAACACTTTATCACACAGTCAGTTATTGAGATGTTACGATGAATCACTCAATTAAGATCGGCTTTTACAATGGGCGTGATCGAACTTCCCCGCTGCACCCGAAAAGCAGCTCGCCACGGCTCAGCGTAGCCGATGGAAGCCGTGAGACGCTACTCCTTGGATCTACGCGGCTTGCAACGCCTCGCGAGATCTAACCTTTGGGTCAATAGGCACATTAAAGCGAGACATCTAGTCTGAATTTAATACACAGTTCCCGGGTTACCTAAAGTGCTGGGATCATAGAATTCATAGAATTTACAGTGCAGAAGGAGGCCATTCAGCCCATTGAGTCTGCAGCGACCCTTGGAAAGAGACACGCATTTAAGCCCACACTTCCAAGCTATCCCAGTAACCCCCCCTAACCTTTATTTTTGGGACACTAAGGGCAATTTAGCATGGCCAATCCACCTAGCCTCCACATCTTTGGACTGTGGGAGGAAACCGGAGCACCCGGAGGAAACCCACGCAGACACGGGGAGAACGTGCACACTCCGCACAGACAGTGACCCAAGCCGGGAATCGAACCTAGGGCCCTAGAGTTGTGAAGCAACTGTGCTAACCACTGTGCTAACATGCTGTCCTTCTATCCCCTCTTCCTCAGAGACATCGGGCGAGCGTCATTCAGTACTGGTCTTCACAAAGGGGGACCAGATGGTATGGCACTCATGAGGATCTCCTAGTGCTTTGGAGCAGTGTCACTGTGGTGCCAGTCTGGCACTGCCAAGGTGCCCAGGTTGCACTGCCAAGGTGCTAAGCTGGCATTTTGTGCACAATGGCGATATGGCCGTGGGTGTCCTGCCAGGTGTCAGTGGTGTGTGGGGAGTGTCCACATGCTCTGCCACAGTGTGTTGGGCTTGAGGGGGGTGGAGGGTCTCTTCTGGGGCTTCGGAGATCGGGACGCCATTTGAAAATGATCTCTTGCGGCGAGCAGAAGTCCTCAGTGCACAAAACGGGGCTATGAGCAGCCTCGGCCGTTCCCCGAAGCTCATTCTCCGCTGAGGCCCCCTATCTAACCTGGATGCCGATTTATAGCGTAGTGTAGGGCAGCAGGGTAGCATGGTGGTTAGCATAAATGCTTCACAGCTCCAGGGTCCCAGGTTCGATTCCCGGCTGGGCCACTGTCTGTGTGGAGTCTGCATGTCCTCCCCCTGTGTGCGTGGGTTTCCTCCGGGTGCTCCGGTTTCCTCCCACAGTCCAAAGATGTGCGGGTTAGGTGGATTGGCCATGCTAAATTGCCCGTAGTGTCCTAATAAAAGTAAGGTTAAGGGGGGGTTGTTGGGTTACGGGTATAGGGTGGATACGTGGGTTTGAGTAGGGTGATCATGGCTCGGCACAACATGAAGGGCCTGTTCTGTGCTGTACTGTTCTATGTCTATGTCTATGTTTCTCGGCGCTGCGAGCGTCAGGGAACACGAGGCTAAACATGCTCACTATGGGACCTTGTTCCCAATAAGTTCAATCCCATCCAATATCTCTCCCTCACTTTAGGTGGGGTCAAACAAGCGAGATGTATTTTGCAAGTGATCTGACATTATCATGGATAATTTTGCTGAACTGATCATCTCCCTGGCAAACCCCAGCTCTTGTAGCTTTTCCCTTTCATGCACTTTCTACTTTGTTTTTGCTTCAATATTTTCTTCTTTTTGTTCTTCGCTGATTCTCTGTAATCTTCCATTTATCCTTGGTACTTCAATTTGAATTTAGCTTCGGCATCTTCTGCCTCCCGTGTCTGCATAATCCTTCTTTATCTTTTTCAATTAGCTTAAATCTATTCTTGTCATGGTTCTGCATGCCTAATAGCACTTGCTGAAGCATGTGCACAGTGGCCCGGCAAATTGCGTCCGTTCTGGCGGAAGAGGGATGTAATGTGGGCCCATGTCAGTTTTCAGAGATGCGTTTGGAGCAGCCATGGATTCTGCCAATTGCCACAGCTTTTCATATTGACCACAGGTCTACTTGATAGTCTTTCTAATCTCACTCCCCCTACCCCACCACTTTCATTTTCTTTGGAACTCTTCTGCACATTATGAAAATGAAATGAAAATCGCTTATTGTCACAAGTAGGCTTCAAATGAAGTTACTGTGAAAAGCCCCTAGTCGCCTCATTCCGGCGCCTGTTCGGGGAGGCCGGTACAGGAATTGAACTTGCACTGCTGGCATGGGTCTGCTTTACAAGCCAGCTGTTCAGCCCACTGTGTTAATCCAGCCCCAGATTATATACTCATTTTTGAACCTTTACAACCATTTCTCTATTTCTCTATAAGTTCCTGGCTTTTGATGTACCCCCTTTGCTTTTAGTAAGAATGTGTTTAATCTTTTCCTTGCCCATCACATAGCTAAATATCTATCCCTGTTGGTCTCCTGCTTGACCATCAAATCAAGCAGAAGAGGACTGGGCAGGTCTATGCTGGCTCTTTGAAACAAATATCTAATTAGTCCAAGCCCCCTGCTGGTTTAGCACATGGCTAAATCGCTGGCTTTGAAAGTAGACCAAGGCAGGCCAGCAGCATGGTTCTATTCCAGTACCAGCCTCCCTGAACAGGCGCTGGAATGTGGCAACTAGGGGCTTTTCACAGTTACTTCATTTAAAGCCTACTTGTGACAATAAGCGATTTTCATTTCATTTTCATTCAAAATAGGCCTGCAAACATTTCATTTTCAAGTATATATCTAATTCCCTTCTGAGATTTATGATTGGATTTGCTTCCACCACCTTTCGAGACAGTTTGCTACATAAGATAAATTCTTCCCCCAATCTCCCCTCCGATTATTTTTCCAGTTATTTTAAATCTGTCTCCCCCAGCTACTGCCACCTCTGCCAGTACAAGCAGTTTCTCCTCAATTGCTCCATCAAGATCCTTCAGATAGTTGAAGACTTCCTTTTCCACTGTGAGAAGTACAATCCCAGGATTGTTCCCCAAATAGCTGAAGCTCTTGCCATGATAATCCTGCTATTGTTCGAGGAAATCTACTCGGGCAGCTTCTCCAAGACCTTGACGAAAGATCTGCCAACTCTTTCGATTAATATCTGTGTTTGATCTCCTTTGACCCCACAACAGTTAACCAATGGAGTAACTGCATGGACCTCCAGTTCGAGCTGGAATATGAATGATGCAGGCAAATGAGAGGTATAGGTCATGGAATCCAATTCATTAAGCAATAAAGACCTCATTGCTCGGACTGCTGGACTCTTGAATCGTTCTTCCGGCCTTCACTCAGTTGTCTCCATATAGCTGTGATACATTGAGAGGGCTGAACAATTGCACGAGGTGGGAGGGGATGTTGATTGAGAGGGCGAGTAGGTGGGAGGGAGAACCCTTTAGAGGGCACACAGATATGTTGAGAGGACGCTGTTATTGGAGGTGCATCCCACCCACCCATGGCCTGAGCAGGGCGAGTTTTCGGTTCCCCCCCCCCCTTCCCCTGATCCTTTCCCTCCATGCTGAAAATTTAGGCTGGGCTAAATGGCCTTTAAGTAGTCAGTAATTGGCTACTTAAGTGTTTCAACTGGGGCAAGAGCGGGTACTGGCCTAAGCATCGCCTTTTCCAGTGTAAAATTGCAGATAGGTTGAGGGGGGTGGTAACCTGGTGGGAAGGCTATCCAAAGAATTCTATGACCCCCCCCCCCCCCCCCCCCCCGCTCCCCCAATCCCCCCACCCCCCACTGCCTCCAAGCCCGCTGACAGAGGACGGTATAATTCTGCCCAGGATTCATTACTGTAGGAAGTGAGAATTCAACCCGAAAATATGTCTATACTTTGAAGGATTTCCGTTGAAACTCCCGTGTTTCCACTTTTTTAAAATGCTAACAGAGCCATTTAAGTAACGGCGATAAATAATTTATTTGACACATGCTTGAATTAGTATGAGCAAATTGCAGCTTTGTTTCTGTCCTTTTGTAATGCAAAAATGCAAAAGTTGACTTGCATCTGAGAAGAACGTGAAAGCAGAAGAAAGCGGAGCTCGTACCACATTGGAGGAGTTGCTAAATAGATCCATGGAATTAACCATGAATTTTATCCTTTTGATTACAGAGGCCAAGTATGGTCACAGTCGTGGAGTGGATTGACTATGAAACATTGGCGTTATTGTTTGGAATGGTAATTAAAATTCTTTGGAGCTGGTATTGTTTTATTCATGCATGCAAAATTCTTGTTTCTTTTTTTTTTAAACTGTCTCTTTCAAGCAGTCTAACTGTGGAGCAGAATTAAATTTTTGCCCTCAATCTCACCATCTGTCGGTTTTGCGAGACGTTCCAGCATCTGCACAAAATATTCCTGACAAAAGAATTGATTTGTGTTGGGTGAGTGGGCCCAGAGTTTACACATTCCCGTGCTTCACTTCCTGGAAGCAAGATATGGGGTGCAAAGCGTATGCTTGACATATGGGAGCAGCACGTGGCGTCCAAATGTCTTGAGCTCAACTCTTCGAAGTTTGTAGTTCACCGGGACAATGTTGTAAAGACTACCAAAGTAGCATCTCCCGAAGGCAAGTCATGTTTGATCTTCCCTGTGGATTACAAAGGGTCTTGTGTCAGTTCTCAGTTGAATGATCATTGAGTTTATTGATGCTCTGCTGGTGAGTGTCAATTGGGGTTTCATTCGAGCATGAAGGGATTTGAATTCACAAAGGAGTATTTTAAAACTCAGATGGTGCCAGATCAGGTGCCAATGTAGGCCATAGAGTGCAGGGGCGATTTCAAACCATTGTTGTCAAGTCTTGACAGAGTAGCTCCTTAGATTTGAGCAACTATCACTTGATTAAGTGAAACCTTTTTGCTATGAGAGTCTGCGGTATAAGGGAATCTGGCACAGCAAGAGTTAATATGGGACTGGAGAACAATACCACCCACATTGTGTGTAAAGAAACAAATTAGCTGAGAGTAGGTTCAGTTGTAGACTAGACCGATGTCCTGGGTAGAAGGAAATAAGCATGGAATTCTTCGCAGGTGCATAATTATTGAGCTGAAAAGTGATAGACCATGGGCGGGATTCTCCCAACGGGAGACTGAGTGCCGACGTCGGAGTGAAACCCGGAGTATTTCACAACGCCGTCGGAGGCCGCTCCTCACACCCTAGTCTCCCCTCCCCCCCCTCCCCCAGGGGGCTAGGAGTGGCGGTTCGTGAATCCCGAATGCCCGGCCTTGACGCTTGTGTCAAAGAGGCGCGCCGGGAATGACGCGGCCGGCGGCGCCGACGTGACGTCAGCCGCACATGCGCAGGTTGGCCAGCTCCAACCCGCGCATGCGCGGTTGCCGTCTTCCCCTCTGCTGCCCCCTCAAGACATGGCGGCTTGATCTTGCGGGGCAGTGGAGGGAAAAGAGTGCGTCTCTTAGAGATGCCGGCCCGACGATCGGTGGGCACCGATCGCGGGCCAGTCACCTCATGAGCATGCCCGTGGTGCTCGATCCTCCCTCTGCCCCCCACAGGCCCCACACTTACCTGTTGCGCGCTGTTCACAACGGCAGCGACCAGCTGTGGTTGATGCCGGCGTGAACCGGTCGGGTTCATCAGGCTGCTCGGCCCATCCGGACCGGAAAATCGCCGGTTGCCATGAAAAACGGCGAGTGCCGATTCTTCGAGCGGTGTCACGCAAAACACAACACGCCATTTTGGTGGGGGGGTGGGAGAATCGCGGGAGCGTGCCAGGGCGGCGTGTCGTGATTCGCCCGGCCCTCCCGTGATTCTTCCACCCGGCGTGGGGAGTGGAGAATCGCGCCCCATGTGTTTACCACCTCGCTGCCCAGCAGGAATCATGTGACTTTCCTGCCTGGCACTGGCGGTCCGGACCTAGTCTACAAAATGGAAAATTCTGCCTCGTAACTTCCTCTAAGCTCTTTGCAAGTAAAGGCCTGTTTTGAAAAGTTTCTTTTTGTTTTAAATTTTTTCCTATTAAGGTACAATTTAGCGTGGCCAATCCACCTACCCTGCACATCTTTGAATTGTGCGAGTGAGGCCCACGCAGACACTGGGAGAATGTGCAAACTCCACAAGGACCAGTGCCCAGGGCCGGGATCGAATCCGGGCCCTTGGCGCTGTGAGTCAGCAGTGCGAAGCACCGCGCCACTGTGCCATCCCTGGAAAATTTTATTTTAAAAAATAACCCATGCAGTTGAAAGGTTCACTCAGCCATTTAGTGGCCCATTGCTAGTTTTATTGGTCCAGGTTCAGAGCACTGGTTTTAATTTGAATCCTCTTATTTTGCAATTTAGTTCAGGCTCAACAGCTACAAATGAAAAGGCCCAATGTGCTTTGTGTCTCCCTTATGGAGGAAGATTGGTTGGTGGTCAGACCACTTAATGAAATGCCAATAAAAGAGAGTTTATTCATAATCATAAATTACATGTAGCTTCTGTCTAATGCAAAAATATAAATTGCCCAACTCAGTTAAATATTAAATGGTTCAGATTCTGCGAGTGGCGGCAAAGCAATTTCTGTGGCGAAAATTTGCCCAGTATTACTTTTGTTTTGCTGCCTAACAACAATGATCATCATTATCATTAAACAGGCTGATCAGCCAATTACATTGAAGAATTCTAACAGGCAGAAAAAAATGGATGAATTGTCAGCTCAAAGGATATAAATATGTATCACTTGACAACCATCAAAGGGACATGGCTGCAAGATGATCAAGGCTGGGACCTGAATACTCGAGGGTATTTGTCATTTCAGAAGGACAGGAAGCTAGGAAAAGGTGGTGGAGTAGCTCTGTTAATTATGGATGACACCAGTACAATAATGAGAAATCACCTTAGTTCTAAACATCAGTTTGGGTAAAGGTAAGAAATATCAATGGTAAGAAATCACTTGTGTGAGTGATTTATATTCCCCCCTAACAGCAATGGCATTGTTGGACGAAGTATGCAGGAAGGCCCTTCGTCTCAACCTTGCCCCTTGCTTGAGGTGTGGTGATCCTCAGGTTAAATCACAACCAATCAGCTCTCTCCCTCAAAGGGGAAAGCAGCCTATGGTCATATGGGACTATGGCGACTTGATGATTTGGTGATATTTTGGAATAAAGAGATCTGTGTCTCCTTGTACACCAGTCAATGAAAGTGGTGAGGCAGGTGCAGCAAGCAATTACGAAGGCAGTGCATTCCAGATTCTCACCACCCTCTGAGTGAATTGTTTTTTATCAAATCCCCTCAGAATCTCTTGCCCCTCGCCCTAAAACTATTCCCCTTTGTGATTGACCCCCCAAACAAGGGGAACAGCTGTTTCCTATTTACCCTGTCCAAACTCCTTATAATCTTATCCGCCTCAATTATATCCCCCCCCTCAACCTTCTCTGCTCCAAATCCAAGCCTATCTAATCTCTCCTTATAGCTCCGATCCTCCATCCCAGGCACCATCCTAGTGAATCTCCTCCGTACCCCCTCACCTTCCTATGCTGAGATGACCAGAACTGCACACAACACTCTAGCTGTGGCCTAATCAACGTTCTGTACAGCGCCAACATAACCTTTTTGCTTTTATATTATATGCCACAATTGATAGAGGCAAGTGTTCCATATGCCTTCTTAACTACCCTATTCACCCTCTTTGCCGTCTTCAGGAATCTGTGACAATGTACCCCAAGATCCATCTGTTTGTCTGAGGTTCCGAGTGTCCTGCCACTCATTACATACTCCCTTGTCCTGTTTCTTCTTCCAAGTGCATCACCTCGCACTTATTCTTTTTTTAAAATGTTTTTTATTGAGTTTTCATATTTTATATCCAACAAATTACAAATTATTAGAAAAAAAAACACGCAAAAATTAACATGTATATTTACAGGTAAGCATCTTCATAATAACAACTATGGCCGCCCCCTTTAGCCGGCATACGTATTTTACATTCCCCAATATGGCACCTCACACTTATCAGGGTAAATACCATCTACCACTTCCCTGCCCATCTGACCAACCCATATATATCTTCCTGTAAACTACAACCCTCTTCTTCACTTTTAACCACCCTACCAATCTTAGTGTCATTTGCAAACTTACCAGTTCATCCGTGTTCTCATCTATATCATTTATGTATATATTATATACTCCAGTTATTCAAACAGCCTTCTACCACCACCCTTTGCGTCTTATTGCTAAACCAGTTTTGGATCCATCTCGACAAGGTTCCCTGAATGCCATGAATTCTATGTGTTTCAACCTTCTCAATCAGTCTTCCATGTGGGACCTTGTCAAAGACTTTACTAAAATCCACATAAACTGTATCAGCTGCACTTCCTTCATCCACACACTCGGTCAAAAAATTCTATCAAACCTGTTAGGCGTGACCTCCCTTTGACAAAGCCATGCTGACTATTTCTAATCAACCCACGCTTTTCCAAGTGGAAATTAATTCGCTCCTTCAAAATTTTCTCCAGTAGATTCCCGATCACTGACATGAGACTCACCAGTCTGTAATTCCCTGGTCTATCTCTGCCACCCTTCTTGAAAAGTAGAACAACATTAGCTGTTCTTCAGTCCTGTGGCACTAACCCCGTGGTCAGAGAGGAATTAAAAACTTGCGTCAGAGCCCCTGCACTTTCCTGCTTCGCCTCCCACAGCAGCCTGGTATGCAATTCATCCGGGCCTGGGAATTTGTCCATTATTAAGCCCGCCATAGCCTCCAATACCTCCTCATTTCCTATGTGAAACAGCTCAAGGTCCTCACAGTCACGTGTATGGTGGGAGCTTAAAACCCGCTGTTCCAACCTGGGCTGGTATCCCGTAGGGTCCTGGGCTGGGACTAGAGTACGATCAGTCACGGCAGCAGCCTTTTTTGTTACATTAATAAAAGGGTTTGGTGCTGGAAGCTTGTGTATGGTCAGTAATTTGTTTATTGCGGGCAGCCGAAGAGCTGTGCTGTTTGATACCGTCTAGCAGTCATTGTGACATCAGGCCTACATACCTGGCATCACACTGACATTGAAATTCAGATACCACGGGCGGAATTCTACAAGCCTTGGTAAATCCCACCACCGCTGTAGCCGGAATTCTCTGCCACCCGGGAATCGGCGGGGGCGAGGATCATGCCGCGCCTGTCGGCGGGCCCCCCACGGCGATTCTCCGGCCTGCGATGGGCCGAAGTCCTGCCGCTGTCAGGCCTTTACCGCTGACGTGGTTTAAACCACCTCTGGTGCCGGTGGGAGCAGGCAGCGCGAGTGGGCCCCGGGGTCCTGGGAGGGGGGGGGGGGGGGGCACGGGGCGATCGGGGGCCTGGCCTGCGATTGGGTCCCACCGATCGGCGGGCGGGCCTGTGCCGTAGGGGCACTCTTTTTCTTCCGCCGCCGCCACGGCCTCCACCATGGCGGAGGCGGAAGAGACCCCCTCCATCGCGCATGCGCCGGGGTGACGTCAGCGGCCGCTGACGCTCCGGCGCATGTGCGGACTCACGCTGACCGGCGAAGGCCTTTCGGCCAGCCCCGACGCTGGTCGGCAGGGCGCCAAAGGCCTTTGCCGGTGGTCGGCGGAGTGGGAGCCACTCCGGCGGGGGCCTGGCCCCTAAAGGTGTGGAGAATTCCACACCTTTAGGGGGGAGGCCCGATGCCGGAGTGGTTCTCGCCACTCCGGTACGCTGGGACCCCCTGCCCCGCCGGGTTGGGGAGAATCTCGGCCCCCATTACTCATTTGTGTGGTAGTTGGAACATCTTTTTTGGCTTGACAGAATATTGTGTTGGTGGAGAATACCATTTATGTTGTTATATCAGTTCTGTTCATAATGTGGCTCACTTACGAGTACTGGAAAGCACATATATTTACACACTGGGCCCTGTCCTTTGTATGCTTTGCACCTTTTTCAGCTAAAAAGCTTGGGGGACAGTCATTCCATGACTCCTTCCAGAATGGCAATATCCTGACCAATTGGGTAAGACCAATTTGGTTTAAGTTCCTGTTTGAACTTAAACAAAAGCTTGGTGGGCAACTATTTCCTGTTGCAATCTTCATGCCAACACCTCGACCAATCAGAACCCACTTGCCAACAAATCAGCACCCTCATCCAATGCAGTGTAAAATATTGCTCCCTTTGAGATCTGGTATTCTTGTAATTCTGACTTGTTGAGTGCAAGATGAAAATCTTCGACAGCATATTTCTTTTCAGCAATACTCAGATTCTGTACTACTGAGCAACTAATTGCACAGGGAGTGAATTAAAGATTGGTTGTTACACCTGGGATAAACACAAGAGCTGAAACAGTGAGCTTATAACAATATTTTAATTATTTAAAAAAATCTAGAGTTTTTTTTAATCATAAAGAAAAAGTCGTCATTCCACAAGTATAAAATTACTTTTTTCAGGACTGTGCCTATCCTTAGCAAACTGGTAGGAAAACATTCATAGCTCATTGAATAAAGTGACATTTTTCCTGGAGTTTTTATGGAGAGTAGTATTGTAAAAGTCGAAGCTCACATCAATTCAGTGATTTCTAATCGATTTACATCTGCAAGGACTTCAACAGCACTCCCTGTTTAGACCCTGGAGAATCACTGACAAGGGCATCTGGATTTCCACATCTAACTGCGCATTTGCAGATAGTGACAGTGGCTGTCAGCCTTGCAGTTGTCATGGTGGCGAACGCTGACAGTTTTGCCATCATTACAACCTTAAAGCCTGGACCAGTATGTATCAAAAGAATACCAAAATCAAATTACCCATTCTGTTTACAAAGCTGTAGCGAGCTGTCATATTAATGGATTATTTGTTGTTTTAAACACGATTAGCGTAATTGGAACAATACAGGGAATCAGAGCATTAATCATGCTGACATTCAAAGCGATTCTTGTGCAAATACTATCCGCACCTTATTAGTGCTTCCTGGATATTTACAGTAGCAATTTCCAAATGATGTATTCGGAGAAGCAGAGCTCATTTTTTGCACCTATTCCAGCAATGTTGCAACCTTGGGCTAAGATGCTCCACTGTGAAATCTGCATATCTCACCATTGGTGATCCCATTGTTGGTTTACGATAGAAGCATCGGAACACCAATTCAGCCCCTCGAACCTGTTCCATATTTCCGTTAGATTATGACTGATCTGCCTCTTGACTCTATCCCCTCCTCCTTGCTTCCTTTACCCTGAATACCTGTGCCGAACAAAAAAATTATCAATCCCAGTTTTGAAATTTTCAATTGGCTTAGCCTCAGCATCTTTGGTGGGTGGAGGGGGAGAGAATTTATATTTCCACTTCTTGCAGTACCTCAAAATGGCCTTTATCCAATTATGCAGCTATGGCTGTAGAGTAAAGGGTTAACACAGAAGCACACCCAATGCTCTGTAGCAATGATATCATGGGAAGTAAGAGAGACCCAGGAGAGAGCAGAAGCTCTTACCTCTTGTGGAGGTCCAGTAAACGTAAATACTTATTGTGAATAAATAGTTCTGGCTAAAAGGATGATGGACTCAAACAGCACAACTTTGGCAGATTAGACAATCCCCAAACTCCATCTAGACCCTCACTATACAACAAAACAATGCCCACTTGATCTCACAGGGTTGATGTCCCTGCAACTTTGCTGGTATGTCACATGGGGACATCAGCTCTCCATCTGGGTGTAAAAACTACCATTACAGAATAATCATTGATTGCAGAACCCGTCACTTTTTATTGCAATCTGTATAGATAATAGGCAGGTTAGTTTCTCAGGTAAAGCCTCTGAAACAGCAGCCCTTCTCTTCACAGGTGCAGAAAAACAATTTCACTGAAGTAGAATTTCCAGCACAGAAACGGGCCATTTGGCCCGACTGATCTGCCAGGGGCTCCAGGTTGATCTCCTGCCAATCTCGCCCTCTTCAACCAACAGTGGGCGCTATTTAATGCACAAAAATAACGCCCCATTTTAGGCACGCATAGTGGGGTGCCCGGCCACCCGGGAGGTCTCCGATTGCCAGGGAGAACCCCCCCCAGATGCTGTTACGTCTGATTCACGTTTGTGTGGACCAGTACTAAACAGTACCATGACGAGGTCTCCCAGGCAAGGCCTCTAGTTACCGGGCCCCAGGGAATCTGACATGGATATACTTAAATGAGCCTAATGGCTCACTTAAATATGTTAATCTGGATCTCGCCGCCTCACCCAATAACAAACGGCCCGCTTATGACCCGTTGGCAATTTTACAAGAGTGGTGTGAGGGATTCGGGTCGTTCACCTGCCCTTGCGACAATTGACATTCTAAAACTGGCCATTTCAGGGGCTCTTCCCACCTGCAGAACGGTAGCACAAGTGATTAGCACTGTGGCTTCACAGCGCCAGGGTCCCAGGTTCGATTCCGTGCTGCGTGACTGTCTGTGAGGAGTCTGCACGTTCTCCCCGTGCCTGCGTGGGTTTCCTCCTGGTGCTCTGGCTTCCTCCCACAGTCCAAAGATGTGCAGGTTATGTGGATTGGCCGTGCTAAATTGCCCTTCGAGTCCAAAAAGGTGAGAAGAGGTAGTTGCCTTAGGGGGATAGGATGGAAGTGAGGGCTTACGTGGGTCAGTGCAGACTCGATGGGCCGAATGGCCTCCTTCTGCACTGTGTGTTCTATGTTCCTGCAACATGCGGAGGAGGAAGCTGGGTTCACTCCTTGGGTTAATGACAGTTAATTACCCCCCCCCCCCCCACCCCCCACCAACCCTTGCTGCGGTGTCCTCGCCAGAACCTGCTGGAAAAACACCCTCCATTCACCCCCAAAATCTACCCTCCATCTGGCTCCAGAAATGGGGAATGCTATCGTCCTAACAGTGGCCACCACTCTTGGTGGCACCGCAGGAACCAGATAGCTGCTGTCCATTTCATTACCGAGCACTCTTCGAGGGGGACTTCCGCACCAAATGAGGACAGAAGTTTCAGTCAATGTTTTGAGCCAATTAAAGACCCTCCAAGTGCCAACTGGCTGCACGGGCAGCTGTCGAGTTAATCGCCACCGGGTGAAATGAAAAATTGAAATGAAATGCAAATTGCTTATTGTCATAAGTAGGCTTCAAATGAAGTTACTGTGAAAAGCCCCTAGTCGCCACATTCCGGCGCCTGTTCTGGGAGGCTGATACGGGAAAGCCCTGACCTTACGTAAAATTCTTCCCCATATTCCAGTAACATTTGGTGAGGGATGTGCTTCATTAGGGTTGACATCCTGGACCTTTATGCACAGTCACAAATATGAAAGGGAACCTAATCTGTTGCCAATGCTTTGCATTGGAACTAGATGCCAATCAATTCATATCCTTTCAAAAGTTTTGAAAATATGGAATTCAGGCAAGGCCAAGTGACAAGGCATCATATGTGGCTTTTTTGTTTGGCGAGAGCAGGTGTGGGTAAGGTGGGAAACAAAGTAATAACTGTTCTCCATTCCACAGGTGGAAGGGTTCAATTTGAAGGCCTTTTCAGATTTGGGGTACCCTTCCTTTTGGTGCTTTGCAGCTCTGGCCATCCCTCCCCTGCCCGGCCCACCCCACGATGCCATGATCACCCCCATCCCGACCCCGTCCAGGCATTGTCTACCCTCCCGTCCCTGGGACCCCCAGGACATATCTTGAAAATGACCTGGGACTTATTTGCAGGCAGGATGTTGCAGCACCTCTTCTGGCCACTCCACCGCTGTTCTTGTCAATCAGATTGTCGACAGCTCCCATGGGTTACTCCTTCCATGGGGTGGATGGAATTCCTGCCCACTGCTAGTCAATGCGCAACCAAGCATTAAGTGGAAGTGGGCTTCTAAGAATCAGTGAGCGTACTACGTGCCCACTCTCAAGATACCGAGCGCCTGGGCAGCACGGTGTCGCAGTGGATTAGCCCTGTTGCCTCACGGCGCTGAGATCCCAGGTTCGATCCCGGCTCTGGGTCACTGTCCATGTGGAGTTTGCACATTCTCCCCGTGTTTGCGTGGGTTTCGCCCCCACAACCCAAAGATGAGCAGGCTAGGTGGATTGGCCATGCTAAATTGTCCCTGGAAAAAAATGAATTGGGTATACTAAATTTATTAAAAGAAAGATACCGAGCGCCTCAAAGTTCTTCCCAATACATCTCAAAAACTAATGGATAGATTTCAACAAACTTGATACATTGAAAGAGTATGGCACATGGAAGAACTGATTGGTTTTTGGTGCTGATGCAAATCTGGATCTAGATCCTATCCGTTGTGAGATACAGTGAAGATTGCTCTTCTTTAAAATGTTGCCAGTTGTTTAATTTAGAATGTAGTTGATTGTTTCCAATTGTTGTGAATTGTCTCAGCCGCTGTAGAGCTGTTAGCCACAGCTATAAAAATATGATCAAAGTTTTCAGAGCAGGTTGTTGTATGTCAATTGGCCTGAAGCCTCTTTCGTGAGATGGAAGCTCTTGACAGAAAGGTGCCTTTATCAGCTTTCTAACTTACCTAGCATCACCCAGGCAGAGAAAAGCTTCAAGGAAAATTGTAATAATATTGAGCTAACACCACATGGTAGGGGTATGCATGCACTCTACTGAGTTCCTTCTTCACTTCTGTGTATGATCATGTTGATGATTTGGCTGGAGAAAATGATTTAACCTCTAATTCTCTCACTGCCTCACTTGAAAGTGGTGACTCATGCCAAACTAAGTTCAACTGTAACCCATTACTGATGAGGACAACCAAATAGCACACATTAGAGATTGTTATTGGAACCTCTCTGAGATGTGTGGCTCCACCTCAGATGTATTGTAGATGAATACTTTCATCAGGTCCTAATTGTGTTGAAAAGTTGAGATAGGAGAGATAAAATAAGAACAAAATAAATCAGCAAATTTCTGTTTATTTTTATTATGAAATGAAATGAAAATTGCTTATTGTCACGAGTAGGCTTCAATGAAGTTACTGTGAAAAGCCCCTAGTCGCCACATTCCGGCGCCTGTCCGGGGAGGCTGGTACGGGAATCGAACCGTGCTGCTGGCCTGCTTGGTCTGCTTTAAAAGCCAGCGATTTAGCCTGGTGAGCTAAACCAGCCCCTTATGGCCAGCTGCCTTCTTAAACCGCTACAGTCACTGAGGTGTAGGTCCACCGCAGTGCGGTTAGGGAGGCAGTTCCAGGATTTTGACCCAGTGACAGTGAAGAAATGTCGATATATTTGCAAGTGAGGGTGGTGAGTGACTTAGAGGGGAAGCTCCAGGTGGTGGGTTCCAAGGTATCTGCTGCTCTTGTCCTTCTATATGGCAGTGGTCATAAGTTTGGAAGACCTAAGCAGTCTTGGTGAGTTACTGCAGTGAATTTTGTAGATGGTACACACGGCTGCCACCGTTGGTTGGTGGTGGAGGGTTTGAATGTTTGTGGAAGGGGGAGCAATCAAGTGGGCTGCTTTGTCCTGGATGGGGTTGAGCTTCTTGAATATTGTTGGAGCTGCACTCATCTCGGCAAGTAGTGAGTATTTCATTACACTCCTGACTTGTGCATTGTAGATGGCAGACAGACTTTGAGGAACCAGGAGATGAGTTACTCATTGCTGGATCTAGAATTTCTCCTACTCTGGTAGCCACAGTATGTATATGGATCATCCAGTTCAGTTTTAGGTTATTGGTAACCCTCAGATGTTGATAATGGGGGATTCAGCGTCAGTAATGCCACTAAATGTCAAAGGGTGATAGTTAGACTCTCTCTTGTTGGAGATGATCATTGCCTGGCACTGGAATGGTGCGAATATTATTTGCCACTTGTCAACCTAAGCCTGGATATTATCCAGGTCTTTCTGTATTTTGGACATTGACTGCTTCAGTATGTGAGGAAGTTGTGAATGGTGCTGAACATCGTGTAGTTATCAGCAAACATCCCCAGTTCTGACCTTATGATAGAAGGGAGGTCATTGATGAAGCAGCTGAAGATGGTTGGGCCTAGGGCACTACCCTGAGAAACTCCTGCCGTGATGCCTTGGAGCTGAGATTATTGACTTTCAACCGCCACAACCACCTTCCTTTGTGGCAGGTACGATTCAACCAGCGGAGAGTTTCCCCCCTGATTACCATTCAATACAGGTACTGACAGAAAAACACATTGCAATATCATCGACCTCACTGAAGGTTTGTTTGGTTAGTTTGACTGTAAACTATGGGCTCGATTCTCCGTACCCCACGCCGGGTGGGAGAATCGCGGAAGGGCCGGGCGAATCACGCCACGCCGCCCTGGCACCTCCCGCGATTCTCCCGCCCCCCCCAAAAATGGTGTGTCGCGTTTTTAGACAAGCCGCTCGGAGAATCGCCGTTCGCCGTTTCTCACGGCGACTGGCGATTCTCCGGCCCGGATGGGCGGAGCGGCCTGCCGAACCCGACCGGTTCACGCCAGCGCCAACCACACCTGGTCGCTGCCGGCATGAACAGCGCGTGACCGCTGTATGTGGGACCTGTGGGGGGCGGAGGGAGGATCGAGCACCACGGGCGTGCTCAGCAGATGTCTGGTCCGCGATCGGTGCCCACCGATCGTCCGACCAGCGTCTTTAAAAGACGCACTCTTTTCCCTTCACCGCCCCGCAAGATCAAGCAGCCATGTCTTGCGGGGCAGCGGAGGGGAAGACGGCAACCACGCATGCGTGGGTTGGCGCCGGCCAACCTGCGCATGCTTGGCTGACGTCACTTCGGCGCCGCCGGTCGCATCATTCCCGGCGCGTTGCTTTGACGCAAGCATCATGGCCGGGCCCTCGGGATTCACGCGCCGCCGCTCCTAGCCCCCTGGGGGGGGGGTGCAGAATAGGGGGCGAGGAGCGGCCTCCGACGCCGGAGTGAAACACTCCGGGTTTCACTCCGGCGTCGGCTGTTTGTCTCCCTTTGGGAGAATTGCGCTATATATATTTCAAAACCTAATGGGCAGATTTCAATGAACGGTAGTGTTTGGTCAAAGAAGAACTGATTTAATTTTTGTTGAAGATCTTGGGCTGGAATCTCCGCCATCGGGATGCTCCATTTTGCCGGCAGCCCGGGGGTTCCCCGATGGCGTGGGGCTGCCCCACAATGGGCAACCCCATTGACCAGCTGGCGGAATCGAGCATCCCGCTGGCGTGCTGAACCAGAAATATGGCGCGGCGGAGAATCCAGCCTCTGGATTCTGGGAATTTTTTAAAGGAATCGTCAACACTGGGACATGGGCAAATTGACTTTTTTTTGGAATGTGATGGTTTTATGAGGATTGGAAGGTTTTAAGAAATTGGATTATGAATGTAATGGGCAATTTACGGTTAAAAGCCTGGGATAAATGAGGTCAGTGCTGGTAGGAGTCAGAGAGAAAGACAGAACCATTACGTAATAAACTGAAAGCTCTGACATGGCAAGCCTAGTGTGGGCATGAGAGGGCAGCTTTCTTTCCCAGTGAGATAGCTTGATATGTGATAATATTGAAAAACAGAGCAGCCTTCTAAAAAGAACAAAGAAAAGTACAGCACAGGAACAGGCTCTTCGGCCCTCCAAGCCCGTGCCTACCATGCTGCCTGACTAAACTACAATCTTCTCAAAGATTATCTGGAGACAAGTGAAAGACTAAAACAAGTCAAGCGAAGCAGCCAATTGAAGACCTTCAGACAGAGTAAGAAAGGATTCTCATAAGAGCCAGGATTTGCTTTGTGATGCAAGTATCACTTTCGGATCTGCTATTTTGAGCTTGGTTGCGAGCTTTCTGTGTATTTTCGTGTTGTTTTATAGTAGTTCTAAGGTGTATAGGTGCATTTTTCTTCCTGAGTTTGAATTAGAAAGTTTAATATTGTTATTCATAATAAACTTTTGTTTTGAATAATGACCAAGCCCTATTTCTTCATACAATCACGCCTGGAGCTAATCGATCTTTCCACACAGTTCTTAAAACCTAAAATAAAGTACTGGGGTTTTCGATCCAGAATCCTAGCCACTTTTGGGGTCCGGATGGGGACCCTAACAGTTTTTAAAAAAAATTTAGAATGTTGTTGATTATTTTGGAATATTGTGAATTGCCTCAGCTGCATTAATGTGATCACAGTTTTCAGAGCAGGTTGTTGGATGTGGATTGTTCTGTGAGATGAGGGCTCTAAATAAAAAGTTTTTTTTTCAGCTTTGCAGTGGAGTCACATTTTAAACCAAGGTTTCACACCTTGCCTGAAAGGCTGCTTTTTCAGTGGTGCAGTGATCCCTCAGTAACACGCTAAAGTCTCCGGTGTGGCTCTTGAGCTTTTCTGACTGAGAGGTGGGATTGCCTATGACCAGTTAACTACACAGGGAGCATGTTAGGGGAAATAAAATGGTTAAACATAATATTGACCATAACCTAAATGTTAACAAATTAATGTTTACTGCCTGTGGTTGAAATTACTTTCCCTATGACTTTAAACACAATCTTTTATCCCAAGGTGTTCAGACTGCCTTTAAAACTGAAAAGACTTAGATTTTCACCTTCTACCCTCAGCAATCCTAGATTTCACACCCACTCTTTCTAATAGAAAGCAGGCTGGCGAGGGCAAAGATGAACAACCCTGGCCAAAGTAATTTCATCTCACTGCGGTGAGCATTGTGTGACTTCTGAATTTCATATTGAGGCGGAATGCTATGCAGGTCACTTCACCCTATCTGATTCAAGCACGATGTATGAACTATTGTTAGTTAATAAAATCGGACAGATGAGATTACAGTTCATAGCACGGCGTATTGAAAAACATTCTAGCTTTCTGTCTGATTTTTTTTTTCTTCGCTGGCATTTGCTGTATACCTGCTGGTGACCACTTTTGTGAGTTAGGATAAAATCACTCTGAAGAAAAATTGTATGAAATGTGAGTAAAAATATAGCGTAGAAAGTCGAACGATGAAACCAATGTTCTTTCATTCATTGTGCTATTTACTTTTTTTTCTAGATGATTTTGGTGGCAATATTTTCGGAAACTGGCTTTTTTGATTACTGTGCTGTCAAGGTAAGTGCAACAAGCTTTATTTCCCTCAGCTCTGATGCGAAGAGCCAAACAATTATCCTGATGCCCTATAGGATTTATTTGTTAGCCTGAGCATTCAACTGTGTGTTGGGTGGGATGTTAAAATGTTCTGTCTCCAATTCACCCTCAACTTGGCCAGAAGGAACAACTGGGGAAAAGTGCTCTTTTAAAAAAAGGAAAATTCATTCATGGCTGGGCCAGCATTTATTGGCCAGCGTTTAAGGGCCTAACAGCCCTTGAACTTGAGTGCTCGGGAAAGCCCCAGTTGGAGTCAACCACGTTGCCATGGATGAGTCACATGTAGGCCAGACCATGTCGGAGGATTTCCTTCCCTGAAGGACATTAGTGAACCAGATGGGCTTTTCCAACAATTTCATGGTCATTCCAGATTTTTATTGAATTCAGTTTTCACCATCTGCCATGGTGGGATTCGAACCCAGTCCCGAGAACATTACCCTGGCTGTCTGGATGACTAGTCCAGTGATAGTGCCACCGTGGCATCACTTTCCCCTTGTATACCTGACAATGGAACTCTTAACTCGGACCAGTCTCAGTTTTTTCATTAATGGAGGTGGCATAGTTGCATGGGTAACAAATCCTCTCTCACAAAATAATTGGCTATAATGAGTCTGCGAACCTCATAATTAGATCACCATTTTAAATGTAATCTTGGATTAATTAATTTTCCACATCTCAGGAAATCTGCTGGCCAACTATGTGAGGACTGCTGGGTCCTGGGTTAAGTGTCTTTCCTGCTGGATCTAGTTAACTTGTTTCACCAATTCCACCACCACAACCAACCCTATCTCAGATTGTACACACTCCTGTGCTTTTGATCTCCTCTGTGAATCTTCCAATCTTCCCCTGAGCCCACTCTATCCTCCAAATCGTCTCCATAAGGCCTCCTAGCTGCACCCGCCCCTCGATTCTTCCTGATTTGCCCTCCCTGACCCTTCGACCTCCCCCTGATTCGCGCCTCCTCTTGTCCAGCTCATACCATGACCTCCCTCTGCTCTAACCTCCGTGATCTTTCTTGGCTCCAAATGTGAATCTTCTTCCCCCCCTCTCCCCCCCCCCCCCCCCCCCCCCCCCACCTCCCCGCCCCGCCACCACATTGTGCAGGTGTCCCTGTTCTTCCTTGGCTCTAGACTATGATCTTCCAAACCCTCTCTCCATCCCCATCCCCTGGCCTCTCTGATCTCCGCTTTCTCTCTGCTCCTCAGCCATGGTCTGGTACTGAAGGCCTATCTGCTGAGTAGCTAGCCTGTGGCTGGGATGCAAAGACCAAAAGTACCAATCAGTTCTCGCTATTAAGTTCAGCGGTACCTTTGGGAAAGCTCTTTTTCTCAATTTCCCAATGTGAACTCAGACCCCTCATTCACTCCCTGAGTTAGTATGCAGACCGAAGAATGGTGCTCCGTATTTAAAAGAGCATTTTTCACATTTGGGCGGGAATCTCCGACCCCCTGCGCCGGAATCGTGCCCGGCGCGGGGGCAGAGAATAGCCATTCACGCCGGAAATCTGGCGCAACGGCGCTTCCGCGATTCTCCGCAGATCCGCAAGGCGCGCATGCGCGGGTGATGCGGCTTCTGTTGGGGGCCGTTGAAACCGGCCCCTGCGGTGAGTCCTGCCGGCGTGGTACACATGTGGTCCCACCCGGCAGGACCTCGCCGTTCTGGCTGTGGGGCCCGTCCTGGTGTGGGGAGGGGGGGGATCCGACTCCGGGGGGGGGCGTCCTTCACGGTGGCCAGGCCCGCGATCGGGGGCTACCGATCGGCGGGCGCGCTCATTCTGGAGGGGCCTGTGTTCCTCCACTCCGGGCCCCTGTAGGACTCCGCCATGTTGAGCGGGGGCCGATGCGAAGATGCCGCCGGGTGCATGTGCGGCCGCGCGGGCGTAACTGCAGGGCATGGCCAGTAGCCGGAGCTGCGGGACACACACGGGGCCCTGCTAGCCCCCTTGAAAATGAAAATCACCCCGGACCTTCGAGGAAAAAGTCCGGAGTGATTCTCGCCCGTTTTCCGGCAGGCGTGGGGATTTAATCCCCAGAAGGGGGAATCCCGCCCATGGTCTTTGTTTAATTCTGGAGACATCCTCTACAAGTTGTCAGGAAAGCTCACACTAATGTTTAAAGGTGATTTAGGCAGTAAATCTGTGAACCTTATGCGCAGCAGTTTGTTTTAACCATCCGCAATTGGAGAGATGTGAAACTTGCTCGAGTGGATCTATTTATTGGCAAAGAAAATTCAGATATATTTGGTCAAATGCAGGAGTTTATTATACTTCATTACGGGCAGCATGATAAAATGTATGAATACACACTTGCATCGTAAAGTTACATGGCTACACATCATTACTAAGTCATAGTGCTGCAAGTAGCATGCTCTGCCCAAGACCGCAGGAAACTACAAAAGGTCGTGAATGTAGTCCAGTCCATCACGCAAACCAGCCTCCCATCCATTGACACTATCTATAATTCCCGCTGCCTCAGAAAGGCAGCCAGCATAATTAAGGACCCCACGCACCCCGGACATACTCTCTTCCACCTCCTTCCGTCAGGAAAAAGATACCAAAGTTTGAGGTCATGTACCAACCGACTCAAGAACAGCTTCTTCCCTACTGCCATTGGACTTTTGAATGGATCTACCTCGTGTTAAGTTGATCTTTTCTCTACACCTTGCTATAACTGTAACATTATATTCTGCAGCCTCTCCTTCCTTCCCTATGTACGGTATGCATTGTTTGTACAGCATGCAAGAAACAATACTTTTCACTGTTTACTAATACATGTGACAATAATAAATCAAATCAAAAGTAGTTTGGCACAGTCAGTTTTTTCCGACGTACGTGTGTATAATCAAGACAAACACTTGACTAATGCCGAACTGTAGTGTGCAGAAAGATGGATTTGGAGCAAAATAGATGAGGAAGAAAGATTGCAAAAGGATTGTAGACCCAAGCCTCACTGAAGGGCGAAGATAATGATGCAAAATAACCAAATTGAATCATGGGAAGAATTTCTGAACAATATTTATTGACATGTTTCTGAAATGAGCTTGGCTATATTTGAATAGCACTTGGGATCACCAGCGTTACTCTTTTCTGATTGTGTGAGCTGTGTTTCATAAACGAGGAACAGCTATAAAGCATCTACCTCAGGGAACATAGCTGTGAGGTATTTGTTGCACAGTCCCTGGTGAGACATTGCCCCTAGTGGCTGGAAATTATATGTTGCACGGGATTTGAAGCGGGGAGGGTGGGACTTCCTAGCTGTTCGACATCAATGTAGAAATCGCCATTCACAATACCACAACCTGCATTTATATTCATCTTCTGTACCGTTAGGATACCATAAAGCACTTTAGGGATTATGATGGCCGGGATTTTCCAGTCCTGTCTACCATGGGGCCGGAAATTCCCGCCCGTAGTCAACGGACCTTTGGCTGGGCCATCAAATTTTCCATCCCGCCCACGATGCCCGCTGCAACCATAAAATCCCGGCCTTTAAAAATGTAACCATAGTAATAATGTCGGAAGCGCAACAGCCAATTTGTCTACAGCAAGGTACCAAAAATAATTGTATTATTGTTGGCTGAGTGACCAATATTGGCCACGACACCAGGAGGGAACTCCCTTGTTCTTTTTCAAATAATGTTATGAGATAAAATTGAATTGGGTCTATTACTGGATGTGGGATTGCAATGCATGACTGTGCCACGTCCAAGGAAGTGTACAAGATATCTCACAAACTTCCTGCTGCCTGATTGTGATCTGCAGCGTAGTGCTAAATGTCCGCTTGAGTGGCTGCATGCTCAGCAGGGCTGCATGTTTGTGCGAAACGAGTACCAATTGAAGCCAGCTTGCAGTTCTTAAAGGCAGCCTGCATCTCTTAAAGGAGCATGCCTTCTGGCTGCAGGAGGTGGTGAAAATGTCTGTGAAAGTGTTTCTCAGAAGGAAGCAATCTCCCCATAAGGGGCGAGGAGGCCCTTCAGACATACATGGAAAAGGGAGTTGGAGCATTGAGCCTCGGAGTTCGATGAAAGGAGCCCAGCCCCGAGCACTTGGATTCAGTGCCACAGAAAAATGTTCAATGACCTCACATGAATGGCCAAGGTCAGTGAAAACATCTTCAAATGCCATCTCCTACCACCAGTAACCTCACAATGCATTAAACCCACATCATTCATTATCAACAATCTCTAAGTCTAGATCTCATGCCAAGCATTCATATGCTCTACCTCATCGTCAGACACTACTGCTGCAAGTTTCTCACCCACATTTCATGGTTTCCCCATGCTACCAGCTATTCAGTCAAACGCATTACAACATGTTCACTGACACTTTATCCTCTCCCTTGCAGGAGAGAGTATCAGAGAACATAGAACATAGAACATAGAACATAGAACATAGAACGATACAGTGCAGTACAGGCCCTTCGGCCCTCGATGTTGCACCGACATGGAAAAAAATCTAAAGGCCATCTAACCTACACTATGCCCTTATCATCCATATGCTTATCCAATAAATTTTTAAATGCCCTCAATGTTGGCATGTTCACTACTGTTGCAGGTAGGGCATTCCACGGCCTCACCACTCTTTGCGTAAAAAACCCACCTCTGACCTCTGTCCTATATCTATTACCCCTCAATTTGAGGCTATGTCCCCTCGTGCTAGCCACCTCCATCCGCGGGAGAAGGCTCTCGCTGTCCACCCTATCTAACCCTCTGATCATTTTGTATGCCTCTATTAAGTCACCTCTTAACCTTCTTCTCTCTAACGAAAACAACCTCAAGTCCATCAGCCTTTCCTCATAAGATTTTCCCTCCATACCAGGCAACATCCTGGTAAATCTCCTCTGCACCCGTTCCAAAGCTTCCACGTCCTTCCTATAATGAGGCGACCAGAACTGTACGCAATACTCCAAATGCGGCCGTACTAGAGTTTTGTACAACTGCAACATGACCTCATGGCTCCGGAACTCAATCCCTCTACCAATAAAGGCCAACACACCATAGGCCTTCTTCACAACCCTATCAACCTGGGTGGCAACTTTCAGGGATCTATGTACATGGACACCGAGATCCCTCTGCTCATCCACACTACCAAGAATTTTACCATTAGCCAAATATTCCGCATTTCTGTTATTCTTTCCAAAGTGAATCACCTCATACTTCTCCACATTAAACTCCATTTGCCACCTCTCAGCCCAGCTCTGCAGCTTATCTATGTCCCTCTGTAACCTGCAACATCCTTCCGCACTGTCTACAACTCCACCGACTTTAGTGTCGTCTGCAAATTTACTCACCCATCCTTCTGCGCCCTCCTCTAGGTCATTTATAAAAATGACAAACAGCAACGGCCCCAACCAACAGCTGACAGGCCTGGCTGCATCTACTCTACTCCTTGGAGGAGCTGGTATTCGGGAATTATTGGTGTGCCTGTCACTGAGGCCGTTGCAACCCCTGTTGCTGAAACCACCCATAGATAGTTTACATAGAACATACAGTGCAGAAGGAGGCCATTCGGCCCATCGACTCTGCACCGACCCACTTAAGCCCTCATTTCCACCCTATCCCTGTAACCCAGTAACCCCTCCTATCCTTTTTTGGTCACTAAGGGCAATTTATCATGGCCAATCCACCTAACACGGGGAGAATGTGCAGACTCTGCACAGCCGGGAATCGAACCTGGAGCTGTGAAGGAACTGTGCTAACCACTATGCTACCGTGCTGCCACAACAAAACCACCTTTTCATTGACCACCTGTGAATTTCACAATTCCCCAGTTTCTGTCCTTCAGATTGAAATTGATGTTGAAAATCAAGCCTTGCTTTGTGAACCAATTCAAAATTATCTGCCATTTCTGCTTCCAGTCTTGTAGTTTTAACTCTTTGATCTTCCACATAAACTCTCGCTACTGCAGGAAGTGAATCTTTAAATTCTTCCAAAACAGTTGTTCTCCGTAGGACGTCACACGTTTGGTCTATTTTTAATGTTCTTATCTACTTATCAAAACTATTTTGTTTAATTCTTTTGAGTTCTATATCTGACCTGGTTCTTTCCTTAGATTTCTAAACCTTTGTCTGTAGGCTTCTGGCATTAGTTCATATGCACTTAATATGGATTTCTTCACCTCATCATAATCCCTAGATACTTCCTTTGATAGTGAGGCAAATACTATCCACATGGTCTTTGGCCAATTCAATTGATTAGCCACTTTCTCAAATGAGATGAAAAGGGCTTTCACATATTTCTCATCAAATCTTGACAATGCTTGAATATATTTAAATATATCCCGACTAGGTTTTTAACTGGGAAGTATTTCTTCTTCGTCTAGACCATCCTCAGCTTCTGCCTTTTACTTCAACCTTTTCAGTTGATGTTCTCCTTGCAGTGCCAGTTTCTGAAGTTCAAATTATCTCTCTCTTTCCTTATAACTTTTTTATTTTGTTAATCTTTCCATTTCTACCTCAATCTTTCTCCTTTCCATTTCCTTTTGAAAAGCCCTCTTTTTCCTTTCCTTGTGCCATTGCCAATCTCTCCTTTTCCTTTGCTTCTATTTCAAATTCATAACAGGGGCTGGTTTAGCTCAGTTGGCTAGACGGCTGGTTCATGATGCACAGCGAGGTCAGCATCGCAGCTTCAATGCCCGTACCGGTTGAGGCTATTCATGATGGCCCCACCTTCTCAACCTCACCCCTCATCTGAGGTGTGGTGATCCTCAGGTTAAAACACCACCAGTCATCTCTCCCCCTCAAAGGGGAAAGCAGCCTCTGGTCACCTGGGACTATGGCAGTGTTACTTACTTACCATTTCCAATTTCTTCACTTCTTTTTGTACTTGAATTCTAGCTAATTCCAATGACTCAGACTATGACTCTGGCCAATATAAATACTGAGCTATGGCTTGTATTATCTCCACCTTCATCACCCCTTTAGATAAGGTTAACTGCAGCTTCTCCACCAAATCCAAAGGTTTTGTTTTAATCTCCCTTTGTAAACAATCTGACCATACTCAGGAAAGGTTTTGCAACTGAAAGAGCCATCTGCAATCACTCCCTTTCAAAACGTGAAAGAATGTAATCATTCCACAGACACTCACGGTCTTTAAGTTCAATAACCCCAAGCCAAACAAGGAATTATACTTAAGATCCTGGATGAGCCCCAATTTTACTATAATCCCAGACTAGACCACAACAGTGGCTCAGCTACTGGACCGAAACCGCAATATTTTAGTTTATTTTGTAAGACTGTGCAGAAAGAATGATTCACTTCAGGAGTGAGTGCATGAAAAAATAGGATATGGTATTTTAAAACAGAACTTTATTATGAATACAATATTAAACTCTTTAACTTCACAATTGAAAAGAACAGTTACAGTTACCCCTTAAACAATCCTACTCAATTCCCCATTAAACTAAAAAAGAAACATACAGCTCTCAATTCATCTTAAAATCAGCATGTCATTGCGTAATATTTGCTTTGGAGAACAGATTTGGCTCCTGTTAGAGCCGCTTCAGACTCTGGCTGAATATCTCCAATAAACTGGCTCAACTGGCATCTTTCAACGTTTTCCTTGTCCTCAGACAAGACTGCTCTGCCTTAAATACTATTACTCCTTTTATAACTATCCTACTGGGATAAAATTGTGGACTCACTGTCAGCCAGATAAGAATTCAACTCCAAAGCTTTCTAAAAATGTCTGTCTGAATCCCTTAGCAATAACATCATCTCCTGAAGCTGAAAATCAAATTAAGTCTTCAGGTTTAACTCCCCAGGGACTTTCCGCAGTCAGACCACAGTGTATTAGCCCAGACTGATAAACACATTCCTCTGGTCAATTTCATCTTCTGGCTCCTAAAAGCTCCCATGCCCTGCAAAACAAAATCCTTTTTTACAAACATGACCACTGCAGTCAAACACCGATAACCCCAGACCTTTAACCCTGAAATTGCCCCAATATTTAGAATCCAATATTCCGGAAATCCTCCATTTGTCATAATGGAGCAACAACCATAATGAATCAGCACAGTTAGAAGAGGGTCAATAGGTGGCTAGATAAGGAATTAACAAAACAATTACTGTGCAGCTGCCGAAAGGGCAAGATATTTGTCAAAGAAAACTATTCTACAAACAGAATGGTGATTGCTGACAAGTGAGACATGCTGTAGAAACATTTACCTTGCATTCACCAGGACAGATAAACGACGGTCAAATTTCAAAAGAAGCAACAATTTATATTACATGAAAAAAAGAGTTCGGATTGGCTGGCATGCCAACTCTGGTCAAAGTGATGCCTTGGAGAATGCACCAGCATAATGCCTCGTCCAATGAGTGTCGACTCACCAACAAATAAGAAATCTATTCCCGCGCAGCACAAATCGTTGCCCCCTTTGAAATTTGGCATTCTGGCATCTGTCCTGTTGCGGGCAAGATGAAAAGCTTTGACAGTATGTCTCAGAGATTGTGTATAATGAGTTTTTCTTGAAGGTATATACAACTTGTATCGGAAAATCATCGAATCAAAGAAGAACTGCAGAGTAAAAGGGTATTGCATCCATTATGCCTGTGCCAACACTTTGAAAGAACTATCTAATTGGTCCCACTCCTCTGCTCCTTCCCCGTAGACCAGAACATGTTTCCTTTCCAAGTAAATATTTTATTCCCTTTTGAGGGTTACTATTGAATCTGCTTGCACCATCTTTTCAGGCAGTGCAGATAGAATCATAGAATTCAATCTGCACTGCAGGAAAAGATGGTTCAAGCATCATAACAACTCACTAAATAAATAAAAAATCCTCTTCATCTCCCCTCTGATTCTCACATCAATTATCATTAAATCCGTTTCCTTTGTTTCCTGACCCTACCAACAGTGAAAAGAGTTTATCCTTATTTACACTATTAAAACCTTTTCAAAACATTGAGCACCTACCGACTCAGACAGTTGAACCTGGCACTTTATTAAGCTGTCAATGTGGATCAAGGGCCACCATTGATGCAGAACACAGGATATCAACCCCGACTCTCCCCCGGGATGTAGACAGTAAATTGATCAATAGCCTGCTCGTTTATATAACATTTTCTTTCAATCACAGGTATTCGGGTACAGTTCAATCCTTCGGAAGGAACCATGGGCAAGGCTTGGCATTCTACTTTCAAGTACAGTAGTGCCTGTAAGGGAAACAGCCTGGCAGGGGAAACGCTCACTTCATATTCCCTTTCTAATCGGGCAAAAATCCCACTCTACTTTTTGCTGAATATGCAGTTCATTCTCTCATGATGAGATCTGTTTCCACATTTAAAAAAATCCCTTTGAAAAATGTCATTACTTTTTCTTTGTCTCTCAGTTAATTTATCATTCAGCGTAACCTTCCATTTCAGTTATCAAAAGGATGGTTCAGAAGATGCATTTTAATTCAATTTATATTGCGCCATCATCAATATAAGAGTCTGCTTTCTTAATGGACAACATTAATTTGAAAATATCTTCTCACTAGAATCAAAAGTTTTAAATTGCTTATTGGTGAAAGAAAAATAATACTGAACAATGGAAGCGACTTCTTATTTTCCACCCAAACAGCATTTAGAGCCATGGGTTCTCACTGCCCCCATCTTTAAACATGGTCATCTTGGACTTAGAACTGCAAAACTCTGGTAAACTCAGATGGGTTAAATTTCCTGGGTTCTTCCAGGGTTGTCAGAACGTTGCTTAGCATCATGATGATCTGTATCAAAGGAGAGGCTTCAGACTCCCCTGGAGAAGGAAAGACTGAGATCGGCTTCCATTAAGGTATTCAAGATCCTTCAAGGCTGTTTGTCACACGATTACAAGAAAGAGGAGTGGGAGTAGGCTGGTTTAGCACAGGGCTAAATCACTGGCTTTTAAAGCAGACCAAGGCAGGCCAGCAGCACGGTTCAATTCACATACCAGCCTCCCCGAACAGGCGCCGGAATGTGGCGACTAGGGGCTTTTCACAGTAACTTCATTTGAAGCCTACTTGTGACAATAACCATCTTCATTCAGGGCGAGTGTCCCTGGTAGAACTCAAACTCAGCACAGCCTTTGCCAGTCGGCCTTTAGCAAGAGGGAGAAGGAATGGGGAAGGAGTGGGCCAAGGATATCATCACTCTGGACAGGCTACCCATACGTGTATCATCAGAGCCCAATTCCCCTCAGAACAATCCCCATAACACTGCAAATCTCCACTTTTCCATTCTTTCTGCTACAGATCATCGCAGTGACCTTATGGTCAAGAATCTGAAAAAGAAAGGTAGCAACATGACCATTCCAAACCAACTTTATCCATCAGCTTTTCCAATAATTCATACAAATCTAAACTCAGCAAGTCAGTAACATAACAAGGTCAGAGGTAGGGATGTTCACTGATGATTGCACAATGTTCAGCACCATTCGTGACTCCTCAGAAACTGACACAGTCCATGTCCAAATGTAGCAAGACCTGGCCAATATCGAGGTTTGGGCTGACAAGTGGCAAGTAACATTTGCATCACATAAGTGTCAGACAATGACCATATCCAACAAGAGGAGTTCTAACCATCGCCCCTTGACATTTAATAACATGACCATCACTAAATCCCCCAGTCACCAAATTCTGAGGGTTATCATTGAACAGAAATTGAACTGGACTAGCCACATAAACACTGTGGCTACAAGAGTAGATCAAAGACTAGGAATTCTGTGGTGAGTAACTCACCTCCTGACTTCCCAAAGCCTGTCCACCACCTACAAGACACAAGTCAGGAGTGTGATGGAATACTCCCCACTTGCCTGGATGAGTGCAGCTCCAACAACACTCAAGAACCTTGACATCGTCCAGGTCAAAGCTGCACACTTGATTGACATCCAATCCACAAGCATTCACTCCCTCCACCATCAATGCACAGAAGCAGCCGTGTGTACTGTCTACAAGATGCACTGCAGGAATCGCCAAGGCTCCATGGAGAGCGTGTTCCAAACCCACAACCTCCACCATCTAGGACAGGGGCAGCAGATGCCTGTAGAAACACCATCACCTGGAAGGTAGCCTCCAAGTCACCAACCATCATGACTTGGAACTATATTATCGTCCCTTCACTGTTGTTGAGTCAAAATCCTGGAAATCTCTCTCGAACAGCACTGTGGGTGTACCTGCACTACATTGGTTCAAGAAGGCAGTTCATCACCACCTTCTCAAGGGCAATTAGGGATGGGCAATAAATGCTGCCCTAGCCAGCGACACCCACATCACATGAACGAATAAAGAAAAACTCACTTAAAGTTGTGGTTGCTTTCCTGAAAAGCATGGCATTAAGTGAAATGGCTTGAAGTGAATCATTGGTTCCGATAGGAATACATTTAAAGCCAGAGATAGGTTCCTTCAGACATTTGTTACCCAAAGAAAGTAAAGTACAAGTTAGCATACTGTACCATTCAAGTGCTGCACTGTGCATTGCAAAGTAACTTGCAAAATCAAATTCATCGCCAAATGCAAAAGAAAAACAGTATTGTATAAAAACATAAACTTACCAAAGGGGTACAAGTATTGTATTCATTCTTACGTCTTCCATTACTTTCGACCTTGCAGTTACCTTTCCCTGGCCTAGTGCTCCTATGCAATGTTATCCCCGTGGCTTTGGCATGGCTGGTGAACAGCTGCTGACTTTCACTGGGGGGAAACCACAGATGGCTTTGCAGGATGCTTTCAGCATCCATGTTGGTCGCATTGCAAGTCTGCGTGGAAAATAGCAGCAAACGTATGATCTCAGTCTGAGCTTCCACTGCAGCGCTCAAATAGACGGTGGCTTTAGCCTGTGCTACAATGGAAGCTGAGAAATAGGCCATCACAAGCTGCATCACCGGTGAGTCTGCAAGTGTTCTCATAGAGTTGGCCAGCTTTTGCATGCTGCAAAGGAAGAGCTCCAAGCTCTGTGCCAGGTTGGAGCCAGACTCCTCCATGTTCACCGCGAGTCGCACCTGGATTGCTGGCAGGCCCGCACCAGAAATGCACCCAGTGTTTCGATGTGCAAATCCATCGGCCTTTTCCTGTCCCAGCGAGATAATCATCTTAAATTTGTCTGTGAGTTCAGCCAACTTGGGGGGTGGGGACACACACACACACACACACGCACTACCCTTTTACCACCCAGCTTTGCCACAGTTCCATGTGTCATGTCATTCACTACATACTGATCCCACCTCTACCTTAGACACAGGGCTGATATCGGAGATGGCGACTGTGAGGGTCTTGTCAAGTGACGGTGCTTCTTCATCAGATACCTGTTCTTCTTCTGCTCCTTCATCATCTGGTTGGCCAGGTAGAAGGTGTTAAGTATCTGAAAATGTAAATGCGGAAGCCGGGGAGGGGGTGGGTGGCTTGTCGCACCATTTATAGACTTCATCCCAAATTGCCGGCTGACGTTGAAGTGGAATCTGGGAAAGTGAGTAAAGGCAGGAAAATATTGTCGAACCTGGGTAGTTCGACATTTTCATCACCTCCTGCAGCCAGAAGGCATGCTCCTTTAAGAGATGCAGACTGCCTTTAAGGACTGCAAGCTGCCTTGAATTGGTGCTCGTTTCGCACGAACATGTAGCCCTGCTGAGCACGCAGCCACTCAAGCGTACATTTAGCACTACGCTGCATATCAGCGTGGAGGGCAGCATGGTAGCAACGGCAGCATGGTAACACAAGTGATTCGCACTGTGGCTTCACAACGCCAGGGTCCCAGGTTTGATTTCCCCGCTGGGTCACTGTCTGTGCGGAGTCTGCACGTTCTCCCCGTGTCTGCGTGGATTTCCTCCGGGTGCTCCGGTTTCCTCCCACAGTCCAAAGATGTGCGGGTAGGTGGATTGGCCATGCTAAATTGCCCTTAGTGTCCAAAAAAGGTTAAGTGGGTGTTACTGGGTTACAGGGATAGGGTAGATATGTGGGTTCAGCAGGGTGCTCTTTGTAAGTGCTGGTGCAGACTCGATGGGCTGAAAGGCCTCCTTCTGCACTGTAAATTCTATGATTCTAAGATAAGGAGAGTGTGCCTCAGAGTAAAAAGGAAACTTATGATATTGGAAGAGAGATAAGAAACTTAAGTGTCATAAAGTTGGACATGTGGCGTTGCAGTGTTAGTGGCTTATGGAAATTACTGGAAAAACAGACTTGGTAAAACGGGATAAGCCAGTGGGATTTATTAAAGTGGGAAGAAAAAACAGTGACCCAGTGGAAGAAGTGCTACAGGGTGTACAGCTTATTCAGAGATTGTTGGATAAGCAGGTACCAGAACTTTTTAAGGATGTTATTTGTGAGGATAAGGTTGACTTGTGTGCACCAGAGAGAGTAGGTAAGGATAGTAAGACCTTAAAGAATACAGGAGCAATTAAATCTTTAATGGTGAGAGGTAAGGAGAGATGTAGCCTGGAAGAAGTACTTCCAGAAAAGGTGGTAATACATGGCGAGAGCAGTAATGTATCTCTATGTGAGGTAAGGTTACTGAGTGTTATTCCATTAGAAATAATGTATTACTGAGAAAATGGAGACCTGTACGTATTCAAGCTGATGAGAAATGGGCAGAAGTTCATCAAGTGGTGTTATCGTTGGGTTATAGAAAGGAGGTTTTGCAGGTAGCGCATGAGGTTCCAGTAGGGGATCATTTCGGAGTAAGGAAAACTTGAGCAAAAATACAAAAATATTTTTATTGGCCTGGACTGCATTCAGGTGTAGTTGAATTTTGCCGTACATCTCACACATGTCAAGTAATAGGGAAAGCTCAGGCAATAATAAAACCAGCACCTTTAATATCCATTCCTGCATTTGATGAACCTTTTACTAGGGCCTTAATTGACTGCCTGAGACCCCTGTGATTCTCCCCGTGACTGTGTGGGTTTTCTCCGGGTACCGGTTTCCTCCCACAGTCCAAAGATGTGCAGGCTGGGTGGATTGGCCATGCTAAATTGCCCCTTAGTGTCCAAAAGGTTAGGTGGGGTTACTTGGTTACGGGGATAGAGTGGAGGTGTGGGCTTAAGTTGGATGCACTTTCCAAGTGCTGATGCAGACTAAATGGGCTGAATGGCCTCCTTCTGCACTGTAAATTCTATGATTCTATGATGGGTGGGATTCTCCGTCCTGTCGCACCCGTTTTCTGGCAGTGGGATCCTCCGGACCGGTAGATGGCCAATAGGATTTCTCATTGTGGGCACCCCCACACCTTCGGGAAATCCATGGGCGTGTGTGCGCTGCCGGTAAAGCGGAGGATCTCGCTGATGGAGAGTCCCGCTGGATATCAAACTTGAAAGACCATATGGTCAGGATTATCCAGATGCCTGGGATAAAGGAATGTCACTTGTACTATTTGCAATTAGGGATGCAACTAATGAATCAACTAAAGTTCAGTCCTTCGAACTGATTTTTGGTCATGAGGTGAGAGGACCACTTAAATTGATCAAAGAGAAATGGGTGAGTCAGCGGTCAGTCCAACAACATAGTCTCCATGCTTCAAACTTTAGGGAGAGATTAACTAGGCCTGGTTAGATGGCTAGAAAACATTATAAATTGACACAATATGGAAGAAAAAAGTGGCAGACAAGAAATCAAACATTTGTAGTTTTGATAGTGGGAAGAAAGTACTGGTATTTTTACCAATGGTAGATGAACCATTAAAAGCAAGACTTAATGGTCCTTATCAAATTGAAAGAAAATTGAGTGAGGTGAATTATTTGGTGAGGACGCCAAGAAAACTCCCGTGTGTCATGTTAATACACTCAAAATGTATATTGATAGAGAAGGTACACAATTATTTTTTTCCAATTAAGGGATAATTTAGGGTGCAGACCTACCCTGCACATCTTTGGGTTGTGGGGGTGAAACCCACACAGACACTGGGAGAATGCGAAAACTCCACACTGACAGTGACCCAGGGCCAGGATTCAAACCTGGGTCCTCAGCGCCTCAGGCAGCAGTGCTAACCACTGTACCATCATACCGCCCAACATTTATGTTAGTAACAATTTATCTGTGACAACTGTATACACAGGCCATAATCCATTAAAATTCTGGGACAAATTAAAAAATCAAAAGACTGTTCGGGTGTAATTTATTGTTACAACCGTTTAATTTATGTATTCTATATGTGGAAGGAAGAGAAAATGTGATTGCTGATGCTTTATCACAACTGTGATGTGTGAGAACACTAAAAAGGTCGATAATCATGTTTGTGTTTGCCTTTGTAAAAATGTTAAATGATGTATCTTACAGAGTATAAGTTGCATGTGATGATAACAAATGTTTAAAGTAAAAAAGGTTTTAGAAAAATGAAGCCATCTGTTTATATTGCTGGTTCTTTTAAGGAGGGAGGTGTGACTAATGGAGGATTTTAGGAATAATGGATTCTGAAAATTGGGGCAATTTAAGTATTAAAAGCCTGGGGTTATAGCGTGTTTGACTGCATAGGTCATGGGCGGGATTCTCCCGCAATTGGCGGGATGGCTCGACACCAGCGCCAAGAACGTCGCAAACCACTCCGGCGTCAGGCCAATCAGAGGTTGCGGAACCACTCTGGTGTCGGGCCAACCGGCGCCAAAGGGCCGGCACGAGATGGCGCATGCGCAGAACCGCCGGTGTGGTTCCGCGCATGCGCAGATTGGCTGGCATGTTTCCTGCGCATGCGCAGGGGGGGTTCTTCTCTGCACTGGCCATGGCGGAGCCCTACAGAGGCCGGCGCGGAAGGAAGGAGTGCCTTTACTGTACAGGCCTGCCCGCAGATCGGTGGGCCCCGATCGCAGACCAGACCATCGTGGCCCCCCCCCCCCCCCCGGGGGCCGGATTGTCCTGTCCCCCCCCCCCCCCCCCCCCCCCCGGGGCCGGATCGTCCCGCACCCCTGCACCCCAAGGACTTCAGTAGCCAGTCTAGAAGAGCCAGGTCCTGTCGTGATGGACCATGTCCATTTCACGTCAGCAGGACTGGCCAGGAACCGACAGCTGCTCGGCCCATCAGGGCCCAGAGAATTGCCGGGGGGGGGGCTGCTGCCAACGACCCCCGACCGGCGCGGCGTGATCCCCGCTGAAAGCCGGCACCGGCGAATGCGGCAGCTGGCGTCGGAACGGTGGGGCGGGATTCACACTGCCCCCCGGGGATTCTCTGACCCGGTGGGGGGTCGGAGAATCCTGGCCCATATTTTTCAAAATGATTTTGTCTTGCAGGGCATGGGAGCTTTTAAGAGCCAGAATATGAATTTAACGAGAGGAATGTGGTTTTTCAGTCTCTGCTGTTAATGTGCTTTCAGCCTGGAGATTTAATTTGTTTTTCAGCTTGAGGATGTCATGTCATTTCTGGGTGGAGCTGAGGGATTCAGAGAGATATTTTGAGAATGGTTTGGAGAGGAGTTGCAGTCTGATCTGTCTGACACTGAGACCACAATCTTCTCCCAATAGGATAGTTTTAAAAGGAGTAATAATATTTAAAGCAGAGCAGTGTTGTCTGAGAATAAGGAAGAAGCTAAAACATGTCAGGTGAACCAACGTATTGAAGATATTCAGCCAGAGTCTGGAGGAGTCCAATCGGTTCTCTGAAGCAAGTATTACTCTATGCCATGCCGATTTTAAGGTGAATTGAAAGCTGTATGTTTCTTTTTTTGCAGTTTAATGGGGAAGTGAGGAGGATTGTTTAAGGCAGGTTTTATCAGATTGCAGGTTGTGAGCCACAGGTGGGTCACATGCGTGTGTTGGGAAGAGCAATTGATCATGCCGTTCTCGATCACAGGAGAAGCTTGTAAGAATCACGGCTGTGACCAGCTTTTAAGTTGGGAAAGAAAGTGGCAAGTGGCTTTTAAAGGCGAATGATGCAGTTGTGCGCCCGTCATGTACCCTGATGTCACATGAACTCTGTGATTCATGCTTTTAGGACGGAATCACAGAGGAGAGATTCCTCCATTTTCTAGCTGCCAACAGCTGGCAACAAGACTGTGAAGAATTGAAGCTAGATCATTTTGTTATAACGGGCAGCACGGTAGCACAAGTGATTAGCACCATGGCTTCAGAGCGCCAGGGTCCCAGGTTCAATTCCCTGGTGGGTCACTGTCTGTGTGGCGTCTGCAGGTTCTCATCGTGTCTGCGTGGGTTTCCTCCGGGTGCTCCGGTTTCCTCCCACAGTCCAAAGACGTGCAGCTTAGGTGGATTGGCCATGAAAAATTGCCCTTAGTGACCAAAAAAAGGTTGGAGGTGTTGTTGGGTTATAGGGATAGGGTGCTCTAGACAGAAAAGAACAACTTGTCAGCTCTTTGAATGTTTTCCATTGCCTATCCGAATTCATTCCTTTAAATAGCATTTCCCAATACATCATAGCCAACTCACATCTCATACCATTGTAATTCCCTTGATTAAGATTCAGGATCCTAGTTTCAGAATCAACTACGTCATTCTCCACCTTGATGAAGAATTCTATTATATTATGGTCGCTCATCCCCAAAGGGCCTCACACAACCAGGTTGCCAATGATTCCGTTCTCATTATGAAATAACCAGTCGGGGATGGCCTGTTCTCTAGTTCAGTGTTCTTCAAACTTTTTTTCCGGGGACCGATTTTTACCAACCGGCCAACCTTCAGGACCCAACCTGTTCGACCTTCGTGACCCACGCCGGCCTACCTTCGCGACCGACGCCGGCTGACCTGTGCGACCCACCATTTTCTCTTACCTTGTTTGCTGCTGACAAATATGGAGGAAATGGTTTTGGGTCCCTTTGGCTCCTCCAATGGAACCTGTTGGATAAAGGTGAAGCCTTCCAATATTGGAAAGTATGGAGTCTCCATCTGTCCAAAGTTCTGCATTTTTTCCAGTAACCCTTTTCCAAAAAAACCCCCCCGGAACTTGTAAAATAAAAATAAAAATAAAATGAATAAAATAGATGAAAAAAGTAAAAATTAAATGAATAAAATAAATGGATAAAACCCCTCCGAACTAGGAAAACAAAAAGCTGCGACCATTTAAAAAAATAGCGGCCGCACTCCGCATGCGTGCCCGATCATCGGTGCCCATGCGCATAGTTTTGCACATGCGCGCCGATGATCTGGCACGCATGTGCAGTGCGTCCGGATTTTTTTTACATGTTTGCGGCTATTTTGAAGGCCACTTGCAGCCGGTGTTTTTAACAGCCAGCTGCTGTGGCTGTTGCGCGCGTTCGCCGATCGGCTGGAGAATCCACTTTTGTGCTGGAATCAGGGTGGCGCTGTTTTTCCGATGCTCCGTCCCCTGAAAAACGGCGTACAGGTAAGCCGCATGTCATCGAGATGGACTCAGGACGTCACCTGAGGCCCTCCCCTGATGCTCCGTCACGTGGGGCATGTGTCCGTACAACTTGCGGGGACCTCGCTGTGTCCAGCGCCACCACAGTCGGTGGGGGGGGGGGGGGGGGGGGGGGGGGGCGGGGGGGCGTGGAGGGAGGCATTTCGCTGGCAGTGGGTGCTTCGGCGGAGGCTGGGGGACTGGTGGGGGGGTGGTCCGGGGATGGCGAGGGGGGGATACAGGGGGCCAGTTTTTGGCAGGCCGAGTCCGCAGGCGGCAGGCGCTATGCTGTACGGCGCCCGCATGAGCAGCCAGGGACCTGGCCATTCTGCGGCCGTATCCGCGGGGGCTTTACGCGGCGTGGCTGCTAGCCCCTCACTGGGCAGAGGAATGGTGCAGAGGTGCCACCGACTTTCTGGTCGTAAGACCAGAAGGATCCTGCGGACAAAGCCGCAGAATCGGAGAATCCAGCCCGGAGTTCCTGATACATACCTACATTTGTTTCTCTTGGGTTATGGAGGCTGCTGCATGCAAAACATTGTTTTGTGAGTTCCTGCAGTGCATCCTGCTGTTCATGTGTACTGCAGCAGTGATTATTCCTTTCCAATTCTCTTCCCACACCTAGTGGTGTGCTAAGGCAGACTTTCATCTTTTCCCATAGTTAATAATCCCCAGAACAGGTTGCTAGTCTGTCGCCAGGGCCTGCTAGCTTGAGGGGCCCCAGTCTCTCCTGCTTTTACCACCAGCCATTGGCGTGTTTAGAAGAATTTGCAGGTTGACCCTCTCAAGCTGTTTGCCGGTGTTATGAACGCACCTTCCTTGACCATGAAGTGATGAGGTGGGTCCTGAACCCAGAATTTATGCCTCAGAGAGAGGAATGCTACCACACAGCAGTAATTAATTTTTTTTCCATTTACGGGATGTGGGCGTCGCTGGTTAGGTCAGCATTTGTTGCCCATTCCTAGTTGCTCTTCAGAATGTGCTGGTGAGTTGCCTTCTTCTACCGCTGCAGTCCTTGAGGTGCACGTACACCCACTGTGCTGTTAGGGAGGGAGTTCCAGGATTTTGACCCAGCGACAGTGAAGGAACAAGAACAAGAACAAGAACAGTACAGCACAGAACAGGCCCTTCGGCCCTCGATGTTGTGCCGAGCAATGATCACCCTACTCAAACCCACGTATCCACCCTATACCCGTAACCCAACAACCCTCCCCTTAACCTTACTTTTTAGGACACTACGGGCAATTTAGCATGGCCAATCCACCTAACCTGCACATCTTTGGTGAATCTTGAACGGTGACATATTTCCAAGTCGGGTAGTGAGTGACTGGGAGGGGAACCTCCAGGTGGTGGGGTTCCCAGATATCTGCTGCTCTTGTCCTTCTAGATGGTAGTGGTCGTGGGCTTGGAAGGTGCTGACTAAGGAACCTTGGTGAGTTACTGCAGTGCATCTTGTAGATGGTCCACACGGCTCCCACTGTTCATCAGTTTAGTGCAGGAGGAGCAATCAAGCGGGCTGTTTTGTCCAGGATGGTGTTGCGGTTCTTGGGTATTTTTGGAGCTGCACTCATCCAGGTAAGTGGGGAGTATTCCATTACACTCCTGACTTGTGCCCTGTAGATGCTCGACAGGCTTTGGAGGGTCAGGGGGTGAGTTACTTGCTGTAGGATTCCTAACCTCCGATCTGCCCTGGTAGCCACAGTATTAAGTGGCTAGTCCATTTAATGTGGCTAGTTTAGTTTCTGATCTAAGGCAGTATGGTAGCACAGTGGCTAGCACAATTGCTTCACAGCTCCAGGGTCCCAGGATTCGATTCCCGGCGTGGGTCATTGTGCGGAGTCTGCATGTTCTCCCCGTGTCTGCGTGGGTTTCCTCCGGGTGCACCACTTTCCTCCCACAGTCCAAAGATGTGCAGGTTAGGTGGATTGGTTATGATAAATTGCCCTTAGTGTCTAAAAAGGTTAGGTGGGGTTACTGGGTTACGGGGATAGGGTGGAGGCGTGGGCTTAAGTAGGTGCTCTTTCCAAGAGCCGGTGCAGACTCGATGGGGCGAATGGCCTCCTTCTGCACTGTAAATTCTATGATTCAATGGTAACCCATTGTTGATTGTGGGGGATACAGCGATGGTAATGCCATTGAATGTCAAGGGACGATGGTTAGATCATCTCTTATAGGAGATGGTCATTACCTGACACTTATGTGACATGAATGCAACTTGCCACTTGGGTAGTTATAGAGGCCAGTAGTAGGGGTGACAATCAAGAGAACTGCTGTATCCTAGATACTGCTGAGCAGCTTGAGTTCTGATATGGCTGCACTCATCCAGAGGAGTGTCGAGTATTCCATCACATCCCTGACCTTCGTCTTACTGATGGTGAGACTTTTGGGGAGGCAGGAAATAAGCCATTCATCGCAGAGAATGCAGCTGGTACTGTGCTTTTGTCTCCGTGGTGCGAATATCGCTCCTTCAATTAATCTGGTCAGATATTGATGGTGGAAAACTCAACGGGGCGGGATTTTCATCAGCCCCCCATGGCATGTTTTGCAGCGAAGGAGGCGGTGCGATTTTCCGTTCCCGTTGCTGTCAATGGGGTTTCCTGCCGTTCATACCTACCGCCACGGGGAACCAGTGGCGGGGGAGGGAAAAAGATCATGTCGGCAGGAATGGTCGGAAAACCCTGCCTCAGTTTTTGGTGCTGTTGAAGGTCAGGGGGGACACTGTTGGCTTTTGTTCTGGGAAAATGTAATACTCCAGCATGCAAATGGTGTGAATATTACCATCCATTTGTCAACTGAAACCTGGATATTGTCCAGGTACTTTTGTGGGCTGCCACAAGCTGCTTTATTACTTAACCGTATTAGAGGTAATCATTTGAAGTGGTTCTTTTGAACTTTCAAAGTGGTCCCCAAGCTGCACTGAGACACTGATAAAGACTCATTTCATGAATGGGAATGCTTCAACTTGAAGCCTATAAGTAAATGTGAAATTGAATTTAGCACTGAAGTCAGGGAATGAATAATGTGTGCCTGCTTATCAGCAGTTAGCTTCAATTCAATTCCAAATCATGCTTTTCTGTAATTAACATTATTACAAGAAAAAGAAAAACAATCAACCAAATATGACATGACTGTAATGTAGCTCGTTACAAAACAAAAGAGATGGACCAAAAGAAAATATGACTGAATTATAAATCATTTTCCATTTTTGTGTATCCATTGAAACCAAAGTACCCTCACGGCAGCTCCTTGCACATTTATAGAGTGCTTTAGAGTAGAAACTTTTGTCCCAGTTTTTTCTGGAGTGGGACATCTCTCACAGTACACCCCATTAGTTAAACTTTCTCCCTTATTGCTCAGCTTGGAAATGATTGTCCCCTGTTGGAACTAGGAGTGGTGAGACTCCGCAGTTCATGTTGTTCCCTCTCTGTAGCAGAGAGGTTAAGCCACATTGCAGGAGCTCAGATGAGTCAGTTAAAGATACCCACTCCATTAGGTAGCAGCCTTGATTCCCTGCAGCAAAATTTAATTCATAATCCATGTGCAAATGTGACTGTTTCACAGAAACCTGTGAGAAGATTGAGGGCAAGCTGATGTTTTCAGATGGCTGTAAATTAGAGTGTCACGGGTTGTCCATGGTACATCGGCATAGATTCAGAATTGATCAAGGGACAGAAAACAGGAAGTAGGAATAAATGGATCACTCTCAGGTTGGCAGGCTGTGACTCGTGGGGTACCGCAAGGGCCAATGCTTTGGGCCCCAGCTATTCACAATCTATGTCAATGATTCGGATGTGGAGACAAAAGTTCTGCTGATGACAGGAAACTTGTTGGAAATATGAGTTGTGTGGAGGATGCAGAAAGGTTTCAAGGAGATTTAGGCAGGTTAAGTGAGTAAATAAGAACATGGCATATGGAATAAAATGTGGAAGAATGTGAAGTTATCCATTTTGGTTGGAAAAACAGAAATGCAGACTATCTCTTAAATGATGAGATGTTGGGAAGTGTTGATATCCGAAGGAACTTTGGTGTCTTTGTTCATGTGTCACTGAATGCTAACATGCAGGTGCAGCAAACAATTAGGAAGGCAAAGGGTGTGTTGGCCTTTATTGCAAGAGGACTTAGTACAGAAGTAAAGATTTATTCTGCAATTGTATTAACCCTTGGTGGGACTGCACCTGGCATATATTGTATACAGTTCTGGTCTCCTGACCTCAGGAAGCATAAACTTACCAAAGTGGGACCACACTGATCTCTAGGATGGTAGGATTGGCCTATGAGGAGAACGCCCCCCCCCCCTCCCCCCCAAGCGCCCTCACAGCTGGAGGACCTGGAACAAGGGGACTCAGTCTCAGAATAAGTGTTAGGCCATTTGGGACTAAGATAAGGAGGAATTTCTTCACTCAGAGTGTACTGAATGTTTGGTGTCCTCTACCCTAGAGGTACGTTCAAGACAGAGACTAATTGGTTTCTAGATGTTAAAAACATCAAGGGGTTATGGGGATAGCGCGGGGAATATGGTGTTGAGGTTCAAGATGAGCCATGATCTAGGTGAATGACAGAGCAGGCTTGAGGAGACGAGTGGCCTACGCCTGCCCTTATTTCCCATGTTCCTATGTCCAGTAACTTGTGGAGATTCACAATTCTCAGGGTACCTCCTGCTCACCAAACGTTTCAGCATGATTTACGTTTTAATAAAATGGTGGATGTTATTAAGGTCTCCGTTACTTTGCCCATAAAATCTGGGCCTACGTTGAGAAATGGTGCACATAGGCCGGAATGAACGGCTGGATTCTCTGGTCCTGTCAGCAGCGCACCCTCATCTGGGTTCCCAGCGATATGGGGCGGCTTCAATGGGAAATTCTATTGACAAGCGGCGGGAGCAGAGAATCCCGCCACCAGCGAATGGCGCACCGCCTGCCAACGCAGAGGTACACGTGGCTGGAAGACCGGAGAAGCCTGCCTATAATTAGAGACTGTTGTAGGCCATATAGTAGCCTGGGGTCCTACGTGCTTTTGTTTGCAATGTGACGTCGGATGTGTGTTTGTGGTACAATGTTACATTGCATGTACCCAGCAGGTGCCATTTTGCCAGTTTACCCCTGCGGCTTTCATCTGCGCGAGATTATCTGAAAACCTTTGTCAGTCTGCCCAGAAATGATGTTATTCACATTGTATCCGACCTCGCCAGTAAATAAACAATTACATATTCCGATCAACAAAATTGCACCTGACCAACATTTTTCTGTGTTTTCAATGTCCGGAAAACATGTTCTAAAAATGGTTCAGTGAAATACTGCGCTCAACACAAGCTAAACATATTTTAAAGGAATTGCATGCAGTGAGCTTTTATTGTTCTGCTTTACTGTAAATGAAAATGGTTATTTTCCAGGCTTACCAGTTATCGAGAGGAAGAATATGGGCCATGATCGTCATTCTGTGTCTCATTGCAGCCATTCTATCAGCTTTTTTGGACAATGTCACCACAATGCTCATCTTCACACCAGTGACCATAAGGTACTTTTTCGTTATTGTGATAAAATGCTCTTCACTGGCGTCGCTCTGGACCTGTTCTGCTGGGGAAGGGAGAGAGTGAGAAAAGCCAAGAGTGAATTGAAGTCTGAACTAATTAAATGTGACTTATCCCTTTTAAGGGGCGCATGACCAAACCTGCAGTGACCAAGCGCATTTATGTGGCGACTTCAGCAATGACAAACACTCCAAGATGCTTCATCATCCATATTTCTATCCAATGACCATTTGAAAGCCCCTAGTATTGGCGAGTCCACTACTGTTGCAGGCAGGGCATTCCACGCCCTCACTACTCTCTGAATAAAGAACCTACCTCTGACATCTGTCCTATATCTATCTCACCTCAATTTAAAGCTATGTCCCCTCGTGCTGGACATCACCATCCGAGGAAAAAGGCTCTCAATGTCCACCCTCTCTAATCCTCTGATCATCTTGTATGCCTCAATTAAGTCACCTCTTAACCTTCTTCTCTCTAACGAAAACAGCCTCAAGTGCCTCAGCCTTTCCTCAGAAGATCTTCCCTCCATACCAGGCAACATTCTGGTAAATCTCCTCTGCACCCTTTCCAATGCTTCCACATCCTTCCTATAATACGGCGACCAGAATTGCACGCAATACTCCAAATGCGGCCGCACCAGAGTTTTGTACAGCTGCAACATGACCTCATGGCTCCAAAACTCAATCCCTCTACTAATAAAAGCTAACACACCGTACGCCTTCTTAACAACCCTCTCAACCTGGGTGGCAACTTTCAGGGATCTATGTACATGGACACCGAGATCTCTCTGCTCATCCACACTACCAAGAATCTTACCATTAGCCCAGTACTCTGTCTTCCTGTTATTCCTTCCAAAATGAATCACCTCACACTTTTTTGCATTAAACTCCATTTGCCACCTCTCAGCCCAGCGCTGCAGCTTATCTATGTCCCTCTGTAACTTGTAACATCCTTCCGCACTGTCCACAACTCCACCGATTTTAGTGTCATCTGCAAAATCACATACCCATCCTTCTACGCCCTCCTCCATGTCATTTACAAAAATGACAAACAGCAGTGGCCCCAAAACAGATCCTTGTGGTACACCACTAGTAACTGAACTCCAGTCTGATAATTTCCCATTGATGCACTATCAATGACCACAGAAATAAGGTTGTAGTCCGAACTGAAGGCTTTAATAAGCTAGATGTTCCCCCAGCAGCTCAGGTACAGAAAGGAAGCTGCGGGGGATACACGGGCTCTTATACCCCGCCTTATAAGCTATCTTACAGCCTTAACCAATAGATGACAAGTATTACATACCAGTGGACCAATAAGCAGCGAGCCTTATCCACCAATGGTGTCTCGGCATTGTTAGGTACCATAATACCTCTAGTCATACTGCCACATTCACCCCCTGTTGAAAAAAAGAGTCCGGTGGGGGTGGCGGCTTGGTCGCACAATCCATAACTGTTACTACGAACGGGTCGAATAGCACAACTGTTAGTATGAATGGTTATGGAGGTACTGCATTACCCTCGTAATGCGTTTGCCTACTGGTCACAGCTATTTACAACAATATAGTACAGTCCTGCAAAATTACAATTGGCTATGTACATTTCACGTTAACTGTCTATGTACAGTTCACAGTGATGCAATCAGACGGTCAGGGGCCTTTGTTGTCCTCTGCGATCGACGGAGCTTTGGCGGTGACGTCGGTGGAGGTTCAGGCGTCTGTAACTCCGGGAGCGTGGACTCGGTCTCCGTGATGGCTTCAACACCCCTAGATGGTGCTGGTGGGGCTGACTGACCTGGGAAGGGGCGTCCAGACCTTTAGATGGAGCTGGTGGGAGGTTGACTGACCTGGGAAGGGAGCGTCTGTAGAGTGCGTCCGTGTGCGGGGAGGCCAGGGCAGAGCCGGCGGAAAACCGATTCTCCAGGGAAGGGGGTGGCCGTGAGGTGCACCGGTGGGGTGGAGGGTGGGACTGGTGGCGAGGGTGTGCGAGGGGATCCGGCGGGCGCCGGGTCTCGTAGGGAGACCATGTCTTGTCGCCCGTTGGGGTACTCCATGTAGGCGCACTGAGGGTTAGCATGGAGTAGATGGACCCTCTCGACCAACGGGTCCGACTTGAGCGCCCGCATGTTTTTTCGGAGCAGGATGGGCCCGGGAGCTGCCAGCCAGGTCAGGAGCGAGGTCCCTGAGGAGGACTACCTGGGGAAAACAAGGAGACGTTCGTGAGGTGTTTGATTAGTAGCGGTGCAGAACAGTAACCGGATGGAGTGGAGGACACCCGGGAGGACCTCCTGCCAGCGGGAGACTGGGAGATTTCTAGACCGTAGGGCCTGTAGGACGGTCTTCCAGGCCGTTCCGTTCTCCCTCTCAACTTGTCCGTTACCCCGGGGGTTGTAACTGGTCGTCCTGCTGGAGGCGATGCCCCTGCTGAGCAGGAATTGACGCAGTTCGTCACTCATAAAGGAGGACCCCCTATCACTGAGTATGTAGGCGGGGAATCCGAACAGAATAAAAATGCTGTGGAGGGCTTTGATGATGGTGGTTGTGGTCATGTCGGGGCAGGGAATGGCGAACGGGAAACGGGAGTACTCGTCAATCACGTTGAGAAAGTACGTGTTGCAGTTGGTAGAGGGTAGGGGACCTTTGAAGTCCATGCTGAGACATTCAAAGGGACGGGAAGCCTTTATCAGGTGCGCTTTCTCTGGTCAGTAGAAGTGCGGCTTGCACTCCGCGCAGATTTGGCAATTCCTAGTGGCTGTCCTGACCTCCTCGATGGAGTAGGGCAGGTTGCGGGTCTTTACGAAATGGAAGAAACGAGTGACCCCCATGTGGCACAGGTCCTCGTGGAGGGCTCAGAGGCGGTCCACTTGTGCGTTGGCACATGTGCCGCGGGACAAGGCATCAGGAGGCTCGTTTAGCTTCCCGGGACGATACAGGATCTCGTAGTTATAGGTGGATAATTCAATCCTCCACCGCAAGATCTTATCGTTTTTTATCTTGCCCCGCTGTGCATTATCGAACATGAAGGCCACTGACCGTTGGTCCGTGAGGAGGGTGAACGTCCTGCCGGCCAGGTAATGCCTCCAATGTCACACAGCTTCTACTATGGCCTGTGCTTCGTTTTCGACCGAGGAGTGGCGGATTTCGGAAGCATGGAGGGTACGCGAGAAGAAGGCCACGGGTCCGCCAGCTTGGTTGAGGGTGGCCGCCAGAGCTACGTCAGATGCGTCGCTCTCGACCTGGAAGGGGAGGGACTTGTCAATGGCGTGCATCGTGGCCTTCGCAATGTCTGCTTTGATGCAGCTGAAGGCCTGGCGGGCCTCTGTCGACAGTGGAAAAATTGTGGTTTGGATCAGGGGACGGGCTTTGTCTGCGTAGTTGGGGACCCACTGGGCATAGTAAGAGAAAAATCAGAGGCAGCGCTTCAGGGCTTTGGAGCAGTGAGGGAGGGGGAACTCCATAAGGGGGTGCATGCATTCAGGGTCTGGGCCTATCACTCCATTTCGCACTATGTAGCCATAGATGGCTAGGCAGTCAGTGCTAAACACGCATTTGTCCTCGTTGTATGTAAGCTTAAGGATCTTTGCGGTCTGGAAGAATTAACGGAGGTTGGTGTTGTGGTCCTGCTGATCGTGGCCGCAGATGGTGACATTGTCGAGATACGGGAATGTTGCCTGTAAACCGTATCGGTCGACCATTCGGTCCATCTCTCACTGAAAGACCGAGACCCCGTTCGTGACACCGAACGGAACGCTTAAGAAGTGGTAGAGTCGCCCATCCGCCTCGAAAGCAGTGTACTTGCGATTACTCGCGCGGATGGGGAGCTGGTGGTAGGCGGACTTGAGGTCCATCATGGAGAAGACCTTGTATTGCGCGATCCTGTTGACCAGGTCGGATATGCGGGGGAGAGGGTACGCGTCCAGCTGCGTAAACCTGTTGATGATCTGACTGTAGTCGATGACCAACCTATTCTTTTCCCCGGTCTTTGCCACCACGACTTGAGCTCTCCAAAGGCTGTTGCTAGCTTCAATGACCCCTTCCCCTTCCCCTTCCCTCAGAAGCCGTTGGACCTCAGACCTGATAAAGGTCCAGTCCTGGGCACTGTACCGTTTGTACCGTACCTCACAAATGTGAGGTTATCCATTTTGGTAGGAATAACAGCAAATGGGATTATTATTTAAACAATAAAATATTAAAGCATGCTGCTGTGCAGAGAGACCTGGGTGTGCTCGTGCATGAAGCACAGAAAGTTGGTTTACAGCTGCAACAGGTGATTAAGAAGGCAAATGGAATTTTGTCCTTCATTGCTAGAGGAATGGAGTTTAAGACTAGGGAGGTTATGCTGCAATTGTATAAGGTGTTAGTGAGGCCACACCTGGAGTATTGTATTCAGTTTTGGTCTCCTTACTTGAGAAAGGACGTCCTGGCACTGGAGGGTGTGCAGAGGAGATTCACGAGGTTAATCCCAGAGCTGAAGGGGTTGAATTACGAGGAGAGGTTGAGTAGACTGGGACTGTACTCGTTGGAATTTAGAAGGATGAGGGGGGATCTTATTGAATCATTTAAAATTATGAAGGGAATAGATAGGATAGATGCGGGCAGGTTATTTCCACTGGCGGGTGAAAGCAGAACTAGGGGGCATAGCCTCAAAATAAGGGGAAGTAAATTTAGGACTGAGTTTAGGAGGAACTTCTTCACCCGCAAAGGGTTGTGAATCTATGGAATTCCTTGCCCAGTGAAGCAGTTGAGGCTCCTTCATTAAATGTTTTTAAGGTAAAGATAGATAGTTTTTTGAAGAAAAAAGGGATTAAGGGTTATGGTGTTCGGGCCGGAAAGTGGAGCTGAGTCCATAAAAGATCAGCCATGATCTCATTGAATGGCGGAGCAGGCTCGAGGGGCCAGATGGCCTACTCCTGCTCCTAGTTCTTATGTTCTTATGCTCCTGGTGGCGACGGGTTTGCAATCCGGGTGAGGTTCGCAAACAGGGAACGTGGATCGACCTTGGGGCAGTACGGTAGCATTGTGGATAGCGCAATTGCTTCACAGCTCCAGGGTCCCAGGTTCGATTCCGGCTTGGGTCACTGTCTGTGAGGAGTCTGCACATCCTCCCCGTGTGTGCGTGGGTTTCCTCCGGGTGCTCCGGTTTCCTCCCACAGTCCAAAGATGTGCAGATTAGGTGGAGAGGCCATGATAAATTGCCCTTAGTGTCCAAAATTGCCCTTAGTGTTGGGTGGGGTTACTGGGTTATGGGGATAGGGTGGAGGTGTTGACCTTGGGTAGGGTGCTCTTTCCAAGAGCCGGTGCAGACTCAATGGGCCGAATGGCCTCCTTCTGCACTGTAAATTCTGTAAAGTAAGGGTCGCGAGGCTGCAGACAGTAAGAGGGCCGCCGAATTTGAAAGTTCGACTTTGGAGGTTGCACTGGAAGTCTAACCTTAGGAGTGTAGCCGCTCTGAGGTGGGGGAGGACGTAGAGTCTGTAATTTTTGAACTCCCTTCCCTGGACCGTGAGGTTTGCTACACAGAACCCCTCTATCTCTACCGAGTGGGAACTGGAGGCTAGAGAGATTTTTTGATTAACGGGGTGGACGGGGAGAGAACAGCGCCTTACCGTGTCAGGGTGTATAAAGCTCTCCGTGCTCCCAGAGTCGATCAGACAAGACTCCTCGTGCCCCTTGATTAATACCGTCGTCGTAGCGGTTGAAAGTGTTTGAGGTCGAGACTGGTCCAGGGTCACCGAGGCTAACCGTGGCAGAAGTTGGGATTCATCGTGGTCACCAGCGCTGAGGTCCTTGGAGTCCATCTAAGATGGCGGCGCCCACTGGTCGCACATGGCTGAGGGTGGACAAAATGGCGGTGCCCATCCCCGCACATGGCGTCGGCAGAACAAAATGGTGGCACCCATCCACCGCACGTGGCGTCGGCAGAACAAAATGGCGGCGCCTGGAGGCCACACGTGGCGCTAGGGGAGGAAGACTGCGATGTTCGCTGGTCGCACGTGGCCCGTGGAGAGAGTTGTAGCGGCGATCCGCACTCTCCGCCGGGAATCGCAGCGACCACCCGGGCCTGGCAGACCGCCATGAAGTGGCCCTTTTTGCCGCACCCTTTACAGGTCGACGAATGGGCTGGGCAGCGCTGTCGGGAATGTTTCGCCTGCCCGCAGAAATGACAATGGGGCCCTCCGGGGTTGCCGGGCCGTCTTGCAGCGTAAACTTCTGGAGAAATGTGGGGTGACTCAGAATCCGTTGCAGGGGGATTCCACGCTGCCCAGGGGGCCGCCGCGCGGTTGGGGGCGTAGACGCGGGTGTTTCGAGAGGCCACGTCCAGCGAGTTGGCGAGGGCCCGTGCCTCCTTGAGGCTCAGAGTTTCTTTTTCAAGCAGCCGCTGGCGGATTTGTGAGGACTGCATATGCCTATAGAAATTTTGACAGTCAATTTTTATGTTCCCCGCGAATTTACTTTCAATTTATAGTTTCCCCTTCTTAATCAATCTCTTGGTCTGCCTTTGATGAATTTTAAACTCTTCCCAATCCTCAGGTCTATTTTTCTTGCTAATTTGCATGCCTCTTCTTTGAATCTAACACTATCTCTAATTTCCCTTGTAAGCCATGGTTTGGCCACAGTTCCCTTTCTACTCTTGCGCCAAATAGGAATAAACAACTTTTGGAGTTCACCAATTCATTCCTTGAATGCCTGACATTGCCTGTCAGTAATGTTTCCCATTCCATCATATTCAGCTCATGCCTCATACCATCATAGTTACCTTTATTGAAGTTCAGAAACTTCAGAATCAACGATTTCACTCTTCACCTTGATAAAGAATTCTAGCATATTATGGTCACTCATCCCCATGGGTTCTCTCACAACTAGATTGCCAACTAATCCTTTCTTATTGCACAACAACCAGTCCAAGATAGTCTGTTCCCTTGTTGGTTCCTCAACATAATAGATATATGAACGGGCGGGGAACAGAGGGAAGTAGATCCTTAGAAAATAGGCGACAGGTTTAGATAAAGGATCTGGATCGGCGCAGGCTGGGAGGGCCGAAGGGCCTGTTCCTGTGCTGTAATTTTCTTTGTTCTTAGTTCTATAATGGTCCAGGAAATCATTCCGTATACACTCCAGAAATTCTTCCTCCTATTCTACTGTGACTAATTTGACTCACCCAATCTATATGCAGATTAGTCACCCATAATCACATGTTCCTTTATCGCATACATCTCTGACTTCCTGTCTAATTCTATTTCCAACATTATCACTGCAGTTTGGTGGTCTGTATACCACCCCTACGAATGTTTTTTGCCCCTTGGTATTTCTTAACTCCACCCAGAGAGATTCCACATCATCTGTACTTATATCTTTCCTTAATATTTTATCAATATCTTATTTAATCAACAATGCAACTCCACCACATTTTCCTTTCTGTCTGTCCTTCCTAAAAACTGAATCGCCCTCTATGTTTAGTTCCCATCCTTGGTCAACTTGGAGCCATCTCTCCGTAATCCCAACTATATCATACCCCTTTACATCTATCTGCACAACATATTCATCCATTTATTTTGTATGTTCCACGCATTTAGATACAAAACCTTAGGGCTAGTCTTTTTAATGTACCCTGTTCCTTCCTGACGATTTTTACAGTGTTATTATCTGATACAGGCCCTTGATTCCGCTGCCTATCATGTTTCTTATTCTCCTTTCTGTCTTTTTCTCTTGTTCTTGATTCCCCCTGCTCTGAATCCTTACATAGGATTCCATCCCCCTGCCATATTAATTTAAACCATCCCCAACCGCTCTAGCAAATAGTGCCCCCCCCCCCCCCTCCCCCCGGACCCCCAAGGACTTCAGTCCCGGTGCTGCCCAGGTGTAGCTGGTCCAGTTTGTACAGGTCCCACCTCCCCCAGAACCGGTCTCAATGCCCCAGGAATCTGAAACCCTCTCACTAACACCATCTATTCAGCCATGAATTCATCCGATACATCCTACTATTTCTACTCTGACTAGGACGTGGCACTAGTATTAATCCTGAGATCACTACCTTTGAGGTCCAACCTCTCAACTATCTTCCTAATTGCCTATATTCTGCTGTCAGGACCTCATCTCTTTTTTTTAACCTATATTGTTGGTACCGACGTGCACCACGACTACTGGCTGTTCACCCTCTCCCTCCAGAATGTCGTGTACCCGTTCTGAAACATCCTTGACCCTAGCACCAGGGAGGCAACAGACCATGCTGCAGCCACAAAAACGCCTATCTATTCCCCTTACAATCGAAATCACCTATAACTATTGCATCCTAACACTTTTTACTCCTCCAATCTGCAGCAGGATTAATCATGGTGCAGCAAATATGATGTTGTTGCTTTTCCCTGAGAGGTCATTCTCCTCAATAATATCCAAAGCGGTATATCTATTTTGCAGGGGAATAGCCACAGGAGATTCCTTCACTGCCTGCCTCGCTCCCTTGCTCTGTCTGGTGGTAATCCATTCCCTTCCTGCCTGTGGAGTGTGAGCCTGCGGTGTGACCACCTCTCTATACGTGCTATCTACGACACACTCCTCCTCACGAATGCTCCACAGTGTCTCCAGCTGCCGCTCCAGCCCCGAAACGCGGGTTTCCAGGAGCCATAACTGGAGATGCTTCCTGCACACTCAAAATGTCCCCGCCCTCCCACATGGAGCGAGAGAAACAAACCAAGGCTTTGAGCTCTCCTGCCATGACTTACCCACTTAAATTAAAGCTTTCGAAGATGTTTGATATTAGATTGAATCCAATTTTCTATGGCCCTTCTTTGCTTGTCCTCGTTACTACCAATTAGAGCCCTTACCGATTATAAACCACAAGACCTATTTTCAACTATAACTGATGAAAGTTATGAAGACTTACGAGCTCTCTCCCTTGTAGCCAGGAGATGGGAGAGATGGCCGCTAACAGAAGAATGGACAGGGAGATGGAGGTAGTGGGTTTAGGTCATAAGCATTAACTAAAAGGCACGAAAAAGAGAATTTAGGTTGCATCGGCATGGCAGAGGTTAGGAATGATGTCCTGGCTAAAATCAAAGGATTGGGAGGAGATAAATGGAAGATCGAAAGTTCATGTCTGCTGTTCTATGACAGGACTTCACATGAACTAGTGCCCAAATTCGGAGACACATAGATAGGGAGTGGATACAACAGCAATTCAGACTTCATTGGTACGCTGCTGGACACCTGATACTGTCACATGGACTTTGCTGCCGCATGGGAATTCTTCCTCACTCATTACATACAAATAATATCGTCATAATGAAATGAAAGCACACTACTGCGGATTCCGGAATCTGAAACCGAAACCGAAATCTCAGCAGGTCTGACGGCATCTGTGGAGAGAGAACGGAGCTCACGTTTCCAGTCTGGATGTCTCTTTGTCAGCCTAGCTATGTCAGACCTTCTGAGATTTCCCAGTTTTTTTTTGCTTGACCGTAGTGAAGCTTCTTCACAATTTCAGAGAAAATTATGAACAATTTTCTTTTCCCCCAGTGAAAGGAGTCTAATCAAAACTCCACTTAGCCTTTATTGAATGTAACTATTAAATGAAAATAATTCCCTTTGAGAATATTATTTTCATTTAAAGAACAGTTAATTCACACTGTTAATAAACGGAAGATTCAGACAGCACACTGTATCTCTATTTTAATCATGGATAAAATGAGGCGGTTCCCTTAAAGTGAACACTTGGGAACAGGAAACTCTGACCCTCCATCTCCAACACAATAAATAATAGCCCAGTCTTTGCATCAGTTCACGTTATGAATGCACTAAACTACTTTTAGTGGATTGTAGTCATGAATTATGCACCTTCAGTGTGAAATGTCTGATTATGTTTTGTATCAATTGTATCAGTTTATTTTCATGCTTGTGCTCCAGGCTCAGGAATCTGAGAAAATAAGAACAAGAGTGTATCATTTAACCCCTCGAGCCTGCTCCACAATTCAATGAGACCATAGTTGATCTACAATCTGAGACCAGGGATGGAATTGCTGACTCTTAGCGTCAGGGTTCAATTCCAACCTTGGGTCACTGTCTGTGCGGAGTCTGCACATCCTCCCCGTGTGTGCGTGGGTTTCCTCCGGTGCTCTGGTTTCCTCCCACAGTCCAAAGATCTGCAGGTTGGGTGGATTGGCCATGCTAAATTGCCACTTAGTGTTGATAGGTTGGGTGGGGTTATGGGGTTGCAGTGATAAGATGGAGGATTGGGCCTAGTTAGCGTGCTTTTTTTCGGAGGGTCAATGCAGACACGATGGGCTGAATGGCTTCTTTCTGCACTGTAAGGATTCTATGATCTGCCATCTGCCCCGTATCTCTTAACATCTTGGTTAATAGAAAGCCATTGATTTCAGATTTAAAATTAATAACTGACCGACTATCAACTGCTCTTTGTGGAAGAGAGTTTGAAACCTCTACCCCTCATTTATGGATGGGAGTTTTCATTAATATCACTTCTGAAAGGGTCTCTTTTTAAACTCTATCGTCAAGCCTACATTCAGAAAAGCAGAAATAGCTTTTCTCTATCTACTGTACCCTATCTGCTTTCTCAATATCTTGGAAACCTTGATCAATTCATCCCGCTACCTTCTAAAAACCTGTGAATACAACCTTTGTTGTTTAATCTTTCCTGGTAATCTAACCCTTGGATTCCAGGTACAATTCTGAAGAAACAACTCCCTCCAAGGCCAACATACCCTTCTCGGGGGAAAAACCAATGCAATCTCAGAATACACGTACTATCTGAGAAATGATTTGTTCTGTTATTTTTGCAGATTTTAGTCACATAATATAATTTCTGATTGTCCTGTGATGTTACACTGCATGGCCCTATGTGCTCCTTCTTGTGGTGCAGCATTCAGTGGAGTGGCTCTTGTATGATGATGTGTATTTTCAGAGGTTAACAGTACAGGTAAAGGACTTTGTGCAATAGTAAAAAATGATCGTAAAGATAGAAAGGTAGAAACGGCAAAATGTACATTTGGGAATGATTTGATAGAAAATTCGAACATATGGTAAGAAATATTGAGGAAAAATTGCTTAACAATGCAAAAGTCAGTATTAATGTATTTGCATTATGAAAAGGTGTTGTGTGTGATGGAGGCTAACACATGGTTCTAATTGGGTTGTGATGAAGCTGCAGGCGAAAGCTAAGCAAACAGGACGGGCATGTTGTCAGTTTAAGGCAATTTAATAAGCATCAAAAAGGGTTTCTGCAAAGACCCCTTTCCTATTTGAAGAAAGAAATGACTGACCTAAGCTGTATGTTATTCTGGAAAGGCGTGATCTTGAAAACTTTGTAAAATTATCTTACCAAGAAATAGGAGGAGAATTGGACGATCTGGCCACTGAGCCAATAACATTGTGGCTGAAACTTTACATCAAACTTCACTTTCCTTCCAATATCACTAAGAATATTGGGTGCGATTCTCCCAAGTCACGAAGCCTCGGGAAGCTGGCGTCAAAAACGGGCGGGTTTGACGCCAGCCTCCGCCCCCCCGACCGGGAACCGATTCTGCTCCCCGGTCGGGGCTAGTATCGCGCGGCCGTGAACTCCGGCATTGCGGGCTTAACGAATTTCGTTAAGCCCGCTAGCCAGAGTTAGCGATGGCTGACGCGTCAGATGACGTCAGCTGCGCATGTGCGGATTGGATGACTCCAACCCGCGTATGCGCGGATGACATCATCGCGCTTGTGCGTGAAACCCGCGTGTGCGTGGGCCGTTATGCCCCGCAGAAGCCCCGTGGATGGATCCATCGGGGCGGCGGAGGGAGAAAGAGTGCGCGGGGTAAGTACCCGCTGCCCGCGATCGGTGCCCACCGATCGCGGGCCCATGGCACCCTTGGCACGGCCGTGGTACTGCCGTGCCAATCGGTGCCATGGTTTCCCAGATCGGGACTTTATGGCCGTTTTTACGAATGGTCAGACCAGGTGTATTTTACGTTCATAAAAACGGCCGTAAAGGCCTTGGAAATCGGCCCATCGGCCAGGGGTGAATAGCTGCTCGCCGTAAAAAGACGGCGGGCAGCGATTCATGTCGGGAGGCGGGCGTGGGGGGGGGGGGGAGAATAGCGGGAGGGCGTCGGACCAGCGTGTCCGTAAAAATTTATGCCGCCCGCTATTCTCCGGATTTTCGTGACCGCGGAGAATTGCGCCCATTATGCTTTTCAATGAGGTCACCATTCATTGTTCTAAGCTGTCGAGAATACATTCCCATTCTATCCAGTCTCTTCTCATAGGACAACCTTCTCATTCCAGGCATCAATCAAGTGACTCTATGTTATAGACCCTCTAAGATGAGTACATTTTTCCTATGCAAAGGAGATCGAAGTTCAGAACTTCAAGGGCTGGATTCTCCGCCGTCGGGATGCTCCGTTTTGCCGGCAGCCCCGGGGGGGTTTCCCGACGGAGTGGGGCTGCCCCACAATGGGAAACCCCATGGACCATCCGGCGAAATGGAGCATCCCGCCCGTGTGCTGAACGAGAATTCTGGCGCGGCAGGACAGAGAATCCAGCCCAGTGTGTGGTTTCAGCAAAGCCCCGTATAATCACTGTGTATAAGTCACTGGCAATAAAGAGTAAAACACTAATTGGTTTCCCTTGCTGTACCTGCACCTTAGCTTCCTGCGATTTGTGTACAAGAGACCCTGAATCTCGCTGAATGCCAACATTTAACAGTATTCTACTTTATCATTTTTCCTAACAAAGTGAATAATTTCATACTTCCCCACGTTATACTTCACCTACTTGTCCAATCACAGAAGCAATTTGCAGCCTTTTTCTGTCCTCTTCACAACTTACTTTGACACCTACCTTCGTATTGTCAGTGAACTTGGATACATTGCTCTTGATTCACTCATTTAAGTCATTGATACAGATTATAAATAGCTGAGACCCAAGCGCCGCTCCCTGTGGCACTTCACTCGCTACAGTCTGCTAATCCAGAAATGATCCATTTATTTCTCGTCTCTGTTTTCATGAAGCAATTTTACATCCACGCTAATATATTACCTCCCAAACCCCTGAGCCCTATCCAATCTTGTGTAATAACCTCTTTTGTGGCAACTTATTGAATGCCTTCTGCAAATTCAATACATCACTTCTGTTGATTTCCCCTTATCTACATGATTAGTTGCACCCTTAACCAATTCTAATTGAGGTGCCTTATGTGTTACTGATAAGAAATTAATGCTTTCCACAGTCCAGTGAGAGTAATGTACAATAAAATCAGAAAATGCCGGAAATACGCAACAGGTCAAATCCCTGGAACTCCATCCCTACGAGCACCCAGTGGATGTGCCTACACCACAGGCACTGCAGTGATTTAAAAGGCAGCTCACCACCACCTTCTCGAGGACAATTGGGGACAATCAGCGATGAGCAAGTCAATGGACTTTTGGCTGGACCATCAACGTAGCGGTCCGGCCTGTGACAATTTCCACAGTGGGCGAGGCTGGAAAATTTAGGTCAGTGTTTCAGGTCAATTATCTTCCATCAGGACTTTCAGCAAAATAATGGGCAGGATTCTCCGTTTTAGTGGCAGAGTGTTGACGCCGTCATAAACGCTGGAGCGTTTTACGACGGCGTCATCGGGCCGCTAGGTGCAGCGATCCCCCAACCCACAGGGGGCCAGCACAGCACTGGAGCGCTTCACGCAGCTCCAGCTGCTGATACAGGCCCCAGCACGGCCAAAGCAGGTCCGCGCATGCACGTGGGTTGCCGTCTCTAAGCCAGCCCCCACGTAATATGGCGGAAACCTACAGGGGCCTGGCGCAGAGGAACATGACCCCCACAACCCCGGGATTACCTCCGCCGATCGGTAGCCCACGATTGAGGGCCTGCCACTGTAGAGGCCCCCACTGGAGTCGGCTGCCCCCCCCCCCCCCCCCCCCACCAGGACGCCCCCCGCAGCCAGAACGTCGAGGTCCCACTGGGTAGGACCATACGCGAACGACGCCGGCGGGCACTCGGCACGTTGAGCACGGACAATTGGCGGGGGGGCCGCTGACTGGCGCTGCAGCGCCCACGCCAGCACCATTGGCGCCGATTCTCTGGTCGCCGGAGAATCGGTGGCCCGGTGTTGGAGCTGCGTGGTGGGATTTGTGCCCCCCCCCACCCCACCCGCGATTCTCCGACCCGGCGCAGGATCAGAGAATCCCGCCCAATGCATATGTGCTGTAACTGTTGTAACATATTTGACATTGATCAAATTACCTTAATCTCAGAATTAATAGGTTCAGAGCAAGCCATTTGACATTGCTGAGAAACAGTGGGCGAAATTCTCCCATCGGGAGACGAGGGGCACAATTCTCCACAAATGCGGAGAATCGTAAAGGCTGCCGTGGGACAGGCCGTGACCCGCGGCAGCCTTCACGCCGACTTCCGGGGCCGATTCTCCCCCCGGGCGGGGCTAGGAGCACGGCCCCGTGCGTCACGGCGGCGCGGCCTTGACGACGGTCGTCAAGGCCGCACGTCAAGCGTCACGCCGGCTGACGCGGCCGATGATGTCGGCCGTGCATGCGCAGGTTGGACAACGCCAACCCGCGCATGCGCAGTTGCCGTCTTTCCCCTCAGATCTTGCGGGGCAGCGGAGGGAAAAGAGTGCGTCCGTTACGGACGCACGACCCGCAATCGGTGGGCACCGATCGCGGGCCTATGCCGTTGTACTGCCGTGCCAATCGGGCCGTTTCACGATGGCAGCGAGCAGGTGTGTCTGCCGCTCGGCCCGGCCGCTCGGCCCATCGACCTCATGGCAGCGAGCGGTGATTCGTGGCGTGGGTCAGGCGTGGGGGGGTGGGGAGAATAGCGGGAGGGCGTGAAAAATGTCGGGAGGCCCTCCCGCTATTCTCCCACCCGGCATGGGAGGCGGAGAATCGCACCCGAAGTGCCAACGCCGGAGTGAAAACCGGAGTGTTTCACTCCGGTGTCGGAGGCCGCTCCTCGCCCCCTATTCTCCCACCACCAGGGGGCTAGGAGCGGCGCCGGGCGCATACATGACGTCACCCGCGCATGCGCAGGTTGGCCGGTGCAAACCCGCGCATGCGCGGTTGCCGTCCTCCCCGCGGGCGCCCCGCAAAACATGGAGGATTGATCTTGCGGGGCGGCGGAGGAAAAGAGTGCGTCCTTTAGAGAGACCGGCCCGCCGATCGGTGGGCACCGATCGCGGGCCAAACCCCTACTGAGCAGCCCCCTGGTGCTCGATCCTCCCTCCCCCCCCCCCACAGGCCGCACACGCAGCATTCGCGCGCTGTTCACGCCGGCAGCGACCAGGTGTGGTTGGCGACGGCGTGAACCCGTCGGATTGGGCAGGCTGCTCAGCCCATCCGGGTCGGAGAATCGCTGCTCGACCGTTAGAAACGGCGAGCGACGATTCTCCGAGCGGCCTGTCGTGAAACGCGGCACGCCGTTTTGGGGGGGGGGGGTGGGAGAATCACGTGCGGGTGCCAGGGCGGCGTGGCAGGAATCGCCCGGCATTCCCGCGATTCTCCCACCCGGAGTGGAGGTCGGAGAATTGCGCCCAGTTTCTTTATTTGTGTACATATTAATTCTGAAACTGCATTTGAAATGGTTGCTCATTTACAGACCTGATGAATATCCTACGTGGAGGTATATAGACATAATGGGCACGATTCTCCAGCTACGTTGCGCTGAAGCGAGAACACAATGCAGCCGGAGAATCCCGGGATAGGCCTGCAGAGAGCCTCCCGACAGCCTAGGCGCTTTGCGTGATTCACCAAAGTTCCATGAGACGTCGGAGTTGGACTTCCGCCCCAAATGGGCGTGACGAAAAGCCGCTCCCTGAAGTAGGTCGTAAACCTACCTACAACCCATCTGCCCAGGAATTACAGGTTTCCCTCAGTACTCCGGCCTCCCCAGGGAGGCTGCAGCTTGGCTCACATGGCTATTATGTGATGCAGCTGGAGGGCCATTACCAATGGCCCTCCCAGCGATACTCCGTCCTGATCGGCTGAATTCCCGATGGCATGGTTCTAACCACTTCTGACCGGTTGGGACTCTCACGTGGCAGCTGCGGACTCAGTCTGCGGCCGCCCTGGTGGGGGGGGCAGAGGAATCAAGCACCAGGGGGGCCTTATGGGCGGCGATCGGGCGGGTCATATGGAGCGACGCAGGGCAGATCAGTGGGACCTTGTTTGTTGGTCCAGGTCCGGCTTCTGTGTCTACCATCGTGTTCGGCGTGGCCGCTGGAGGCCGCCGCCGTGCGTATACGCGGCCTCAGAACCGGAAGTGCGGGGGCCCGTATTCGCAGCCAAAGCTGCGTGAAGCTCCCTGGGCCCCTGCCAGCCCCCTGCAGGTAGGAGAATAGGTCTCTATTTTTGTTAGGTAAGTCTGGAATGAAATGCCAGCGTTTGTATGCTGGCGTGGAGACCTAGCCCCATTTTTGGAGAATCTATTAGTTCCTACCCTGCATTTATAGCTCCCCATGTTGGATTCTCCCACAAGTGAGACCATTCTCTCCACATCTACCTTGTCCAGCCCATCCATAATTTTAAAAACCTCTATCGGGCCTCCTCCAAGTCCTTTGTTCTTGAAAGTAAAATGCCCCAACCCAATCTGTTCAATTTTTTCCGATAGCTCACTTTAGCAGCTTTTGGTCTACACTTCAGCATTATAGATTTGGCCATCTCGCTTCCCTTTGGAATGTTTGTGTGTACCTCGAGAGCACCCAAAAGACTGAATTCCATCTGTATCTGGGGTATTTCTCCCTGCATTTGATGTCTGTTTCTCATTCCCTGGGCGACATTCTCCGCTACCCGGCGGGGGTCCCGGCGTAGGGGAGTGGCGCCAACCACTCCGGCGTCGGGCCTCCTCAAAGGTGCGGAATTCTCCACACCTTTGGGGGCTAGGCTCGTGCCGGAGCGGTTGGCGCCACGCCGACTGCGTGAAAACCGGCACCAGCGGCCTTTCAGGCCCGCCGCCCAGCGCCGGTGTTGGCCGAAAGGCCTTCACCGGTTTGCGCATGCACCGGTGGTGACATCAGCGGCTGCTGCCGTTGACGTCACCACCGGCGCATGCGCGCTGGGGGATTCTCTTCTGCCTCCGCCATGGCGGCGGCGGAAGAGAAAGAGTGCCCCCATGGCACTGGCCTGCCCACCGATTGGTGGGCCCCGATCGCGGGCCTGGCCACCGTGGGGGCACCCCCCGGGATCCGATCACCCTGCGCCCCCTGCCAGGACCCCGGGGGCCCGCTCGCGCCGCCGATCCCGCCACCACCAGAGGTGGTTCAAACCTCAGCGGCGGGAGAGGCCTCCCAGCGGCGGGACTGCGGCCCATTGCGGGCCAGAGAATCGCCGCAGGGGGCTTGCCGCTCGATGTGGCGCGATTCCCGCCCCCGCCAATTCCCGGGTGGTGGAGAATTTCTGCCACGGCGGGGGTGGGATTTTCGACGGCCCCGGGCGATTCTCCGACTCTGCGCGGGGTCGGAGAATTTCGCCCCCTGTCTCTCACTCTCTCCCTCTCTCCATAGGCGTACCCCTTGGTTTCTGGTATCGGACAATAAATATTTGCTTAGCTTTGGCCGGGCTTCTGAAACTTTTAAAGTCTCACAGTTTTAACACTCTGGCAACCGAGAAGTCTTTATGTCGCAAGTAGACAGGGTGGCTTGGTGAAACTTTTACCAGATTTACCCAATTCCTGCAATTTCTCTTCCCAGCCAAAAGATGTATTGTTTTTATAAAACACAGGAGGAGATGTTCATTTCCACCGAAAGCAAAGCTACCAATGACAAAACGATGATGTGACTGTTTCTTCACCTGCCGCCAGGAATTGGCAGACGTCTGCATTGAGCTGCGAGATGTGTGCAAATTTCTCCCCCCCCCCCGAAATTAATTCCCCCCCCCCCACACACACACACACACACACTTTTCTATCTATTCCAGTTGCTGATCAATGTGTGTAATTCATTTTCTCACAGAAGTTCCTTTTCGGCACCAATCCCTTAGACATATGTCAAGAACTTATAATGTGAAAAATTTAATTTTGTTAATGGGAGCCGACTTGCTTGTGAGCAAATACCTTCTCTTAATCCTCTCTGGGCTTAAATAGTGGTGGCTCGGCGGTATTAAGGTAGCGGGGTCATTGGGGACCTCGGGATGGGTGATCCTGGCCCTTTGTGAGTTACCCCAGTCGCAACTGAGGGCCCCAGGCTCAGGGTTATGACATGTTGAGGAGGGAGTTTCAGGATTTTGACCTAATGACACTGAAGGAACGGTTATATATTTCCAGGTCAGAATGGTGAGTGGTTCGGAGGGGAACGTGCACATGGTTGTGTTCCCAAGTATCTGCTGCCCTTGTCCTTCTAAGTAGTAACGGTTAAAAGCAAATCACAGCAGATGCTGGAATCTGAAATAAGAACAGAAAATGCTGCCAATCGCAACAGGACAAAGAGCCATCCAGACTCGAAACGTTAGCTCCCTTCTCTCTCCACAGATGCTATCAGACCTGTTGTGATTGCCCAGTATTTTCTGTAAGTGATAGAGGTCGCTGGTTTGGAAGGTGCTGTCAAAGGAGCTTTGGTGGGTTGTTGCAGCGCATCTTGTAGATGTTGATGAAGGTGGCATGGTGGCACAATGGTTAGCACTGCTGCCTCATAGCGCCAGGGACCCGGGTTCGATTCTGGCCTTGAGTGACTGTCTGTGTTGAGTTTTCACTTTCTCCCCGTGTCTACGCGGGCTTCCCCTGCATGCTCTGGTCTCCTCCCACAGTCCAAAGATGTGCAGGTTCGGTGGACTGGCCATGGTAAACTTTTTCCCCTCAGTGTCCAAATGATGTGCACGTTAGGTGGGGTTTTGGGGTTACAGAGATAGGGCAGGGGGAGTGGGCATAGGTAGGGTGCTCTTTCAGAGGGTCGGCACAGACTCAGTGGGCCGAATGATCTCCTTCTGCACTGTAAGAATTCTATGCTTCTATGCTACAAATTGCTGCTACTGTTTGTCAGTGGTGGAGGGAGTGAATGTTTAAGGTGGGGATGGTTGTCAATAAAGCTAGTTGCTTTGTCCTGGATGGTGCTGAGTGTCTTGAGTATTGTTGGAACTGCACTCATCCAGGCAGGTGGCGAGTATTCCATCACACACCTGACTTGTGCCTTGTAGATGGTGGACAGGTTTTGGCGAGTCAGCAGGTTAGGTGGGGCAGCGGGAATAGCTTTGGGAAGTGGATTCGTTCAGAGCAGACTCAATGGGCCGAATGCCCTCCTTTCGCACTGTAGAGATTCTATGAAACCCCCACACCCTTCACTTTAATTTGATACAACAGATGGAAATGACAAGCTGTACTTTGATAATGTGATTAGCTACAATTTCTGCTTTGTTTTCCTCCCAGTGATTATTTTCCAATTCACAAAATGCTAAATCTGGACTTCAATTACTTGCTTGTTGGCAAGGAGAGGCTTACCTGCTGTAGAATAGGCCAAACATCGGTCATCTCTTTGGAGAATGGCAGCTACATTGAATATGGATCTAGTGGGGGTATGAGATTAGGAGAGGGATTAGCCAGTTATCAGGATAAAGCTGTCTTGCTATTAAGAGGCATTAAGGAGACCCTGAAAGATTGTTGTTTAAAGGATATCACATTTGACTCACAATTAGATCTGCATTTTGTCTCCCCAGAATCTCTGTGATACTTGGATCACTAAAGAAAAGCTCTTTAACGCTATTAACATACGATTAACACACACTAACTGGTCAAACCTGGGCTGCATTTTGGCACTGTTAATTGTTCAGTCATTACGGCAATTTCTGGGATGAAGTTAATCCTTCATTTTTTGAGCATTGCAGATTTAATATAATTTAAAATAAAATTGACAATGCAATCCATTAAGCTGTCCCAAGGCCACTTTATTTTTTCAGAGAATCCCTACAGTGCAGAAGGAGGCCATTTGGTCCATCGATTCTGCACCGATCTCCAAATCAACAGCCTACCTAGGCCCATACTCCCACCCTATCCCTGTAACCCCACCTCACCTTTTGGACACTAAGGGGCATATTAGTGTGGCCAATCCACCTAACCTGCACAAAGGGCAGCACGGTAGCATTGTGGATAGCACAATTGCTTCACAGCTCCAGGGTCCCAGGTTCGATTCCGGCTTGGGTCACTGTCTGTGCGGGGTCTGCACATCCTCCCTGTGTGTGCGTGGGTTTCCTCCGGGTGCTCCGGTTTCCTCCCACAGTCCAAAGATGTGCAGGTTAGGTGGATTGGCCATGATAAATTGCCCTTAGTGTTCAAAATTGCCCTTAGTGTTGGGTGGGGGTTACTGGGTTATGGGGATAGGATGGAGGTGTTGACCTTGGGTAGGGTGCTCTTTCCAAGAGCCGGTGCAGACTCGCTGGGCCGAATGGCCTCCTTCTGCACTGTAAATTCTTTGATAATCTAATGATAATCTTTGGACTGTGGGAGGAAACCGGAGCACGACGAGGAAACCCATGCAGACACTGGGAGAATGTGAAAACTCCGTACAGTCACCTGAGGTTGGAATTGAACCTGGGTTCCTGCCGCTGTGAGGCGGCAGTGCTAACCACTGTGCCACCATGTTTGTATTAAAGGTTTTTGAAACATTTTTCAAATGGAGAGAATGTCAATGGGCAGTGAGGAGCCAAAGTCACAAATTTGAGATGAGTATTATACAGCTGCAGCGCAACATAGCCTCTCAATACCAAGACTTTCTACTGGGGTAGGCCAACTCTTTCACCTTACTCAAGGTGAGTCATGCATATTTTTGAGAAATAAGGGATTGAGCAAGATGGTGAAGGATGGTTGATCGAATCGGGGTCCATGGGAGAAAAGGCTTCTTGCAAATCTCCTTTTCCAATCCTAAGAAGAATCCGATGTTCTCATATGTCTGAGAAACGGTTGTGGGGCCGATGTTGCTTTCCCCTTTGAGGGGGAGAGCTGGCTGGTTCTGATTTACCCAGAGGATCACCACACCTCAGACGAGGGGTAAGGCTGAGAAGGAAGACCTTGATGAATAGCCTCCTGCGGGATTCTCTGTCGGCGGGATCCTTCGCTTCGCTAGCAGTGCACCCACTTCCGCGGGTTTCCCCACGGCGTGGGGGTGGCCACAATGGGGAACCCCGTTGGCTGGCTGCGGGAACGATAATCCTGGAAACCCCCCCGGAAAAAGGGGCTGGCGGGATGGAGAATCGTGGCCCTCACACCGGTTCAGGAATTGAACCCTCGCTCCGCATCACAAACCAGCTGGGTCTAGCTAACTGAGCCAAACCATTCCCTGGAACAGTAAAATAGCAAGTGCAATATTTTTACAATTTTCACAGCTGCCAGAGGAATAGGAATTCAGATTTTTAACGTGTTTTCATTGTTAATTAAGCATGTACATAAATAATAAGTATAGTTGTTAATTTGTATGGAAATAGCCCAATTACACAATGGCACACACAGCTATTATGAAAGGATTATGAGGATTGTTTGTAAAAGTCATGAGATGAAAGGACAATTGATTTGAAAACAGAAGCTTCACTTCGATTTTCCATTCCTCCTGCTTGCAGCAAGTCAAGCTAACATGCTTTGTAAATACATGGAAAATGCTGAATAAGTCTTCCGATAGTGGGCAAAATTAGGTTTTGAGACTGATAAAAATCACTTGTTTCTTTTCACGGTGGTTGCTTTCTATAATAAGAATATAAAATTCTGGATAAACTCAGCAGGTCTGGAAGCGAGAAACCAAGTTAATTTTTTTGAGTCCATCGGCCCTTCTACAGAACTGACGTGGGATAGAAATGCGATGAATTATATACTTGGAGAGTGGGGTGGGACAGAATATTTTTTTTCAGATAAATTTAGAGGAGCCAATTATTTTCCTTTTCCAATTAAGCGGCAATTTAGCGTGGCCAGCCCACCTCACCAGCACATCTTTGGGTTCTGGGGGTGAAACCCACGCAGACACGGGGAGAATGTGCAAACTCCACACGAACAGTGGTGGGGTGGGACAGAATGGAACTTTAGTGATAGGACAGTGCTCAGGAGAGAATGCCAAATGTGTCATAGACATGAGACAAAGGGGCAGTTAATGGTGCCTGATGTGTTATCTGTGTTGGTCTAACATCGACTGCAACTGGATGCAGTAAAACGAGAAACAGGCTTTTGACACAGGAGATGGTCCAACACTGTTTTATTGAACCTGTTGATTTCTGTACATAATCTGCTGTGGGTTGACACTCTATTAACCTAACTGATAACCTTCTACTGGCTTGACCAGACTAGCTCTCTATCACATGGTGATGATGTTCATTGGCCTGTCGAACTGTTACTATCTCCCGAGCCGTGTCCTAAGAGAGAGAGAGCCTTAGTGCCCGGTACTTTATAGTGGTGGTGTCCTGTCTGGTGATTGGTTGTTCTGTGTCGTGTGTGTTCATTGGTTATCCTGTGTGTCAATCACTGTATCTCATGATCTCCATGAGTGGATATTATGACAGTATCATTAGGGACTGAAGAGTGTTAGTAGTGGCAAAGGTAGGAAAGCAGAATGTGTTAATAGAAAACAGAGGTCAGTACTCACTGGAAGCAAAACAGTGCAGTGTCCATGTGGGGGAGGGGTGGGTAGCATCGGCACAAGCCAAGGGAACTGAGTAACAGAAAACAAAAGAGGGAGTCAGGATAATAATCTTTATTAGAGTCACAAGTCGGCTTACATTAACATTGCAATGAAGTTACTCTGAACATCCCCTAGTCGCCACACCCCAGCGCCTGTTCGGGTGCGGAGGGAGAATTCAGAATGTCCAATTCACCTGACAAGCACATCTTTCGGGACTTGTGGGAGGAAACAAAGCACCCGGAGGAAACCCACGCAGACACGGGGAGAACGTGCAGACTCCACACAGACAGTGACCCAGCGGGGAATCAAACTTGGGTCCTGGAGTTCTGAAGCAAGGTTGCTAACCACTGTGCCAACGTGCCGCCAATAGAGGGTCATAGTCTGAAGTTGTTAAACTGAATGCTGAGTCCAAAAGGCTGTAATGTGCCTAATTGGAAGATGAGGTGTTGTTCTTCTAGTTTGGGTTGGGCTTCACTGGGACATTGCAGCAGGTCGAGAATGGACATGTGGACAGGAGAGCAAGTTATTCAACAACCTGAAACAATAGGGCAAGCAATCCTTAGCTCCGTTTAAAATTCTCTTTTGCTCTCTTGTTTCTTTTTTCCTTCTTGTGTTTGACTAGGTGTCAATTAAAACTCACTTTCATAACCGCACCACATCTCGTTCCTCGGCAATTCTTCCTGGCTCAGACTTATTTTGTATGGATTCCAGCTTAAAATTGTCTTGTGCTTCCTCCTTGATCTCTACTATCTCTGATGTTCAGCACCACTCAATTTCCTATTGGATAGTGTGGAAAACGACACTGCATCTCGCATCAAAGAAGACCAGATAATTCTAGCCATGCAAGAGATTTTTTGCTGCAGGTTAAACTATTAAATTGATGTATTAATAAATTGGGCAATATACAAAAGCAATCAGCGAAGGTAAGATATTAATAGTATCGTAAAGTAATGAAAATTAGAGACTGAGTCCAAAGTGTTCATCCAAATCAATCCCTTTGAACAATTCTTGTAGCAGTGGAACTGAAGCGCATCTCAGCCGGAAAGGTGAAAAAGAAAGGATGAAGAGGCATCTCTCGAAAAGGGAAATGTTATGATCAGAGTACAGACTGATAACTTTAAACAAGGGATTTGAATTCCCAGTGACCAACTTAAAGGAAATACGCAACAGAATTTCAGGTTGTAAGACTTTTACTGGAACAAACAAACTGAAAATAGCATCAACTAAATATCACTTATAATAATAATAATCACTTATTGTCGCAAGTAGGCTTCAATGAAGTTACTGTGAAAAGCCCCTAGTCGCCACATTCCGGCGCCTGTTGGGGGAGACCGGTACGGGAACTGAACCTGCGCTGCTGGCCTTGTTCTGCATTATAAGTCAGCTGTTTAGCCCACTGTGCTAAACCAGTCCCTAATTAGTAGTCAACTAGTACTCTAAACTACAGAAAAGTAATTCTCTTTTTAACTTTTAACACAACCGAAACCTCGCCCCACCATTATACTTTCTGTTTACTCTTCTCTGGAAGAATAAGAGTGTCACAAGAAGCAGTCCAACATCTTTCCCAGATTCCAATGGGTTCACATCAACCCCATTTCACTGAATAGTAACAGGGTGGCAAGGTGACACAGTAGTTAGCACTGCTGCTTCACAGCGCCAGGGTCACAGTTTCAAATCCAGCCTTGGGTGACTGTGGAGTTTGCACGTGCTCCCCATGTTTCATCCTGGAGCTCCGGTTTCCTCCCACCATCCAAAGGTGAGCAGGTTAAGTAGATTGGCCATTTTGAACTGCCCATTAGTGTCCAAGGATGTGCAGGTTAAGTGGGGTTATGGGGATAGGGTGGGAGAGTGTGCCTAGGTAGGGTGCTCTTTCAGAGGGTTGGTGCAGACTCGATGGGCCAAATGGCCTCTTTCTGCAATGTAGGGATTCTGTGATTGAGTGACTGTGGAGCGGTGGAAGCAGAACCAAATATCTTAGAATCAGATTGTCACGGGATCCGTTGCTTTGACCAGAGACCGTCTCTCCTCGTGCATCCTCCTTCAGTAACTCACAGAATGCAAGAATTCGCCTAGTCTTATTCCCTCAGCTGACCACACAAGTTGCAGTCCTTTGTCTTTCTGTATAAGACCTCTCTCTCGGAGGAAACCCACGCAGACACGGGGAGAACATGCAGGCTCCGCACAGACAGTGACCCAAGCGGGAATCGAACCTGGGACCCTGGCGCTATGAAGCCACAGTGCTAACCACTATGCGACCGTGCTGTCCCGAAGGATGGGTTCTGGATGGACTGCTTTGCATGTCGGGGGGAAGTGAGGGGAAGCCATGTTTTTATTGGGGAAAGTTAAAGGGCACATACGATCCAGTGGGGTGGTATCTACAATGAGTACATGGGACCTTACCCCCAAAGGAGGTACACCGGTTTGCTGCCTGACAGCAGTCTGCACAGTGAAGACTGTATCATAATGCAGCAACAACGGTGCATTTAAGCTTGGGAAATGCAGCATATTCATCCACAATGGATGGCAGACATATTCCTAAAACACCTTGAAATTAACAGATTTTTCTGATCCAATCTTCATCCGACCCATTTTACTGAGTTTATGGAAATATTCTTGTTTTGTTATTCGTTTACATGATATGGGCCTCACTGGTAAGGCCAGTATTTATTGACCATCCCTAATTAGGGCAGCATGGTAGCACAGTGGGTAGCACTGTTGCTTCTCAGCTCCAGGGTCCCAGGTTTGATTCCTGGCTTGGGCCACTGTCTGTGCGGAGTCTGCACATTCTCCCCGTGTCTGCATGGGTTTCCTCCAGGTGCTCCGGTTTCCTCCCACAAGTCCCGAAAGACGTGAGACTGGGTAATTTGGACATTCTGAATTCTCCATCTGTGTACCCGAACAGGCGCCAGTATGTGGCGACTCGGGGCTTTTCACAGTAATGTCATAATAATAATCGTTTATTGTCACAAGTAGGCTTCAATGAAGTTACTGTGAAAAGCCCCTAGTCGCCACATTCTGGCGCCTGTTCGCGGAGGCCAGTACGGGAATTGAACCCGCGCTGCTGGTGTTGTTCTGCATTACAAGCCAGCTATTTTAGCTCACTGTGCTAAACCAGCCCCTTGCATTGCAGTGTTAATGTAAGCCTAGTTGTGACAATAAAGATTATTATTACCCTAATAAATGGAGGGCAGACTGAGAAAATGGTGAAAAAATAATTTGCGATCTTGGGCTTTGTAAGTAGAGGCATAGAGTACAAAGGCAAGGAGGTTATTAAGAACCTTTATAAAACATTGGTTCGGGATCGACTGGAATATTGTGCCCAATTCTGAGCACCACAATTTGGGATGGATATGATGACTTTAGACAGAGTGTCATTAAGATCTGCAAAGTGGGATGAAGGGGCCGGTTTGAAAATTTGGGGTTGATCCCCTCAGAGAACAGTAGGTTAAGGGAAGATCCAATCGAGCTGTTCAAAATTATGAGAGGCCTGGACCAATTAGATAAGGTGAAACATTCCATTGGCCAAACGGTCGTGAACCAGGGGGCATCGACGGAAGGTGATTGGCAATGTAAGGAAAATCTTTCTTTACAGTGAATGGTTAGGATCTGTAATTTATTGACTTGACTCTGGATGGGCAGATTTAATATTGGCTTTCAGAAGATAAGCTTATTCAGAAGGATAAGCACCTGGAGGACAAAAAAAACATTGCAGGGCTATGGAGAAAAGGGTGTGTGAGAGGGAGTAGCTGAGTTCTGGTCATGAGCTGGCACAGATGTGAGAGGCCAAATGGGCCACTTGTGTGTTGTAGCCATTCTATTATTGTACAATTCTATAATATCCTCTGCTGTACCGTCTGATCTTTGCCATCAAATCTGCGTGCTTTAATAGGTAGTGGATTAGAGAAGGACAGAGTTGTGACTTGGTTCCTCCAGGGAAAGGATAGTCTGTTGAATACCTCTGTTACTCTAAGGAAAACAAATATAGTATTAAGGAATTTATATTTGCATTGATTAACATTCAAAATAAGAGCATTTTAAGTGGGTTTAATTTAATCTGTGCCTGGAAGGGTAAAATCCAACCATATTTTCTAAACAAAACTTCCACTAAACCTTTAACAGTGAATCCACTCCAGGGTTTTACACTAACCCCTTTAGGACTTCTTTGTCTTGATTGCAGTGATAATTGCTCACAATTGCTTTAAGTCACATGATAAGAGAATAAACCTTTCTTAAAGGTACACTCACATGGCATGAGGGGAAGTGATATTATTACGAGAGAAGATTCCAAAGCATGTTTTTGGGAGTGGAATGTGGAAACTCTCATTTGACAATCATCGGGGGGGGGATTCTGGGGAGACATCCACAAATATTCACTTGGGGTTCAGAGTGGAGAGTGTATTTGCCCACAGACATCTTGTGTGCTTAAAAGGGATTTTCTATTACTGAGACCATTGTAGGTAGGATGTAGTTTGTAATCTGTGTTCACCATAAAACCTGTGTGCAATTGTTAAGCTAAGGGGGGGGGGGGGGTAAAGTAATATTGTATCATCCAATTTGTTCGTCTTTAATAAATGTTTTTCCCTTGTTGTTACAACTAATTTGTGGTCCTGTGACTCTGTTCCTCCACACTTTATTAAAAATAAGTGACTGTCTTTTGAGTCAGTGTTCCATTTTGGGATATTCCCATCCAGTTATAACATCAACTGGGATCGTAACAACACTCACACATAAAGTATAGTTGAGGTACTGGTTTATGGAATTTTGTTCACAAGCAGTGTCTTCAGAATGGGAGGTGGCAATTTGCTACAGTAAACATTGAAAGTTCTTGAACTAATCATCAATTATCCATTATGCATCTCTATTGGATCCCAGTCTGCACAATACTGGAATCTCTGGAGCCGACAGTTGTTTTCCTCACTATAGTTTTGGAGGGGGGTGGGGTGGTGTGTTTGAGGTTGGGACGGTGTTTCCAAAGCCAGCTTAATTTAGACTCACGCATCCTGATGCTATTATGTCTCCGGCAGGTTATGTGAAGTGCTCAATTTGGACCCCAGGCATGTACTTATTGCGGAAATTGTCTTCACGAACATCGGCGGAGCAGCCACCGCAGTTGGGGATCCACCAAATGTCATCATTGTCTCCAATCAGGCGCTACGAAATAAAGTAATACAATTCTTTTCAACTTTGTTAACATGAATGATGAATAATTTGCGATGACATGACCTGCAAAATCTGCTGTGTTTCAGGGATGGAATTTTTTTAACGATTTAACCATTTCAAGTTGGAACTGATGCAGACCCTGTGAATTCCAAGGGGCAAGGAGTGTAAATTAATCATTCACTCAATATTTATTGTATCGGTGTTCACTCTACCTAAGCTTTAACCCAAAAGTATCACAGGTACTTAACTGGCCACACAACTGGATAATTTATTCCAGTCCACTAAATTAAAAGACAGATTTTGACACAGTTTATGCTTTGTGATGATTAGTGATTCAGCTATTTAAATTTAAAGGATAAGGAATGACTACTTCCTTACTCTTGTCTGCACCCAGCTTACTCACTCTTCCAACTTCCTTTATCTCTGGGGGCATTTGCCCCTCCCAAAGATTCATCTATTTTCTCTTTCAAGCGCTGATCTTCTGGCTATATATTTTCAGAATTGACTATTTTCTTTTCAGATTTCAGTTTATTTTCCCCATCTTTTTCATCGTCCATAGTGGTTAAGAGAATATATGTATGTATGGCAGCTTAACCTTCTCGAATAGCTAAGAATAGGTCACTTTGATTGTGTTCCCTGTAACGTCCGTCGAGTAAGTCTGCACAATCACATACAAATCTTTGGCATCGAGTATTTTTTCTTAGTTTTATTTCCATGTTTTGTTTCCATTTAAAAAAAGATTTATTCTGCCCAACGTTTCTTTTTCCATTCGCAGATCTTACCCCAAACCCCATTTAGTCAGCAAACACTCACTTCGTGTTTTCACTGTCCAGATTTGTAGTATTCAAAACGTTACATCGGTCACAGGAATAGAATGAGTTTGGGTTTCAGGGAGCATGTTGTGCAGCTCTGCACTTTTTGTGTGGTTTATTCTGCTCGACAAATGTAGTGCTGGGCGAAAATCGTTTTCCTTTGAACTGACATTTCAGAAGCCGTCATTTAAGCCTGGAGTCAAGGGGCTGATTTTAACTCCCCGTCAGAAATCTCATCCAAGGTCTGATTTTACTCCACTCCGGAATCAGGTTGGACCCTGATCCAGGATTTAAGCATTGGTGTGAATTTAGATTGTACTCTGGCCATTCACATTCACTTCGAATTCACGTGGCATTTTACTGAAAATGTTAAAGTAAACAGCTGGCCACTTTTATTAAAATAAGAAAAGGAAGGCTTGCATTTATATCACCTTTTTCATTGGCAGCACGGTGGCGCAGTGGGGTTAGCCCTGTTGCCTCACGGGGCCGAGGTCCCAGGTTCGATCCCGGCTCTGGGTCACTGTCCGTGTGGAGTTTGCACATTCTCCCCGTGTTTGCGTGGGTTTCGCCCCCACAACCCAAAAGATGTGCAGGCTAGGTGGATTGGCCACGCTAAATTTCCCCTTAACTGGAAAAATGAATTGGGTACTTGAAATTTATAAAAGAAAATACCTTTTTCACAACTGCCAGATATCTCTTTACAGCCAATCATGTTCTTTTTGAGTTCTAGTCACTATTTTAATGTGGGAAATACAGCATCCAATTTGCACACAGCAGATTCCAACAACCAGTAACATGTTTATGGCCAGATAATCTGTTCTTTTTTTGTCATGTCGATTGTGGGATCAATATTGAGCAAAGTACCAGGGTTAACTCTGCTGCTCTTCCTGAAAGGAATGCCATGGGACCTTTTACATCCACTGGAAGACAAGGCCTTGATTTCTTGTCGCATCCAAAAGACAGCGGGCGGAATTTTCCGGGCCCCCACGCGTGGGTTTTTCGTCGGCAGGAGACAGCGCGCCATTTGCTGGTGGCGGGATTCCCTATTCCCATCAATGGGAATTCCATTGAAGCCCACCCCATGTCACCAGGAAATCTATGGGCGGGGAGTACGATGCCCGTGGGACCAGAGAATGCCGCTGTCAGCGAATGGCCGGTGAATTCCGGCCAGCACCTCCAACCATTTCATTCCCTCGGTACTGCCGAGTGTCAGTCTTGTTTTTTGCGCTCAAGCCCTGGAGTGGGATTTGAACTCAGAACCTTTGTGATTTCGAGATGAGAGTGCTACCAGCTAAGCCCCAGCTGATACACAAGGCTAAACCACGTCCGTATGAACACCTTCATGAGTTCCTTCGTTATGTTATATAAAATGGATTTTTTGCCTGTGCTGAGCTTTTAACTTTTATGCTCTGTTTCTGGAAAGGACATGTGGAGACTAAAAAGCTTAACAGTCAGAAGCGGTGTTTTTCTAAACTGTCATGAAATTAGAGTTCAGAAAGTCTTGATGTGGTAGATTTCACAAGGTCCAAAGTGTTTATGATGAAAGTACTGAGCGAATTTACGTCTGTCATCCTGCCTGAAAGTGAGGGGAGCTATGAAAGAGGTGAAGGTAAATGATGTTTGACACCACATTGATTGGGGCTTCCCTCCCTCTCTGGGAAAATTGTGGTTAAAACCCTTACCTGAGTTTTTGCACAGACGGCGATGAGTTTCCCCCTGATGAGTCGAAGGTGCTCCTTGTTTGAGTGCACAGAGCCCTTGCATTTACTAACTTACCTGCCTTCCAGCCACTCTCAGTGTGTCGTTTGCATGAGGAGGTTATTGTTCTTCTGTTCTCACACATGTAGAAGGTGGAGCACTTATAACCTGAAGGCTTTTGATTTCATGGAAGAAAACAGAAAATGCTGGGAAAACTCAGCAGGTCTGGCAGCATCTGTGGAGAGAGAAAGGTTGTTTCTTCAGGGCGACAGAGAGGGAGAAATGCGATGGATTTTATACAGTTGGAGTGGTAGAGTAGGTGGAACACAATAGAAGGCCAGGGATAGATGGAAGCTTGAGAGATATATGACGAAGATATGACAAGATATGAGGAGATATGACGAGAGTTATGCACATCACCAAAAATCTGTTCTGGTCTACCCACGTCGATGCTATCACCAAGAAAGCACAACAGCACCTATACCTCCTCAGGAAACTAAGGAAATTCGACATGTCCACATTAACCCTTACCAACCTTTACAGATGCACCATAGAAAGCATCCTATCTGGCTGCATCACAGCCTGGTATGGCAACTGCTCGGCCCAAGACGGCAAGAAACTTCAGGGAGTCGTGAACACAGCCCAGTTCACCAGATGAACCTGCGTCCCATGCATTGACTCTAACTACACCTCCCGCTGCCTAAACAAAGACACCTCCCATCCGGCTGACTCACTCTTCCAACTTGGTTCATGGGCGGGAGATACAAAAGTTTGAGAACACACACAAACAGATTCAAAAACAGCTTCTTCCTCACTGTTATCAGAGTCCTAAACAACCCTCTTATGGACTGACCTGATTAATACTACATTCCTGTATGCTCCACCGATGCCAGTGTCTATGTTTTTACATTGTGTACCTTGTGTTGCCCTATTGCCCTATTATGTATTTTTGTTTTGTCATGTGAGAGTACCTTTAAGAAATGGGTGTTTAAGAAATGTACCTTTAAGAAAAGGGTGTTTATCAGTGATGTCAGACTATGGGTGGAGCTGGGCTGTCTGTCAGTTTTTTACTTACGTTTTAGGCTGTTTGCTGCAGGGTGTGTTTTAGTTTCGTTTTCAGAGCTGGATAGCTGCAGTCACAGCCAGAAGGTGTATGAGTCTCTCTCTCTCTGTAATCTAACGACTGTAAATCGATCCTTTGGTGATTTAAAACTAATAACGGCTGTCAGTAGTGACTTTAACCTGATGTGCTTCGTTTTAAAGGTTTTTTAAAAAGTCTTATGGATGTTAAAAGGACAGCTTAAGGATTACGTAGTGTTGTATTCTTTGGGGGTTATATTTGAATTGATGGTTGCTAAGATGGTCATTGTATGTTTTAAAAAGGTTAACTTGAGTTCATAGAATAAACATTGTTTTGCTTTAAAAAATACTTTTCCATTTCTGCTGTACCACCCCTGTAGAGTGGGCCGTGTGTTCCCCATAACCACAATCTAGTAGAAGTTGTGGGTCAGGTGAACTCCATGATACACTTTGGGGTTCTCTAAACCTTGGCCCATAACAGTTTTCTTTTCATGTACTAAATGATCTGTTTGAACTGCTCGCAGAAAATACTTTTCACTGTACCTCGGTACACGTGACAATAAACAAATCCGTCCAAACAAATCCATCCATCCAAAGAAGTCATGAAATTCAAGACAAAGAGAGTTTCAGTGGTAATGTTAAAGATTGGAAGAGGTGCTGATAGTGGAATTAAGGTCAAATAGCAGAACATCTTCATAGCAGAACAAGGGTAAGCGCTGTGTAAGCAGAATGAAAGAACAAGTGACAGATGGCCCTGTGGTGGGAGATTACAAAAGGGTCAACATGGAGGAGAAATTTCATGGTCTGAAGTTTTTGAACTCAATGTTAAGTGCAGAAGACTGCAATGTGCCTAATTGGAAGACGACGTGCAGTTCTCCAGTTTGTGGTGGGCATCATTGGAACATTGTAGCATGCTAAGGACGGGCATGGGAGCAGGTTGATGAGTTGAAATGGCAAGTGACAGGGAGGCCGGGGTCATGATTGTGGATTGAGCGAAGGTGACCCCCAAAGCAATCACCCAGTCTGAATTTAGTCTTCCGAATATAGAGGAGACCACATTAGGAGTAGCGAATACAGTTGACTATATTGAAGGAGATGCAAGGGAATCGCTGCTTAACCCCTTACAGGAAGTGAGGTGTCAGGAGCTGTATTTGAGGTTGCTGTGGGAGATGGTGGGCTTGTAATAAATATTGGTGGTCAGCCCATCGCTGTAATTGGAGACAGAGAGATCAAGGAAAGGATGGAGAGTGTTGCCTTTCCCACAGCACCTTCCCATCCCTTGACCTCCTCTCTCCTCAACATCCAAGGTCACAAACACTCCTTTCTGGTGAAGCAGTGTTTCGTTTGCACCTCCTTCAATTAGGTCTACAATATTCGCTGCTCCCAATGTGGTCTCCTCTACATTGGGGACACTAAATGCAGACTAGATGACCTCAGCTTTCTGGTCATTTGCCATTTCAACTCAGCATCTTGCCCTTATGCTCACATCGGCTTCCTTGGCCTGATGTAATGCTCCTGTGTAGCCGTGCACAAACTGGAGCAACAACATCATCCCATCCGATTAGGCATCTTACAGCCTTTCGGACTTTACGTTGAGTCCAACAACTTCGGAACATGAACTTTCTCCTCCATGTTGACCCTTTTTAAAATCCAACTTTCCCACAGGACCATCTATTACTTGTTGATAAGTTTTGTTTTCAGAGAGCGCTGACCCTTGTTCTGCCATTAACACGTTCTGCTACTTGACCTTTATGCCACTATCAGCACCTTTTCCAGTCTTTAACACTACCATTGACACTCTCATTCACTTGTGTTCCATGACATCTTTGTCAATTCCCTCCTGAACCCCCACCTATACCTGCCGTTCTATGTTGCTCCACCTGCTCCGCTTCCTCTTAAACAGTATAAAATCCACCACATTTCTCCCTCTTTATAAAGAGTCACATGGACTCAAAATGTTAACTCTGTTTCCCTCTCCGTACAAACTTGTGGATTTTTCCTGAATTTTCTGTTTTTATTTTGGATTTGCAGCATCTGTGGTATTTTGCTTTTATTTTGGTTTCATGGGTTGGATAGCCTGCTGTGTCTGATATCTTTGAGAAGTTTGAGGGTTACTTATTGTCTGTGGTCCTCATTGGTTCCAAGAGAACCCCATTATTTGGATTATATTGATTTTTTTTGCTTAATTCAAGGTAGTTCCAAAGGAGCATAGGAGCAGGGGGAGGACATTTTGCCCCTTGAGCCTGTTCCGCTATTAAACTAGATCAAGACTAATTTTCTATCTCAATGCCACCTTCCCTCATTATCCACATATTCCTCAATGTCATTGGTATCTAGAAATTTATCAGCCTCTGCTTTGAACATCAACGGTTGAGCCTCCACGACCTTCTGGGGAGGAGAATTCAAAAGATTCACCACCTTCTGACCGAAGAAATTCTTCCTTATTTCTTTCCTTGGCGTACCTCTTATTCTGAGACTGAGTCCCCTGCTTCTTGAGCTCCCCAACCAGGGGAAACATCCTTCCTGCATCTGTTGAGCCCTGAAAGAATTTTGTAACTTCAATGAGATCACCTCTTATTCTTCTGAACTCTGAAGAATACAGGCCCAGTCCCCTCAATATTTTCCCCAAAAGACAAACCCATGATGAGTCTGGTCTACCTTTTGTGGCAGCCCCTCTTAAGGGTCAGCACTCCCTTCCTGAGGTAAGGAGACCAAATCTGAAACTACACTCCAGGTGTGGTCTCACCGAGGCTCTATACGACTGTAGCAAGATTTCCATACTCCTGCACTCAAATCCCCTCGCAATAAAGGCTAACATACCATTTACCTTCCTAATAACTCATTGCAACTGACTGTTAGCTTTCAGTGATTTATGAACGAACAACTTATGAACTTATGATTGCAATCAGCAACAAAACTCTGTTTCAGGTCATTTGGACCAGCAGGGTCATTGCTTGAAGAAAAGGACTTGCATTTATAGAATGCTTTTGCTGCCTTCATGATTTCCTGAAGCATTTCAAAGTCAAGGAATTATTTTTTAAAGTGCTGTTACTGTTGGTATGTAGTGGAGCCTAAACACATTAAAGAAGCCATCCCCTATGGACAAGCCCTCCGTATACAGAGGATCTGCTCAGATGAGGAGGAAAGTAAGACATTTACAGATTCTGAAAGACGCCCTCGTAAGAACTGGATATGGCGCTTGACTCATCGGTCGGCAGTTCGAACACACCACAGCAAAAAACTGCAATGACCTCCTCAGAAGACAAACACGTCACACCACCGGCAGAGTACCCTTCGTTGTCCAGTAATTCCCCGGACTGGAGAAAATACAACATCTTCTCGCAGCCTTCAACACGTCATCGATGAAGACGAACATCTTGCCAAGGTCATCGCCACACCCCCACTACTTCTCTTCAAATAACTGTGCAACCTCAAGCAGACCATTATTCTCAGCAAACTTGCCAGCCTTCAGAACAGCGACCACGGCACCACAGAACCCTGCCATTGCAATTTCTGCAAGACATGCCAGATCATTGACATGAATACCACCATTACACGTGAGAACACTACCCACCAATACTCATGTGACTTGGCCAACGTTGTCTACCTCATACGCTGCAGGAAAGGATGCCCCGAGGCATGGTTCATTGGCGAGACCATGCAGGTGCTGCAACAACGAATGAACGGACATTGCATGACAGTCACCAGGCAGGAATGTTCCCTTCCAGTCGGGGAACACTTCAGCAGTCATCAGCCTCTGATCTTCGGGTAAGCGTTCTCCAAGGCGGCCTTCAGGACAAGCGACAACGCAGAATCGCCGAGCAGAAACTGATAGCCAGGTTCCGCATGCATGAGTACGTCCACAACCGGGACCTTGGATTCATGTCTTATTACATTCACCCCCCACCATCTGGCCTGGGTTTTCAAAATCCTACCAACTGTCCTGGCTTGATACAGTTCACACTTTTTAACCTGTGAATATCCTTCTCCCCAGTCGCACCATCTGGACCTGTAAAGACTTAATTACCTGCAAAAACTGCATTCAAAGTATCATCTTGCATCATTGACTTTGTCTGTATATGAGTTTGTGGAACCCACCTCTTTGTTCACCTGACGAAGGAACTGCACTCCGAAAGCTAGTGACTCCAAAGAAATCTGTTGGACTTTGACCTGGTGTTGTTAGACTTCTTACTGTTGGTATGTAGGTGAATGCGGCAACCAAAATCTCTCACAGCAATCAGATCAATGAACAGTTAACCTACTTTGCTGGTGACAATTGAGAGATAAAGTTGACCAGGGGCAGCAGGGTAGCATGGTGGTTAGCATAAATGCTTCACAGCTCCAGGGTCCCAGGTTCGATTCCCGGCTGGGTCACTGTCTGTGTGGAGTCTGCACGTCCTCCCCCTGTGTGCGTGGGTTTCCTCCGGGTGCTCCGGTTTCCTCCCACAGTCCAAAGATGTGCGGGTTAGGTGGATTGGCCATGCTAAATTGCCCGTAGTGTCCTAATAAATGTAAGGTTAAGGGGGGGGGTTGTTGGGTTACGGGTATAGGGTGAATATGTGGGTTTGAGTAGGGTGATCATGGCTCGGCACAACATTGAGGGCCGAAGGGCCTGTTCTGTGCTGTACTGTTCTATGTTCTATAGCAAAAGAGCTCAGTTGCTCTTCACAAAATAATGACATGGAATTTTGACATTGTTCTGAAAAGAGGTGTTGATTTAAGGTCTCGTCTGCCAGTCCTTAACAATACACTAAAGTGTCAGCTTATATTGTGTGTTTCGGCCATTGAGTGGAACCTGAATCCATAACCTTCTGACTCTGTGATGAAAGTGCTTTCACTGAGTCAAGCTGATATTTTTTTTAAAGAAGTGAGCCTCTGCTTTTATCTATATTTGGAGAGAAAGCAGCAAAGGACATCTTTACTACTTTGCATAGAGAGAATGCTTTTAGGTGAAAGATTCTGTAAGTCTTCATAATGGGTGCAGGGATCACGATGCCCGCCTGTTCGTTACAAGCAAGCAGCACTCAAACTACTCGCTGACTGTTCATTTATAATGAATAGCAGGCAGCCCAGCACTAAAGGCGCTGCCTCAGCAGGAGAACAGAGTTTGCACAAGCTTAGCGCCATTTACCTACTTAAAGCCAGCTTAATGCATATCGGCTGCAGCAGCTGCTAAACGTGACTGGGGAAGAGCAGGAGGAACAGCAGGAATGGAAGCCTTGGTGAAGAGGGTGGACAGGAGGAGAGTGGTACTCTACCCACAGGGAGATAGGGAGTGGGAAGGGAGGCAGTGGGAGCAGATTGCCATCATTGTCGATGCAATCAGTCTAGTCTCGAGAATATTAAAACAACATAAGAAGAAGTTGAATGATCTCACGTGAGTAGTCAAGGTCAGTGAAGGCACCTTCAAAGAGCTTCACTCCATCGGCGGGATGCTCTGTTCCGGCGGCTGGTCAATGGGGTTTCCCATTGTGGGGCAGCCCCACGACGTCAGGAAACCCCTTGGCTGCCGGCAAAATGGAGCATCCCGCTGCTGGAGAATCTAGCCCAGCATTGTTAGAAATGAGCCACCAGCACCACATACTGCTCTGTTCACTACACCCACTTCAATCACCTACCAATATTCTTTATAAAGCATGACATCAAGCACAACATACATAGCTTCGCCTTATCAGAAGACCAGAAGACATCGAGCAGAATTAGGCCATCATCCTCACACAATAGGACTCCTGCAACCCTCACACTTAAATGTGCCACCTTGCACACTGTCAGCTATTCAAGTATGACAGGAACATCACCTACACGTTGCCTCACATTCATTGACATACATCCGCTGCTCTTGTGGGACACAAGATGCAGCATATCTGGAGGCAGCAGCACCTAACCAATGGGAGACGGACATGATGGTCAGTGGTCAACCCCATAGAGATGATGCTGCTCGGATTCACTGGAGTGGGAATGACCAAAGCCGTGGCCAATAGTGCAGCAGAAACCACAGAAGATGACTGGAAGGTCTGACTTAATCCAGCTTTTCACGTTCCTCATCCTCCTCCTCCCACAATGGGCTGGATTCTCTGGTCCCCCAGTCGCATGTTTCTCAGCGGCTGGCCATTCGCTGGTGGAGGGATTCTATCTTCCCGCCGCTTGTCAATGTGATTTCCCATTGAAGAAACCCTCGGGCAGAGGTGAGCTGTTGGCGGGAACAGAGAATTCCAGTGGGCGGAGAATTGCGACCAATGTCTCCTGATTTACAAGCTGCACAGGGCGTAAATAGGCATTCCTTGCTTCCCCCCCATCCCTCATCTTCCCTCACTTCAAATGTACCCCAGTGCCTTTCTCCTTTCAGACACCGAAAAGCTGCCATCCAGTCAAACATTGGTGCAGGAGAGTGAAATGCAGATGGAGGAGGACATAAAGCATGAATAATAATAATCATCTTTATTAGTGTCACAAATAGGTGTATATTAACACTGCAATGACGTTACAGTGAAAAATCCTCTGGTCGCCACACTCCGGCGCCTGTTCGGATACATTGAGGAGAATTCAGAATGTCCAATTCATTGAACAACCATGTCTCGGGACTTCTGGGAAAAAACCGGAGCACCCGGAGGAAACCCACGCAGACACTGGGAGAATGTGTAGACTCTGCACAGACCGTGACCCAAGCCGGGAATCAAACCCAGGGCCCTTGCGCTGTGAAGCAACAGTGCTAACCACTGTGCTACTGTGCCGCCCTTACTATCCCGTCACAAGTAGGCTTACATTAACACTGCAATGAAGTTACTGTGAAAATGCCAGTTGGCTGTCGCAGAGATTTCCCTAGCAGGACAAACAAACGCCTCAAGACCCGTCAGCTCATCCTAGCCCAGAACCAGTGTGTTGCAGTCCTCCGTGTATGTGCCCCAACACTGGAAGCTTCAGTCAAGCCCATAGAGAAATTTTACTCCAGCCTCAAACAATCCTAGGCCCGAGTCCCGAAGTGAAACAAGCTGATCCTCCTCGGTGACTTCAATGTCAGAGTTGGATAGGACACAGAGCTCTGGGGAGAGGTAATCAGCAGAGAGAGGTGGGGAAATCCAACAGCAGCCGGGGTGGGGAAATTCAACACTAATCGTATCCTGCTCCTGAGAAAATGCCTAGAATATGGCCTTTTTTATATCCAACATTTGTTCTGTCTGAAAGAAAAGTGCAAGGCCTCATGGTAACACCCTCGCCCCAGGTACTGATACCAAGTCAACTACAGTAACTACAGAGGAATTTCCTTGCTATCGGCCACAGGGAAGAGCATCCCAAGAATCCTCCTTAATCGTCTTCCCCCCCTGTGGCTGAAGAGCTCCTCCCAAAGGCCCAATGTGGATTATGCCCACTAAGGGGCACCTCAGGCATGATCTTCACCACACAACATCTACAAGGGAAATGCAGGAAACGGCACCAACTCTGAAACAAGCCTTCTTGACCACGGAAAGGCCTTGGACACTGCCACCTTCAAGGTATTAGAAAGCATCCTCCTGAATCCTGACTCCCCCCAAAAGTTTGTTGCCAACAGATCCACCACAGACAGAATTCACGTTCGGACTGAGGTTGGGCAAGGCTGCGTCATCGCACTGAAGCTCTTCTTGATCTTTATTGCTGCAATGCTCCATCTCACCCTCCCCAAGGTCCCTGCAGGAGTGGAACTAAACTACAGAACAAATGGGAATCTGTTCAGCCTCTGGCACCAAAGCCCAAATCCAAGGTCGTCCCATCTTCTGTCATTGAACGACAGTGTGCAGATGGTGCATGCGCCAGCGCACACTTGGAAGCCGAGCACCAAGCCGTCGTCAACACCTTCACTGTGGCGTATGAGAGCATGGGCGTTACACTAAACGTACGTAAGGCAAAGGTCTTCTCACAACCTGCCCCCGTCACACAGCACTACCCCCATGGTTATCAAAATCCAGCACGAGGCCTTGGACCACATGGACCACTTTTCATACCTTGGGAGACCACTGTCAACAAGAACAGACATTGCTGACAAAGTTCAACACCACTTTTAATGTGCCAGCCCAGCCTTCAGCCGCCCAAGGAGGAGAGTGTTTGAAGACCTACGACCTGGCACCAAGTTCATGGTCTATGGAGCAGTAGTGATATCTGCCCTCGTATATGGCTCAGAGACATGGATTGTGTACAACAAGCACCTGGAGAAGTACCACCAGCGTTGCATCTGCAACATCCTGCAAATCCACTGGCAGGATAGTTTCACCTTCATCAGTGTTCTCGCTCAGGACATCATCCCCAGCATCGAAGTATTGACTCTGCTTCTGCTGGGCGGGCCACATCATCCACATGCCTGACACGAAAGACGCACTCTACTCTCTTCAACATGGCAAGCGATGCCCAGGAGGGCAGAGGCAACACTTCAAGGACACCTTCAAAGCCTCCTTGAAAAGATGCAAAGTCCCTACCAAAGCCTGGGAATCCCTGGCCGAAGACCACCCAAAATGGAGGAAAAGCATCCGGGAAGGAGCTGAACATCTCGTGTTTCATCGCCGAGAGAAAGTGGCAACCCAGGCACCCCGCCCACCCGTTCCTCCAACCACCGTCTTCCCCACCTGTGCCAGAGACTGTAGGTCACGCAGCGGACTCCTCAGTCACCTGACAACTCATTTTTAGTGCGGAAGCAAGTCATCCTTGACTTCGAAGGACTGCCTAGGAAGAGGAAGTGGATGTTAGAGAGGGAATTCAAGGATTTTGACCCAACGCCAATGAAAGAATGGGAATATATATCTAAGGTAGGATGATGCGTGGCTTCAGGGTGGCAGGGTGGCACAGTGGATAGCACTGCTGCCTCACAGCACCAGGGATCCAGGTTCAATCCCGACCTTGGGTAACTCTCTGTGGAGTTTGCACATTCTCCCCCTTTCTGCGTAGGTTTACTCCGGGTGTTCCAATTTCCTTCCACAGACTACACATGTGCAGGTTACGTGGATTGGCCATGATAAATTGGCCCTTAGTGTCCAAAGGTTAGGTGGGGTTATGGGTTTGCGGGGAAGTGGGCTGAGGTAGTGTGCTCTTTCAGAGGGTCGATGCAGATTTATTGGGCTGAATGGCCTCCTTCTGTACTGTATGGATTCTATGATTCTACGAGAACTTCCCTGTGGTGAGGTTCCATGTGTTTGCTGCCCTTGTCCTTCTAGATGGTAGCGGTTCTGTGTTTGGAATATGCTGCCTAAGGAACCTTGGTGAGTTCCTGCAGTGCATCTTGTTGATGGTACACACTGCTACCACTGTTCGTTGGTAGTGGAGGGAGTGAATGTTTGTGGAAGGGCTGCCATTTAATCTGTCTGCTTAGTGCTGGATGTTGTCGAACTACTTGGGTGTTGTTAGATACTGCACTCATCCAGGCAAGTTCAGAGTATTCTATCACATTTCTCCCTTGCGCATTGTAGATGGTGGACAGGCTTTGGGGATTCAGGAGGTTGGTTACTCACCACAGGATTTCTAGCCTTTGACCTGCTCGGGTAGCCACAGTATTTATATAGCTAGTCCAGTTCAGTTTCTGGTCAGTGGTAACTCCCAGGATGTTGACAGTGGAAGATTCCATGATGGTAATGCCATTGAATGTCGAGGGATGATGGCTAGATCCTCTCTTGTTGGAGATGGTGATTGATTGGAATGTGTGCGGCGCGAATGTTACTTGCATCCTTGAAAATCGCTTATTGTCACAAGTAAAGTTCAAATGAAGTTACTGAGAAAAGCCCCTAGTCGCCACATTCCGGTGCCTGTTCGGGGAGGCTGGTACGGGAATTGAACCGTGCTGCTGGCCTGCCTTGGTCTGCTTTAAAAGCCAGCGATTTAGCCCAGTGTGCTAAACCAGCCGGTTTCTGTGAAAACTTCCTATGTAAAATGCAGAACTGCTCCTGGCTTTGGTTGTGGGAGAGAGTTATTACCGGAAGATGCTGGGTGAATAAAGCCTCCTGCTGAATGACCTCCTTCCCGTTCCTCGGAGAACATTTTTTTTGAATATGTGCTGTATCTGCTCCATTTCCCTTTCAAGGGGGCTGATGACTACATCACCCATGATTGAGGACAAGCCTTGTCCATGTACAGCAATGCTCCATTCAGCAACTTCAATCAACTCTGCGAACCATCTACAAACACTTCTACAAACTCATCCGGGAGTCAGGAGAAATGAACAAGCAATGAACCAGAAAGTAGTCCTGAATGGGAATCAAAGGTTACGGAGTAAGATTTGAAAGTGAAGTTGAGGATTATCACATCAGATCCCATTGAATGGCGGAGCAGACTCGATGGGCTAAATGGCCTACTTCTGCACCAATGGTCTTATGGCCCATGTTCCCTTTCAACGCCAATGCTGGGAGGCTCTTCATGCTACTGAGTTTGCGTTCAGCTGTCCGTATTTACAAGAGGACATTAGCTGGAGTGGCGAGGTTGAAAATGGCAGGACTGGTATTCACTTCCACGCTGACTTTCACCACGATCAGCCGACATGATCTGCTGACTCTGGCACACAAGCCTAAAATTTATGCTATTGACTACCCAAAATGAAATGAAAATCGCTTATTGTCACAAGTAGTCTTCAATTAAGTTACTGTGAAAAGCCCCTAGTCGCCACATTCCGGCGCCTGTTCGGGGAGGCTGGTACGGGAATCGAACCGTGCTGCTGGCCTGCTTGGTCTGCTTTAAAAGCCAGCGATTTAGCCTGGTGAGCTTGGGTCATGCCTGAAGTGCAGGCATGTGCCAGGGATGGTATTTTGGAGCCATGGTGGCACTAGTCGCCCCAAACTGACAGGCGATACTGAGCTGAATTTTCATCGCTGATAAACAAAACTGTCTAGTAATTTACAAATGAGGCTTCATTTCATGAGAGTATAGATTCAGTCTGGTGTTCTGGGGGATGCGTGGGCCAGGGAGGCTCAGCGTCGCATGATGATGCACGATATATTCCAGTGGCTGGTGTGCAGCACAATTATCCTTTCATGATCCCTACGCAATGCTATTAATTTCCTCAATATTGTGCTAGGACTGTACTGGAATATCAACAACTTTCAATTTGGAAGACTGAGGGGAGAGTAGTAAACCACAGGTGTGATAATACTGACCAATAACTTTCTTTTATGTTAAAACCAACTTTAATTTGCACAAAGAATTAATCACATTAGCAACACAATAATAACTCTCCAATTAACCAATCTTAAATAAAAGGGGCTGTTTAGCACACTGGGTTAAATCACTGGCTTTGAAAACAGAACAGCAGCACGGTTCGATTCCCGTAACAGCCTCACCGGAATGTGGCGACTAGGGGCTTTTCACAGTAACTTCATTGAAGTCTACTTGTGACAATAAGCGATTTTCATTTCATTTTTCATTTCAAAAGGAAGACAAAACTTTAACTCCTGCCTACCCCTGCCACTATACATTTCAATTAAGCAACCCAATACAGTTCAAATGCCACTTATAAATAAAGCTAACAATCAGTTTCCTACCTTCTCTGATCTTAAGAGAGAGACCCTTTCAGGAATAACCTAAAAATCCTTCTGTCTTGTCAGACTGCAATCCCATGCCAAATTACTGTTCATCTTAAAATCCCATAGCAGACTGCAAAACTACAGACAGACCTGGTTTCTCCCATTAAGATGCCCCATGACCTGCTTAGCTGTGACTGAACACAATCCCTCATAAATTATATACACCCCAGAGAATCTTCGAAACATTAACGATATTCCATTCGCCATCAATGATTAAAATCAATGATTATCTCACTTTTACGACTCCTTGATCACAGCTTTAGTAGCCATGATGTGGAGATGCCGGCGTTGGACTGGGGTGAGCACAGTAAGTCTTACAACACCAGGTTAAAGTCCAACAGGTTTGTTTCAAATCACTAGCTTTCGGAGCACAGCTCCTTCCTCAGGTGAATGAAGAGGTGGATTCCAGAATCACATATACAGACAAAATCAAAGATGCAAAGATGCTCGGCTGTTCTGCGTTGTCGCGTGTCCTGAAGGCCGCCTTGGAGAACGCTTACCCGAAGATCGGAGGCTGAATGCCCTTGACTGCTGAAGTGTTCCCTGACTAGAAGGGAACATTCCTGCCTGCCGATTGTCGTCCAATGTCCGTTCATCAGTTGTCGTAGCCACTACATGGTTTCGCCAATATACGCTTCGGGACATCCTTTTCTGCAGCGTATTAGGTAGAAATGTTGGCCGAGTTGCACGGGTATGTACCACGTACCTGGTGGGTGGTGATCTCAAGTGTAATGGTGGTACCTATGTCGATGATCACTGTACTGAAGACTGGATAGTTTGCTGCAAACAATGGTTTGTTTAGAACATAGAACATAGAACGATACAGCGCAGTACAGGCCCTTCGGCCCTCGATGTTGCACCGACATGGAAAAAAAAACTAAAGGCCATCTAACCTACACTATGCCCTTATCATCCATATGCTTATCCAATAAATTTTTAAATGCCCTCAATGTTGGCGAGTTCACTACTGTTGCAGGTAGGGCATTCCACGGCCTCACCACTCTTTGCGTAAAAAACCCACCTCTGACCTCTGTCCTATATCTATTACCCCTCAATTTAAGGCTATGTCCCCTCGTGCTAGTCACCTCCATCCGCGGGAGAAGGCTCTCGCTGTCCACCCTATCTAACCCTCTGATCATTTTGTATGCCTCTATTAAGTCACCTCTTAACCTTCTTCTCTCTAACGAAAACAACCTCAAGTCCATCAGCCTTTCCTCATAAGATTTTCCCTCCATACCAGGCAACATCCTGGTAAATCTCCTCTGCACCCTTTCCAAAGCATCCACGTCCTTCCTATAATGAGGCGACCAGAACTGTACGCAATACTCCAAATGCGGCCGTACTAGAGTTTTGTACAACTGCAACATGACCTCATGGCTCCGGAACTCAATCCCTCTACCAATAAAGGCCAACACACCATAGGCCTTCTTCACAACCTTATCAACCTGGGGTGGCAACTTTCAGGGATCTATGTACATGGACACCGAGATCCCTCTGCTCATCCACACTACCAAGAATTTTACCATTAGCCAAATATTCCGCATTCCTGTTATTCTTTCCAAAGTGAATCACCTCACACTTCTCCACATTAAACTCCATTTGCCACCTCTCAGCCCAGCTCTGCAGCTTATCTATGTCCCTCTGTAACCTGCAACATCCTTCCGCACTGTCTACAACTCCACCGACTTTAGTGTCGTCTGCAAATTTACTCACCCATCCTTCTGCGCCCTCCTCTAGGTCATTTATAAAAATGACAAACAGCAACGGCCCCAGAACAGATCCTTGTGGTACGCCACTCGTAACTGAACTCCATTCTGAACATTTCCCATCAACTACCACTCTCTGTCTTCTTTCAACTAGCCAATTTCTGATCCACATCTCTAAATCACCCTCAATCCCCAGCATCCGTATTTTCTGCAATAGCCGACCGTGGGGAACCTTATCAAACGCTTTACTGAAATCCATATACACCACATCAACTGCTCTACCCTCGTCTACCTGTTCAGTCACCTTCTCAAAGAACTCGATAAGGTTTGTGAGGCATGACCTACCCTTCACAAAACCATGCTGACTATCCCTAATCATATTATTCCTATCTAGATGATTATAAATCGTATCTTTTATAATCCTCTCCAAGACCTTACCCACCACAGACGTTAGGCTCACTGGCCTATAGTTACCGGGGTTATCTCTACTCCCCTTCTTGAACAAAGGGACCACATTTGCTATCCTCCAGTCCTCTGGCACTATTCCTGTAGCCAATGATGACCTAAAAATCAAAGCCAAAGGCTCAGCAATCTCTTCCCTGGCTTCCCAGAGAATCCTAGGATAAATCCCATCCGGCCCCGGGGACTTATCTATTTTCACCTTGTCCAGAATTGCCAGCACTTCTTCCCTACGCACCGCAATGCCATCTATTCTAATAGCCTGGGTCTCAGCATTCTCCTCCACAATATTATCTTTTTCTTGAGTGAATACTGACGAAAAGTATTCATTTAGTATCTCGCTTATCTCCTCAGCCTCCACACACAACTTCCCACCACTGTCCTTGACTGGCGCTACTCTTACCCTAGTCATTCTTTTATTCCTGACATACCTATAGAAAGCTTTTGGGTTTTCCTTGATCCTACCTGCCAAAGACTTCTCATGTCCCCTCCTTGCTCGTCTCAGCTCTCTCTTTAGATCCTTCCTCGCTTCCTTGTAACTATCAAGCGCCCCAACTGAAACTTCATGCCTCATCTTCACATAGGCCTCCTTCTTCCTCTTAACAAGAGATTCCACTTCTTTGGTAAACCACGGTTCCCTCGCTCGACCCCTTCCTCCCTGCCTGACTGGTACGTACTTATCAAGAACATGCAATAGCTGTTCCTTGAACAAGCTCCACATATCCAGTGTACCCAACCCTTGCAGCCTACTTCTCCAACCAACACATCCTAAGTCATGTCTAATGGCATCATAATTGCCCTTCCCCCAGCTATAACTCTTGCCCTGCGGGGTATACTTATCCCTTTCCATCACTAACGTAAAGGTCACCGAATTGTGGTCACTGTTTCCAAAGTGCTCACCTACCTCCAGGTCTAACACCTGGCCTGGTTCATTACCCAAAACCAAATCCAATGTGGCCTCTCCTCTTGTTGGCCTGTCAACATATTGTGTCAGGAAACCCTCCTGCACACATTGTACAAAGAACGACCCATCTAATGTACTCGAACTATATCTTTTCCAGTCAATATTTGGAAAGTTAAAGTCTCCCATAACAACTACCCTGTTACTTTCGCTCTTTTCCAGAATCATCTTCGCCATCCTTTCCTCTACATCCCTAGAACTATTAGGTGGCCTATAGAAAACTCCCAACAGGGTGACCTCTCCTTTCCTGTTTCTAACCTCAGCCCATACTACCTCAGAAGAAGAGTCCCCATCTAGCATCCTTTCCGCCACCGTAATACTGTCCTTGACTAGCAGCGCCACACCTCCCCCTCTTTTGCCCCCTTCTCTGAGCTTACTAAAACACCTAAACCCCGGAACCTGCAACAACCATTCCTATCCCTGCTCTATCCATGTCTCTGAAATGGCCACAACGTCGAAGTCCCAGGTACCAACCCATGCTGCCAGTTCCCCTACCTTATTTCGTATACTCCTGGCATTGAAGTAGACACACTTCAAACCACCTACCTGAACACTGGCACCCTCCTGCGAAGTCAAATCTGTGCTCCTGACCTCCATACTCTCAATCTCCCGTACCCCAAAACTACAATCCAGGTTCCCATGCCCCTGCTGAATTAGTTTAAACCCCCCCAAAGAGCACTAACAAATCTCCCCCCCAGGATATTGGTGCCCCTCAGGTTCAGATGTAGACCATCCTGTCTATAGAGGTCCCACCTTCCCCAGAAAGAGCCCTAGTTATCCAGAAATCTGAATCCCTCCCGCCTGCACCATCCCTGTAGCCACGTGTTTAATTGCTCTCTCTCCCTATTCCTCATCTCACTATCACGTGGCACGGGCAACAACCCAGAGATAACAACTCTGTTTGTTCTCGCTCTGAGCTTCCATCCTAGCTCCCTAAAGGCCTGCCTGACATCCTTGTCCCCTTTCCTACCTATGTCGTTAGTGCCAATGTGGACTACGACTTGGGGCTGCTCCCCCTCCCCCTTAAGGACCCGGAAAACACGATCCGAGACATCACTTACCCTTGCACCTGGGAGGCAACATACCAAACGTGAGTCTCTCTCGCTCCCACAAAATCTCCTATCTGTGCCCCTGACTATTGAGTCCCCAATTACTAATGTTCTACTCCTTTCCCCCCTTCCCTTCTGAGCAACAGGGACAGACTCCGTGCCAGAGGCCCGTACCCCATGGCTTACCCCTGGTAAGTCGTCCCCCCCACAAGTATCCAAAACGGTATACTTGTTACTCAGGGGAACTACCGCAGGGGGTCCCTGCACTGACTGCTTCTTCCCAGTCCCTCTTACAGTTACCCATCTATCTCCAGTCTTTGGTGTAACTACTTCCCTGAAGCTCCTATCTATGACCCCCTCTGCCTCCCGAATGATCCGAAGTTCATCCAGCTCAAGCTCCAGGTCCCTAACACGGTTTTTCAGGAGCTGGAGTTGGGTGCACTTCCCACAGATGAAATCAGCAGGGACACTGACGGCGTCCCTCACCTCAAACATTCTGCAGGAGGAGCATTGTACTGCCTTCCCTGACATCACCTCTAGATTAGTTTGAGGTTGTGCTGTTGCTTGAAGGCAAGTTGTGGGGGTGTGGGGATAACCTTGGCAAAATGTTCATCTTCAACGATGATGTGTTGAAGGCTGCGAAGATGTTGACGTAGTTTCACCGCTCCGGGGAAGTACTGGACGACGAAGGGTACTCACGGACACAACCGACAGAGTACCATTTGTCTTCCAGAAATCTATAGCCAAGTTCCGCAGACATGAGTACAGCCTCAACCTGGACATTAGATTCATGTTGCCTTACATTCACCCCCCACAATCTGGCCTGGGCTTGCGAAATCCGACCAGCTGTCCTGGCTTGAGACAATTCACACCTCTTTGACTTGTGATTATCCCTATCCCTCGCTCCAGTTGCTCCGTCTGGACCTGTAAAAACTTAATTACCTGCAAAGACTCACATTCAGAGTATCGTCTTGCATCTTTGACTTTGTCTATATATATGTTTCTGGTCCCCACTTCTTCATTCACCTGAGGAAAGAGCAGTGCTCCGAGAGCTAATGATTCAAAACAAACCTGTTGGACTTTAACCTGGTGTCGTTAGACTTTTTACAGCTTTAGTAGACATACTGCCTGCATGTATTTTATACCAGGGTTTCTAACAAAGCTACTATAATGAAATATAAAATATAACATATAACAATTTTCTTTATTCATCACAATTAGGCAGAAAAATGGTGTGTTGCTGATCATAGGGAACTATGAGGCCACTTACAGGAATGGCTGCTAATGCTAAACACAAGTCAATAACTTGCATTAAACCTTAAAGCTTTGACAATTATGAATAAGAAGCCTGGATTTCAGTTCAACAAACAATTCATCATAATTGCTGCAATGCTTGTGCTATCACAGAAATTCATTTTGCCTGAAAGAGATAGAGGAGAACACTGATTTCAGCTAACCGTCTTAACCCATTTGGCTGATAGTTTACTAGCCTTCAATTCTTGGTAATACTGTCTCACAAGTGAAATAGTAAAACTATTTGGTTAGTTTTCCTTTCAGTGCAGCATGGAGCCCGAAAACAGTTCTTGATTGCGTATTATCTAAACTAATTGCTGTTTCACTCATCCATCATGCTGGATTAACCTCTTAAAAACATTAATATTCATCAGAATAACCTTATAGCTGAGATGTGGTGGGTTTGCAAATAAGTGACTACTGATCAGTCATTAGCAATGGTAAATTGAACTATGGGGTATGAAAATTGCAGAATTAAACACTCTAATTGTTCTTTTGAAAGGAAATAGTAATTTTTCATCATTACACATTCATCACAATGTTATCACTTGACTTTTAAAGGGACAAGTCATTTTTTTCGCGGAATAATACAAGTACTTATTTTTACAAGTGAGCCAATATACCCAGTTGTTAAATATTTAACGTTTTCCTTGCTTTTGTATTGTCATTCTCCCGTCAGCTCCTGGCAAATTCCCGTACCAACATCCCCGAACAGGCGCCGGAATGTGGTGACTAGGGGCTTTTCACAGTACCTTCATTCGAAGCCTACTTGTGACAATAAGCGATTTTCATTTCATTCCATTTCAAACATGGCCAGATAACGGCTGAGCCCATGGCCGTGCATGCGCACGGCGACAACCTGCAACAGCCGCGCTGTGCAACATGGCGCCAGTTGTGTGGTGACCTGCCAAATATGGTCCCACAGGACAATCCCTGGCTACCCCTAGGCCTCCCCCCACCAGTCCCCCCCCCCCCAGCGCTCGCGGAAGGCCCCCCCCCCCCCCCGGCCAGCAGCATGGCTCCACGGCTGGGCAAAGTCCATGGCCGTCACGCCAGAATCCTGACTGCACAGGCCACACATCAACCGTGCGGTCCGGAACTCGGCCCATTGGGGGCGGAACATCGGGGCGGGCCTCCCGATGACGCGGCAACGGTGTGCGAGGCGATGACGCCATTTCAGAGGGGCTGGAGAATTGAAAACCGGCATCAAACCGACGCCGCCCCAAATTTGGGCATCGGAAGGGATTCTCCGCTTGATCACCGAATGATATCGCCGTCGGGCAACAGAAAATCCCGCCCGCTATTTTTGATGGAAATACAATTATTGATCAGAACAACGGTGGGAATTATGGAAAGAAACCGTTTCTATGAGGTGATGTGTAGTGGTCTTGGAATGCCAACATCTTGATGTTATTTCTTGCTGATGTCCAGTTTTTCGCACATGTGCAGTGATTAAAATGGCATGCGCAGTCTGCAGATTGTGATTTGTGCAGTAGCTGAGACCTGCTAGATGATTTGAATGTTCAAATGGCAACATAGGTCACAAGCCCAAGCAGCTTTATAGTCAGAACATCGAATTGTGTGTTGATCAGTGAGGAATTAAGAAAAGGTTCAACTTGACTGTACTGAGGTGTCATGTCAGAGGACGGCAGCACGGTAGCATGAGTGGATAGCACCGTGGCTTCACAGCGCCAGGATCCCAGGTTCGATTCCCTGCTGGGACACTGTCTGTGTGGAGTCTGCACGTTCTCCCCGCGTCTGCGTGGGTTTCCTCCGGGTGCTCTGGTTTCCTCCCACAGTCCAAAGATGTGCAGGTAGGAGGATTGGCCGCAATAAATTGCCCGTAGTGACCTAAAAGGTTAGGAGGGTTATTGGGTTACGGGGATAGGGTGGAAGTGAGGGCTTAAGTGGGTGGGTGCAGACTCGATGGGCCTAATGGCCTCCTTCTGCACTGTATGTTCTATGTATCTTTAAGAAATAGGTGTTTATCAGTGATGTCAGAGTGTGGGTGGAGCTGGGCTGTCTGTCAGCTTTTGACTTTTGTTTTAGGCTGTTTGCTGCAGGGTGTGTTTTAGTTTCGTTTTCAGAGCTGGATAGCTGCAGTCACAGCTGGAAGGTGTATTAGTCTCTCTCTTTGTAATCTAAAGACTGTAAATCGATCCTTTGGTGATTTAAAAGTAATAACTGCTCTCAGTCGTGAATTTAAACATGGGCCGGGATTCTCCCCTACCCGGCGGAGCGGGGGGTTCTGGCATGTCGGAGTGGCGTTAACCACTCCTGCGTCGGGCCGCCCCAAAGGTGCGGAATTCTCTGCACCTTTGGGGCGGCCCGACGCAGGAGTGGTTAACGCCACTCCGACATGCCGGGACCCCCCGCTCCGCCGGGTAGGGGAGAATTCTCCGCACCTTTAGGAGCCAAGAACTCACATTGAAGTCCTAGGCCCGCGCTGGAGAGGTTCCGCTGCATGGCTGGCATGAACGGCCTTTGGCACCACGCCATCCGGGGCCAAAAGGACTTCGCCGGCCGGATAAATCCGCATATGTGCTGGAGCGTCAACGGTTGCTGACGTCATACCGGCGCATGCGCAGGGGAGGGGGTCTCTTCTGCCTCTGCCATGGTGAAGACGGAAGAAAAAAAGTGCCCCCACGGCACAGGCCCGTCCGCCGTTCGCGGGCCAGGCCACCGTGGGGGCACCCCCCGGGGTTAGATCGTCCCGTGCCCCCTCCCCCAGGACTCCAGAGCCCGCCGGCGCCGCCAATCTCACCGGTCAGGTAGGTGGTTTAATCCGCTCCAGCAGGAGAGGCCTGTCAGCGGCGGGACCTCGGCCCATTACGGGCCAGCCGCGGGGGGCCCACTGACCGCGCGGTGGGCCCGCCAACAGGCACGGCGCGATTCCCGCCCCCACTGAATCTCGGGGAGGCGGAGAATTCGGGACACGGCGGGGGCGGGATTTATTTTGTATTTTAATGCTTTTGTTAAGTCCATACTACGAGCCCAGCTGATAATCTTAAATTGTTTTTCCATATAATTCTTAGCGCAATTGGGATTGTTTAGTAAGTGTTGCCCAGTCACATTGATCATTTGATTCTCGGGTTTTGCACACATGGGCTTGTTGGGTACGATTTTTGAATTTGAGAATAGCTTGGCAGTTAACTGTTCCTTGCTGTATTCTCCATGGCAACGTCTCTGCTAATCAGAATCCACTTGCCAACCAATCAGCACTCTCTTCTAATGCAGTATTTATTGTTTTTTTTTGGTTATTTTTGGTAATCTTGTCAACTATTCTGATGAAGCCTTTTTTCAGCAATACTCAAGTTCTGCCCTACCAAATGATTATAAAATGTATATATATATATTAAAAACTCTACTGGTATAATTTGAATGCACAGAAAAGCCTCATGAAATTCTTGATGTTGACACCATTATTTTTATTAAATAGATAAAACACAAGTTTGTTCAAATGGTATTGCTTGAATGCACTATATCTGTTTAGATGATCTTTGCCAGTCCCTTGCTATAAAGTAGAATTAATAACACACACAATACAGAAAGTAACTTACTTCTCATATATGAATGACATTGGATGAGATACTATTCAGGAAAATGTGGGTATGCATTACTTTTTAAATGGATGCAATGCTTCACAATTTTTAACCCTTTGCAAGTTTGCGATTTGCAAATAATGCTCGTGGGACATTGCATGTTGTTGCACAGGGTACATTGTTTTATAATGGCAGGAGTGTTAGAGTATGTACAGAGCACGTTGTTTTGTTGCTGATCTACGGCTATGTTGAATCTGGGATGACCCATTACTGTAGTCACAGATAGAGTCATAGATGTTTACAGCATGGAAACAGGCCCTTCGGCCCAGTTTGTCCATGCCGCCCAGTTTTGATCACTAAATCACTGCAAATGGACAAGTGATCAGAACACTGATTACTTCAAGAAGCAAGTTTGTAGATTTGTGATTGAATTTCACTGACTTGCATTTGGAACTTTTACCAGCTTTCGAACAGTGGCTCTGGGGGCCCCAAAGAAGGGCTTCATGGAATGCTAGTTAGACAAGCCTGTTCTAGGCTTCGACAATTCAAAATATTCCTGACTAGCCTCCCATCTTCCAGCGCCAATGAATTTGCGCTTGAATTTGAACTCGGGCGGCATTGTGACACAGTGCTACCTCACGGCACCAGGGGCCTGGGTTCAATTCCGGCCTTGGGTCACTGTGTGGAGTTTGCACTTGCTCCCTGTGTGGGTTTCCTCTGGGTGTTCCAGCTTCCTCCCGCCAGTCCAAAGATGTGCAGGTGAGGTGGGATTATTGGGACGTTGCGGGGGAGTGGAGCTAGGTCGGGTGCTCTTTCTGACGGTCGATGCAGACTCGATGGGCCGAATGGCCTCCTTCTGCACTGCAGGTATTCTGTGGTTCGATGGTTCCTGAATCTAGAGAGCTTTGGAAAATTATTGACACCGGGCAGAGATAACATCCCTGTCGAGGTGAAGCCCTCGTGTACACAATTGTTCATGTGCAGAGCCTGCATTCTGTTTACCTGAGTCAAACCACCAGGGACTATAGTTCCATTCTGTTTCTGCTCTTCGCCTCCAGCTTGCACACACAGATTTGATACCGACCCAACGTATGGTTTTTACTGGAATGCTCTGAAGCATTGCATGAGATGCCTTAATCTCTGCTCATTGCTCCAATGCTGCTGTCTCTCTCCAATGCTTTGATTGGGTCATTCATAGGGAATTAATGTAACATGCGTGTCGGATTTCCCTTTATCACTGCTTCACAGTGCTAAATAACCCAGAAAAATACATTACTTTGAATGGGGGTTTTAAAGTGAATTGGATCTGCATACTCCGAGGGGTAGTTTCAGCAGAGTGCAGGAAAAAGTTACCACCATCACTATCACTTTGAGTTCAGAGACTCCTGAAGAACATCTCCAGGTTTCTGATTCAGAAACAAAATTGTCTTTACGGAGTGAAGAAAGATAATCTGGAGACTTGACTCACTGAGTAGGAGCTGCTCAACTTGGGAAATTGCAGTCAACAGCAAGTGAGCTCTGGTCTTCATAAAGTTCCTGATCCTGTGCCCGTTTGTGGGAATTTTGGAGCATCCCATTGCCGTAAACATCAAACAACTCACCACCAGACTCAAGAACAATGGACCGGCTATAAATGCTGGCTTTGATAGTGGCGCTCATATCTCAAGAATTAATATATATTAAAGTGTTTCCCAATTCTTCCCCTCTGTCTAGGGGGTGAAGTGATTCTGAATAGCCAGGGATATAAATCCACTTTAAAAAAGCTTTTCTGCAGGAAATCCGGGCAGGTTACACTTCATTTCCATTGATGTGGAGGGGTGGGATCTGGGGGAGGAGGAAAAGTAGTTTATCCTTTGTTGCAAGAAATTCTAATATTTAATAGCTGAAAGTGAATAGAACCTCAAGATGGCTAGTAATTTACTGAGGTGAAACTTAACCAGTGCACATATAACTCTCTTGCAGAGAACTGTTGAATTTCTATGTCGTCCACTGAGAGCCATGAAAGTATTTGTCCATAATACTTTGGCATTACAGTACCTTCCATTATTGAGATCCATCACGGAAAGGAATAGTGTAGAAAAGTTGGTATTTGTGCCAAAGTATTTCTCCTATTGTCGCAGAAAGAACCAACATTCACCCTTACCAACAGTCCGCATTAACCCTTACCAACTTTTACAGATGCACCATAGAAAGCATCCTATCTGGCTGCATCACAGCCTGGAATGGCAACTGCTCGGCCCAGGACTGCAAGAAACTTCAGAGTCGGGAATACTGCCCAGTCCATCACAAGAAACTGCCTCCCATCCATTGATCCATCTACACCTCTCGCTGCCTGGGGAAAGCGGGCAGCATAATCAAAGATCCCTCCCACCCGGCTTACTCACTCTTCCAACTTCTTCCATCGGGCAGGAGATACAGAAGTCTGAGAACACGCATGAACAGACTCGAAAACAACTTCTTCCCCGCTGTTACCAGACTCCTAAATGACCCTCTTATGGACTGACCTCATTAACACTACACCCCTGTATGCTTCATCCGATGCCGGTGCTTATGTCGTTACATTGTATACCTTGTGTTGCCCTATTATGTATTTTCTTTTATTCCCCTTTCTTCCTATGTACTTAATGATCTGTTGAGCTGCTTGCAGAAAAATACTTTTCACTGTACCTCGGTACACGTGACAATAAACAAATCCAACAATGGTAAAAATACCCAATGAGTGTTCACCATGTTGGATCGATTGAGCTCACATTTCTCTCACCACTCCATACAATTCCAGAGTAAGTCAGTGTGGTGGTATAACTAGGAGGTTTGCGGTACCTATCTGCCATTGGTGCAGAGCACTCGCTGCCCATTGGCTCAGGTCGGTCATGTGCCTCTCTGCTGATTGGTTGCGGCCAGTCATGTGACCATTGGCCGAGAGGCAAGTAGTCCCGCCTACGAGGCGGGGTATAAGAACCCGTAGAACCTGGCAGTCGGCTTTTTTCTGTAAGTCGACTGTCAGGCGCAACTAGTTGATTAAAGCCTGATATATGGAACTTCTACACGACTCGAGTCCAATTGATGGTACATCAATTTAATCAACTAGAATTTTGAAATGGAGCTTTGGATCAAACCAGACTGCCTCCGCATCAGCCCGCATGCTATAAACGCGTCAGCAACTTTTAAACATTGGCTGGCGTGCTTCAACAGCTACCTCTCCACCACAGGCAGCCAACCCACCAAGGAGCAGAAACTCCACATCCTCCACTCGTGCGTGGGCACCGCCGCCTACTCGATGATTGAGGATGAACAAGACTGTGACGCGGCCATAGACCTTCTGAAAGGACATTTTCTCAGGCCTGTTCACCAAGTCTACGCACGGCATCTCCTGGCTACAAGGCAGCAGTTCCCCGGTGAGTCCCTTGATGAATTTTATCGGGCCCTCGTTGTCTTGGGGAGAAACTGCGCCTGCCCACAAGTTACTGCGGCAGAACATACGGAACTGTTAATTCAGGATGCCTTCGTTGCAGGCATGCAACCTTCTGCAATACGCCAGCAACTATTAGAAAAAGACGCTTTAAGCCTCGCTGAGGCATGGACCCTCGCATCCTCTTTGGAGGTTGGAGAAATGCCCCCGGCCGCGCAGCAGCCCCTTGGGCAATGTGGCACGCAACCTTCCTGTCCCCCGCCGTTGGTTGAGTGTGTGTGTGATGTCTCTGGTGCTCCCTCTAGTGTCTAGCTAGTCTACATGTATTTACATTAACCCCTTGTGTATTTACAGTGATGCACATCGCCACAAGGCCGACATCAGGGCCTGGTCAGATAAGTCCTACCAGCTGGAATTGCACTGGAAATGAGATGCCACATTATCATAGAATAGAACAGTACAGCACAGAACAGGCCCTTCGACCCTCGATGTTGTGCCGAGCAATGATCACCCTACTTAAACCCACGTAACCCGTATACCTGTAACCCCGTAACCCAACAATCCCCCCATTAACCTTACACTACGGGCAATTTAGCATGGCCAATCCACCTAACCCGCACATCTTTGGATTGTGGGAGGAAACCGGAGCACCCGGAGGAAATCCACGCACACACGGGGAGGACGTGCAGACTCCACACAGACAGTGACCCAGCCGGGAATCGAACCTGGGACCCTGGAGCTGTGAAGCATTGATGCTAACCACCATGCTACCGTGAGGCCCCAAATTATGCAGATCATTGTAAATACTTTGTAAATAAACCTTTGTAAAAAAATCTTACACTTACCGACAGCCTGCTCTACGTCAATACAAAGATGATCCTTTTTAGGATTGCCACTTCAGATTTCCAGTGACCTGAGAGGTTGTCGAGTTTCGGATAATAGGTATGTTGGATCTGGAGCAGTGATTTTTATTTTATTCCGGAACTTGTACACCATTTCAGGTTTCACTGTGGTGGCTGCTCCATGATGCAGCTGTTAGTAATTGTTCGACTGCAGTGCTGAATAATTAATATGAGGCAGACTTCCAAAACTCTTGTAATGTCCACATTATGTATTTATATATAGAGACAAGGCTGGTAAACGACAAGCTATTTGGATCTATTAATATAACATGAAGACAGCAACAACTGAATGCAGTCAACTAATTTCCAGACATTTGCTGGTACAACAGCAACAGAACAGGATTAGTTCCTTCAGCCCTTTGAGTTTATTCCATGACTCTATCAGATCATGTGACTGATTTGTATCTCACACTTACACGAACATCTCAAGCCTTTGCACACTTGGTGAAGTCTGATTTTGCGGTAGAGATTGAAGATATTTGTTTTTCTTTATTCCTTCGTGGGGTGTGGGTGTCACTGGCTGGGCCAGCATTTTACTGTCCATCCCTAATTGCCCTTGAACTGAATGGCTTGCTCGGCCATTTCAGAGGGCAGTTAAAAGTCAAACACAAAGGGCAGCAGGGTGGCACAGTGGTTAGCATTGCTGCCTCACGGCGCTGAGGACCCGGGTTCGAATCCCGGCCCTGGGCCACTGTCCGTGTGGAGTTTGCACATTCTCCCCGTGTCTGCGTGGGTTTCACCCCCACAACCCAAAGATGTGCAGGGTAGGTAGATTGGCCACTCTAAATTGCCCCTTAATTGGAAAAAATAATTGGGTACTCTAAATTTAAAAAAAAAAGTCAAACACATTGCTATGGGTCTGGAGTCACGTGTAGGCCAGACCAGGGCACAGTGGTTAGCATTGCTGCCTCACAGCCCCAGGACCCAGGTTCAGTTCTGGCCTTGAGTTACTGTGTGGCGTTTGCACATTCTCCCCGTGTGGGCATGGGTTCACTCCGGGGTCTCCTGCAGTCCAAAGATTTGCAGGTTAGGTGGATTGGCCCTGCTAAATTGTCCCTTAGTGTCCAAAGGTTGGGTGGGGTTAAGGGGTTAGGCGTGGGGGGGGGGGGGGGGGGGGATTGGGCCTGGGTAGCGTGTTCTTTCGAAGGGTCGGTGCAAGGCGAATGGCCTCCTTCTGCACTGTAGGGATTCTATGATTCAGGCAAGGACGGCAGATTGCCTTCCAAAAGGGCACTGGCAAACCAGGTGGATTTTTGCAACAATCAATAATTGTTTCATGGTCACCATTACTGGGACTATATTTAAATTAGGGATAATGTCCAATAACACGATTGGAAGTGAGGCATATAGCTACGGGAGGAGGCTGTGATAGTTTGAGGTCCTGTGACTGATGGTGGAATGTATATTCATGGAGGAGGTGGAGTGGAGAGAAAGCTATTAACATAGTGTTCTGGATTTAGGAATCTGCAGAGTGTAGGGCGTAATTCAGGTCTAGAGGTTTACTCCAGATGCAGAATGGAATAAAGCAATGTGGGTTTATTAAAGAGAGCAATGAGATTTCAACCATTGCAACCAGGGCTTGTGAACTCATGGTGATGACATGGGAGGTACGCTGAGCAGGACTCAGTGTGGGATACAGTACAGCAGCCAAGTTCCAGATAAAGTGGCGATTATATAATAAGTTTCCATTTGCAGAGTACCTTTATTGTCTCAAGATATTTCATAAATGGATGGGGGGGGGGAGGAGTTCCAGGTACGGAATATAAATGGCCGAGGAGATAATGGGAGGTGATCAAAGACTAGGTTGAAGAGACTTATGAAGGTGGGGAGTGATGTCGCAAAGCAGGGAGGTTCGACGGGAGGTCATGGGCGGAATTCTCCGCTCCCCACGTGGCGTGGGAGAATCGCGGGAAGGCCTCCCGACATTTTTTACGCCCCCCCTGGCGCCCCCAGCGCTCCCCCCCCCCCCCCCCCCCCCCCCACCGGCTCGGAAAAATCGGCGCTCGCCATTTTTAACGGCGAACGGCGATTCTCCGAGCCCGACGGGCCGAGCGGCCGGCCCTTCACGCCCGCTTCACCATGGCAGCAACCACACCTGGTCGCTGCATTCGTGAAACGGGCGCCAGATGCCCGTTTGGGGCATCTGTGGGCCCGATTTGGACGGGAGCACCGCGACTGTGCTCGGGACGCACTCTTTCCCCTCCGCCGCCCGGCAAGATCAAGCCACCACGTCTTGCTAGGCGGCGGTGGAGAAAGACGGCACCGCGCATGCGCGGGTTCGTGCCATCTGCGTGCCGATGTCATCCGCGCATGCGCGGATTGCCGGTTCCAACCCGGACATGCGCGGATGATATCAGAAAAGCGCCGTTTCCGCGTCATTTCCGGTGTGACGAGGTCGCGGCCAGGAACAACGGGGGCCCGCTCCTAGCCCCCCGGGTGGGGGTGGATTAGGTGCGGGGAGCGGGCCCCGAGGCCGTCGTGAAACTCGGCCGATTTCACGATGGCCATCCCGATTTTTATCGGGAGCGGAGAATACCGCCCCATAAATGCTGGTGAAGAAAGCATGAGATAATTGAGATTGGAGGTGATGTGTTGGGCAGGCTGGGTCTATGTGGACTGCGTTTGATGCAGTGTAGAGAGAGACAGGCTTCCAACACATGATGAGAAGCAACACGATTTTATTTAACATCTAACTATATTACATACTTAACTGTGAGTTGACACTATGCTGACTTGACTGGAGACCTGAGGCTAGCCTGACCAGACTATCTGACTACCACATGGTGTTTGTACTAGCTGCTGCTCACGAGCTCTGACTGTCTCAGAGGCTGGATCCTGAGAGAGCGGGAAACCTGGTGCCCTCTGGCTTTATAGCGGTCGTGTCCTGTCTGGTGATTGGCTGCTGTGTTCTGTGTGCGCACTGGTCATTCTGTGTGTCAATCACTGCCTATCTGCACTCCATTATATACATGGATGTATATTATGACAAGAGGACATGGATTTAAGGTGATTGGGCAAAGAACCAGAGGCAACACGACAATGTGTTTTTTCAGTGTAGTGAGTGGTTGGATTTAGAATGCACTGCCTGGGTGTGTAGTGGAGGCAGATTCAATTGTGTCTTTCAGGAGGAAATTGGAGAATTATAGGAACACAAACCATTTGCAGGGCAATGGGGAAAAGGGATTAATTAAGTGGCTCATGCCGATCGAGAGCTGACAAAGACACGATGGATCAAATGGCCGCCTTTTGTGCCGTTTCCCTTCTCATAGAATCATAGAATCCCTACAGTGCAGAAGGAGACAATTTGGCCCATTGAGTCTGCACCGACCCTCTGAATGAGCACCCTACCTATGCCCAAGGCCCCAGTCTATCCACACAACCCCATCTAACATTTGGACACTAAAGCGCAATTTAGCATGACCAATCCACCTAACCTGCACATCTTTGGACTGTGGGAGGAATCTGGAGCACCCGGAGGAAACCCACGCAGAGACAGGGAGAACGTGCCGACTCCGCACAGACTGTCACCTGAGGCCGGAATTGAACCCGGGTCCCTGGCGCTGTGAGGCAGCAGTGCTAACCACTGTTCCACCCTCTATGATTCAATAAGACAAAGACAAATAATATACCAAATTTATTGAGGTATAGATTTTCCTCCAAAGTAACCTACTGTGCTTCTAACATATGCTCCCAGTTCTCTGCTCCTATCAGCTTTTGCAAAGAGAAAAAAATATAACCTCATGCCTGTGCCATTCGGAACCAATGCAATCTTGTTTATCACGTTAGTGTTGCACTCCCTGATTTCAATTTTAATTTTTAGCCTGTGGCCAAGCAACCCCCGTCGGCCGACAGATTCAAATCATCGTCCGAACACCGGAACATCCCACTTTGAATATTCATGAAGGAAAGCAAAATGCTAAATCTCCCAGTAGGTTGTGTTGTTGAATGCCAAAAGCACTTTGTGTTTGTGAGAGAGGATTGAGGGGGAGACGATTAAAGTCAGGAAGCGTGGTTCTGCAAATGGAGCAGAAACACAAGGGAGGCGTGCAAGGACCACTTTAGCATAAAGCAGATTGTTTACTGTAAAATCTCGACGTCCGATACGTGACAAAACAAAAACTGAGTTGCTTCGGAAAGCTGTGCTCATTGCCTCGCTGAGTAGTGTGTAAGTGGATGCGATATGAGGTAATTTTTGACACAAGAGGTTGTTTCCCCTGTCTGGGGAATACGCCTTAGGATAATGGGTTGATCATTTGAGGATTGAGATGAAGAGAAATCTTTTCACTCAGGGTGTTGGGCATCTTTGGAATTCCAGACCCCAGGGAGTCGCGGATGCTTCATGGTTCAATATATTTGAGGTTGGGATGGACAGATTTAATCCAGGGATATGGGAGCAGGCTGTAAAAGAGGAGTTGACGCAAGAGATCAAGTGCAAATGTATTGAACGACGAAGCCAGCTCACGGGGCCACATGGTCTGCCCCTGCTCCGATCGCGTATGCTCCTGAGTAAGAACATGATGAGAAATTCATCATCCTCATCTGCATGTCGAATATGTTGCTATGTGGAAATGCTGTAGGAAGCTAAGAATGAGAAAGCAAGAGTCATGAAAAAATGAGCACAGTAAGAAGTCTTACAACACCAGGTTAAAGTCCAACAGGTTTGATTCAAACACGAGCTTTCGGAGCGCGGCTCCTTCCTCAGGTCAGGTAAGAGAGAAATCATGAGGTAGAACACCTTCAAGAGTTGAAGAGAATGCTTGGGAAGAGAATTGTTACTGGTGACAGAAATCTTTAGATTTTTTTGAGGATCTGCAATTGATAATAATCTTTTATTGTCACAAGTATGAAGTTACTGTGAAAAGCCCCCTAGTCGCCACATTCCGGTGCCTGTTCGGGTAAGCCGGTACAGGAATTGAACCTGCGCTGCTGGCCTTGTTCTGTGTCACAAACCAGCTGTCTAGTCCACTGAGCTAAACCAGCCCACTTCTAAAGCCATGGCTCAAAATATCCTAATCTGCTTAATTGTTTCCATTGCGTGTGTCAGTGTGCACAAGATTATGTGAAATGGAACAAAATCTACCTTTAATCTGGCAACTGCACCTTAAATGAAGATTGGATTTTATATCGAGTACTGCTTTTCAGCATCAGAGTGTCTGATAGCTCAAAAGGGATGAATATTTTGCACCACAGGTATCCTTCAACAAAGAATACAGGAGTATAATTGAATAATGTTTAATAATGTAACAACACCATATCTCGGAAGAACAGAAGGAATTGCATGATCCTACTTTCTCTCATTCTCTTTTACATAAAAGCCTCCTCCCAACTGTGAGACACGTACGTGTTTCTTAACAGAGTAGATGCACTTCGCAAGATAGGTCTGTTGTCAATTCACGTCAGCAGATAATTCATTTATTGAGTGCTTTTTGCTGGGGAGGGGGGATCGTGGGGGGAGGGGGCAAGGTGTGTTGTGAGCGAGAAGGGGTGAATTTTGATGGTTGATTGAAGATGGGCACCAAATCAAAAATAATCCTCAGGGTTGTCACTTTGATCTCTTTTTGGAGCCTATGTTCACATTTGTGGTTCTTTAGGGTGTCTTTCTTACCTCTTTCATTGACTGATGTGTTGATAGAATGTGTCAGATATTCAGCAGAGAGCTTCAGTTAGGATATGAATACGCTGCAGTTACATCTTACATAAGTAGTTTGATTTTGCCAGTTTTCCCCTCCTCCCCTGGTCTCCTATTGAGGGGCGGAACTTGGCGTAGTGGTAATGCCACTGGACTAATATTACCGAGGTCCAGGTTATGGGGAAATGGGTTCAAACCCCACGGTACCACTGCAACACCAGGTAGAATTTAAATTCAATTCATAAATAAGTAAAGTCACCATAGTCCCAGAAGACCATCGGCTTTCTCCCTTTGAAAATTTAACCTGAGGATCACCACACCTCAGGTGAGGGGAAAGGTTGATAAGGCATGAATAACCTCAACCAATACAGGAATTGAACCTACGCTGCTTGGTCTTGCTCTGCATCACGAACCAGCTGTCCAGCCAACTGAGCTAAACCTCAACTCATGACATCAGGAATTGAAAGCTAATGACAGTAGTAGTGACCACAAAGGGATCATTGATTGATATTTAAGAAAAAAAACATCTGGTTCACTAATGTCCTTTCAGGAAGGGAAGGAAATCTGCCATCCTAACCTGGTCTGGCCAACGTGTGACTCCAGACCCACGGCAATGTTGTTGACTCTTACCTGCCCCCTGAAATGGCCGATCAAGACATTAAGTTCAAGAGAAATCAGAGATAGGCAACAAATGCTGGCCATGCCAGCGGTCCCCACAGAATAATGAAGAATAAATAAATATAGTCAGGCTTTCCCGCAAGGGTTATTGAACAGTAATTATGAACAAGCTCGCCTCGCTAACTGAATTTTACTGTGGTTACTTTGGGAAGCACGGCAGCGGAGTGGTTAGCACAGTTGTTTCACAGCTCCAGGGTCCCAGGTTCGATTCCCGCCTTGGGTCACTGTCTGGCTGGGCTTCCTCCGAGTGCTCCGGTTTCCTCCCATGGTCCAAAGACGTGCAGGTCAGGTGGATTGGCCACGCTAAATTGCCCAAAAAGATTAGGTGGGGTTAGTGGCTTATGGGGATGGGCTGGAGGTGTGGCCAAGTGGGGCACTCTTTCCAAGCGCTGGTGCAGACTCGATGGGCTGAATGGCCTCCTTCTGCACTGTAAATTCTATGATTCCATGATAATAGAATTCTTGCCTGTGAGTCAGTCGGGTTCGACTCTCACTCCAGAGACTTGGGCCGGGATTCTCCGGTATCCGGCGGGCGGGCCGTACCGGCGCCAAAGAGTGGCGTGAACCACTCGGGCGTGGGCCGCCCGGAAGGTGCGGAATCCCCCGGGGGCTAGGCCGGCGCTGGAGTGGTTGGCGCTACGCCAACCGGCGCCGAAGTTGGCGCATGCACAGGAACGCCAGCGTGTTCCCATAACCGCTGGCGTGATCCCAGTGCATGCGCAGGGGGTTTCCTCTCCGCGCCGGCCATGACGGAGCTTTACAGTGGCCGGCGCGGAGGGAAAGAATGCCCCCACGGCACAGGCCTGCCCGCAGATCGGTGGGCCCTGATCGCGGGCCAGGTTACTGTGGGGGCCCCCCTGCCCCCCCTGCCCTCCCCCAGGACACCGCAGGCCGCCCGCAGAGCCAGGTCATGCCGGTACTACACCCGGCGGGCCTGGCCGAAAACGGCGGCCGCCTGGCTCATCGCGGAGCGGAGAATCACCAGGGGGGGCCGCTGCCAACGGCCCCTTACCAGCATGCTGCGATTCCTGCCCCCACCAAAAAATTGGCGTCGGAGAATTCGGCAGCTGGTGTCGGGGCGGGATTCACGCTACCCCCCCCCCCCCCGGCGATTCTCCGGCCCGGCGGGGGGGTTGGAGAATCCCGCCCTTGACCATCAAAATTGTCAACTCGATGCTGTGACGGCCTCTCTCAGCTGGATGTAAAGGATCTCACGGTGCTATTTCAAAGGAGCACCGGGGAGTTATTTCCACTGTCCTGTCCTGGCCTTAATCAACAGAGAAAGGATGGATGATCCGGTCATTATCCTGTACCGCTTTGTAGGAATACATGGTTCAAATTGGTTGCTACATTTCCTACTTCACAAAAGTAACTGAACTTTAAAAATTACCATTCACAACATTGGTGACCGAAAATGATTACTTATCCTGTGTCTTATTTCGCATCAGTTTTATGTGAATTAGGATAGTTCTTCCTCCATTCAACATTCTTACCGGTCATTACAGAAACGTGAAAATGCATATTAATTCTTTAATGAAAGATTTGACGCACTCGTAATCTTCTTGCGTTGAGAGACAAGTGAACAGAATAATAGGGGAAGATTAAGGTAGACAGACTCCAGGGCCTCTGGTGTTCTTCAGCCCCACACGTGAAACTGCGGGGGTGCCGAATGATTTATTTGACTTCTGAATTTTCTCTCCTTCTTTACGGGGAGCACCTGCTTCGATGGCAACACATTTGCACAGTGAAATGCGTCAAGAATCACAGGTCTGCAGGGGAGCATCACTGCATCTGTGACCCAGCATCCATGGCCACATCTGAGGGAGCCTAAAACTGCTCCTTCAATTTTACAATTGTTATGACACCCTGGGCTTGAGGTGTGGTCAATTCCAGACCCCCTTTCGTCCAGAGTCGCAACACAATTAATTAACCAATAATTCTTAGAAAAATACCCAAGTCTTTGGCTCTTGGCTGCCCAGTTATTACAGTCACCAGGCTTGTAAAGGTAAACACAATTACTGTTCATTTATAACAAGGACTATAATGAAATATGCAGCAAATACAACCAATACAACTATTATCTAATAGCTGATCCTCCACTTTAACCTGCCCCCATACTCTACACACACACACACAAGACAAACACACACAGAGGGGAAGGGAGGGGTGAAAATAATAAGTAAAAGTTTCAGATGTTTGTTTCTAGCTCACTGTGGGCAGGATTCTCCAACCCCCTGCCGGGTCGGAGGATCACCTGGAGGCGGGCGGGAATCCTGCCTGCCGCTCTTACACCGGCTGCCGAATTCTCTGGCGCCGGGTTTCGGGCGGGGCGGGGATCACGCTGCGTGGGTCGGGGGCCCCTCCGGCAATTTTCCAGGCCCCGATGGGCTGAGTGGCTACCCGTTTTCAGCCAGTCCCGCCGTCGTGAAATAGACGTGGTCCATCCCGGCGGGACCTGGCTTGGAGGCCGGCTTTCGGAGTCCTCGGTGGGGGGGGGCACAGGGGAGATCCAGCCCCGGCGGGGGGGCCCCACAGTGGCCTGGCTTGCAATCGGGGCCCACCGATCTGCGGGCGCGCGTGAGCCGTGGGGGCACTCTTTCCCTTTGCGCCGGCCTCTGTAAGGCTCCGCCATGGCTGGCGCGGAGAAGTAACCCCGTGCGCATGCGCAGGAAACTCGTCGGCGGTTCTGCGCATGCGCCAGAAGACGTCGGCAGTTCTGCTCATGCGCCAACTCGGTCCGGCCTACGGCGGTCCTTCGCCAAACTGGTTGGCGTGGCGCCAACCCCGCAAATTCCAGGCGGCCCGACGCCAGTGTGGTTCGCGCCACTCTTGCCGCTGGTGTCGGGCTGTCCCGCCAATTGCGGGAGAATCCCGGCCTGTGCTTCAAACCAGGCTTTTAGGTCGGGATTTCTGCTTTGCAGTCTGTAATTTCCTTTTTACTGTAGATTCATTCAGGTCTTTGCAGTTTCAGAGATGTAGCCGATTTTTTGTGGCAAACACAAGAGAGAGAGAGGGAGCAGGTCCTTTCCCTGAGTTTCCAGGGTCTCGACTGTAATTTCCTTAGGTTTCTGGAAATCATCCCATTCAGACAGGATCCAATTATCACCTGTTACTGGGCAGAATACGGCATTTTAACCCATTCATTGGTCACCAGCCAACCAATCGAACCAATTGTCCCACCTCTCAGGTGCCACAAAATCTGAGTTCTGTTACTCGAAGACTAGCACCAAATACTATGTTTCAACTTGCTAAATTCTTCATTCTCCCTGCTGCTTGCCTTTAAGTCACGTGTCCATTAAGGATCCATGGATCAAAAATGATGATGGCAATAAATAAAGAGGAAACAAGGGAATCATCAGGAAGAACCCTTACACAATGGTACATTATAGTGCGAAGAATTGTGAGGTTAAAAAAATAAACCTAGCAACATTTTCAGGACCCACCAAGGTCAGGAATGGAGACAAATAAGGTCCGAAAATACCGGACCTGGCCAGTTTCCAGGCCCTGTTACCAGTGTCAGTCATTTTACCTGATTGAGAGTTTGGCTGGCTGTCAAGGTTGGCTGGGTCTTTGGCACTTGGAGGGAGAGATCAGAGAGGTTGGTGGATGGTGGGGTGGGACATGTTGAAGCTGGTGGCCAGAGGGGAGGTTGGGGACCGGGCTCAGGGGAAGATCAGTGTCGAGGGAGGGAAGATTGGTGGCTAGGATTGGAGTTGTGCGGGGTCCAGAGCAGAGAGGAGGTTGGAGGCTGAAGTCTGCTCCGACTGCTGGCACAGTGAAGCAATTGGATGGGTCTGAACTGGCAGCACCAGGACCAGAAAAGCCACGGGATCCAAACCAATATCTGACTGATGGAAAGAAAGGCATTCGATCAGGTTTCTCAATTCAAATTAGTTTACAACTGTGTAAAATTTCTTCATACATTTTAGTGAGCAGACTCAACAGTTACTAAGACCCACCCTCCAGACTGCACCGAATGACCTGACATCAGCCTTCGGACTGATGCCTGCATCCCTTAAAGTTAAAATTTGAATATCCAGTGAGGACAAGTGAGAGTAGAATTTATATGGCACCTGATGCACCATCACTTACCATGAGACGAGAATGGTGGAACAATCGAGGCTTAATTGAACACGATATTGTGCCTCCTGTAGCTGGAACCAGAATGGCTGCAGCGCAGAAGAGCACCGGCGCGATTCTCCGCCCCCCACGCCAGGTGGGAGAATAACGGGAGGGCCTCCCGACATTTTTCACACGCTCCCGCAATTCTCCCCCCACGCCCGACCCACGCCACGAATCGCCGCTCGCCGTTTTTTACGGCGAGCAGCAATTCTCCGAGGCCGATGGGCCGAGCGGCCGGGCCTTCATGCCCGTTTCAACACGGCAGCAAACACACCTGATCGCTGCCGTCGTGAAACGGGCGCCAGATGCCCGTTTGGGGCATCTGGGGGCCCGATTGGCACGGCGGTACCACGGCCGTGCCAAGGGGGGCATAGGCCCGCGATCAGTGCCCACCGATCGCGGGTTGTGCGTCCGTAACGGACGCGCTCTTTTCCCTCCGTCGCCCCGCAGGATCAAGCCGCCGCGTCTAGCGGGGCAGCTGAGGGAAAAGAAGCCAACTGCACATGCGCGGGTTGGCGTTGCCCAACCTGCGCATGCGTGGCTGACGTCATCGGCCGCGTCAGCCGGCGTGACGCTTGACGTGCGGCCTTGACGACCGTTGTCAAGGCCGCGCCGCCGTGATGCACGGGGCGCGCTCTTAGCCCTGCCCGGGGGGGGGGGAGAATCGGCCCCGGAAGTGGGCGTGAAGGCTGCCGTAGGTCACGGCCTGTCCCACGGCAGCCTTTACGATTCTCCGCATTTGCGGAGAATCTCGCCCCACATACTTTTATACGCCGCCTGCTGGGCGGAGCCAGCAGGCAGGGATTTACCATTGTACCTCTAATATACGGGCAGTGCCGTAATACATATAATATACCACTAATGGTGCTCACCACAGCACCCTCAACTTAAAAAGTTATGCAAGGTTCTTCAATACAGCATCTTGAACATGAATGTGTAGACCAGATTTGACTGTGATTCCACATTTGAATGCCCCCATTTTCTAGGCCTTGCTTGTGAACTGTTGCCGATATCCTGAGAGATGTCACTGCAGGTCAGGAGAGAAGGGAATATTTGGATGCTTAAAAATAACTTGTCCAATATATAACACACATCAATTATTTGAGATTGGCTTGTATTTGTTAGGTACTCGGAAGGTAATGAAAGCCATGTTAAAATGCACTGCAGTTATCATTCAGCAGTTTCCTTGACGACCAGATATCTTCTGAAGTGTTGTGTTTCATTCTCGTCTTTGACCTCAGCTCCTGTAGCTTGGGCCAAGGTGGTTCGGCATTTCATCTCAATTTACCTTAACTCTTCGTACTCTTGCCCAACAAAAACATATCATTCTCAGTTTGAACATTTTTCGGTTGACCTCGCCTCAACAGGTTTTTGGGATGGAGACTTCCAGACTCCACAGCCTTTTGCTCTGGTCACACTAATTTTAAAGTAATGCCCCCTTATTTTGAATTCCCTCACCAAACAAAATATTTCTCTCTTTAACCTATTAGCTCATGGCATGCAGGCTTCGCTGACTAGGGTAACTTTATTGCCCAGCCCTAATTGCCCTTGAGAAGGTGGTGGTGAGCTGCTGCCTTGAACCGCTGTGGTCCGTGTGGTGTGAGTGCCCCCACGATGCTGTTAGGAAAGGAGTCCCTGGATTTCACGACAGGAGAGATACCGTTAGAGTTTGGCGATATCTCTACCCCATCAAATTCTTTAATCATCTTAAACACGTGGGCTGCACGGTAGCCTGTAGGACTTCGCCATATTGCCCGGGGGTCGGCGCGGAGAAGAGAACCCCCCCCCCCGCGCATGTGGCAGAATACGCTGGCCAGTCCACGCATCCGCGGAATCACGCTGGCCGTTCCGCGCATGCGCAAACTCACGCCGGTCCTTCAGCGCCAACGACTCCGGCGTCAATGCCCCCCCCCAAGGTGAGGTATCCTCACCTTTCTAGGGGGCTAAGTTGATGTTAAACTGGGCCCCTTCTGCCATATTGGGGTGACTATGAAGGAACCCATGGCACTACTTTGAAGAAGAGCAAGGGAGTTATCACCAGTGACATTCTCAATATTCATAAAAACAAATTATCCAGCCATTATCACAGTGCTGTTTGTGGGATCTTGCTGTGTGAACATTGGCTTCTGCATTTCCTACATTACAACAGTGAATAACGTGAAATGCACTTCATTGGTTGAAAACCTCTTTAAGACACCTGGTGGTCAGGAAAATAGCTATATAAATACAAGGGCCGAATTCTTCGGCCGTGTTGCGCTCAAGCGAGAGCACAAAGCGGCCAAAGAATCCCAGGAGAGGCTTCAAGCGAGCCTCCCGACAGGCTCCGCACCTCACGAGATTCGCTGACGTCCCATGAGATGTCAGAGTCGTAACTCCGCCCCAAATGGGTGTGGCCAAACACTGCTCCCGGAAGTAGGTCGGAAACCTACTTATGACCTACACACTCGGGATCCACCAGCCTCCCTTGATTCTTCCGCCTCCCCAGGGAGGCTGCAGTGCAAGGGTGTCCGAGTGCGAGGGTGGCACTGCTAAGGACCAGGTGGTAAGAGGGGCCATGCCCATAAAATGAGGGTGGAGAGCGGGGATTTGAAGGGTGGGAGAGTGCAAGGCAGGTAGGTAGTGGCCTCTGAGGGGTTGAAGGGTGGGAGTCCTGGAAAGGAGGGGATGCAGTTGGAGGGCCTGCAGAGGGGTGACCCCTGGGGACTTAGAGCAGGGTATCCTCACTTGAGTGGTGTTGGGTAGTGTACATGTTTGTGGGGGCTGACATTGCCATTGGGTGGGGGATGTGGGGTTCTGTGGAGGCTCTGTCGGCGAGTTCCCCGCCCCGCCTGCTCGCCACAAGAACGCCACGGCTGAGCCGTGTACAATGGAGAACTGCATTGAACCCAGGCTGGATTCTCCGGTCACTGGGCAGACACGGCTGGGGAATCCCGCCCGAGGTGTGGGTTAAACCAGTGAGAAACCCCCAGGGCCCAAAAAAGTGACTAAGTGTCATTGAATAATGGTGGGGAACTCGCCGACAGAGCCGGCAGGAAACTCCTAAGAAACCCGTCACGAATTAACTTAGAAATTGTTTGGAGTATCGTGCCCTAAGTCCTTTTTTTAACATTTTCCTGTTGTGTTGCTTAAGGTGTCCTTAAATAATGCACTTCTGCCTCATCTCCTGAAGTTGCAGAGTATTTTGGAATATTGTTTCACAGGAGCCAACTGCACTTCATTTTTTTTTACCTACTCTTCATTGGTAGACCTTGAGTGTTGGTGAATTACGTCACTATAGTGGAGCCTGATCCTGTGCAACATGAGCTGACCCTGTCCTTTCCTGACATGCTTGCACTTCCTGGCATAAGGAGTGAACGTTGGCATGGGTTTGTTTTCCTCTCCTCCCCATCCGAAAGACACTGATGGTCAGGAAAAACACCCTCTTACTGCCGTTATGCTGAGTCTAGCACAAAACAAGAAGCTATTTCGAGATCTTCTTGGCCTATGTGTCTTATTATCCTTTTAGCTGGGGCATAAGAACATTTGAACAAAACAAAAATAGGAGGAGAAGACCATTTGGCCCGTCAAGCTGGCCCATATCCACTCCAGATGTCCCTTGATTCTCTGAGAGACTAAACATCTCAATCTGAGCCTTAAATAAAGTCAGTGATGGCACATCACCAACCCTCTTTGCTCAGTAAAGAAAATTCTCCGTATCTCAGTCCCTTAACCTATGTTGCCGTACCTGGACCAGACCCGATATATTAGAAAACCCGGCGAGACCCCCAAACATTTTTCAATCTGTAATCTGTGAGGAAAGGATACTTTGCTCCAGGTTCCACTGACAATTCGGGATCTTTGATATTAAAACAAACATTATTATTAACACAGGATTAACCCCATTAACATCCAAACGAAAACAGCTTTTAAATTAACAGTTAAACATTTCTTACAAGTAAAAGGTCTTTTCTTTGACCTTATTTTGCCATCTACTTCTAAACTTCCAGTTCAGCAAAATCCACACACAGTTCAAATGCCACCTATTAATAAAGTTAGCACTCAGTGGCTTACAGATTTATTCATTTCCCAGGTTCGATCCCGGCTCTGGGTCACTGTCGGTGTGGAGTTTGCACATTCTCACCGTGTTTGCATGGGTTTCGCCCCTCAGAACCCAAAGATGTGCAGGCTAGGTGGATTGGCCACGTTGAATTGCTCCTTAATTGGAAAAATGAATTGGGTACTCTAAATTTATAAAAAAAATAATAAGTCAGTCTGAGAAACACATCTCTTTCCTCAGAAACCAGAGCAGAACTCTAAAAATGAAACTGCAGTCGTATTTTTCTTTTCAATGAAATAGTCAGAGGAGACTCAGGTACAGAACGATCGTTTATTAGGCAACACATTGGGAGAGCACGACCTCGGAGAAGATTCTCTGGAATTGACTCTTCCCAACTAAAAAAAATCAAGTAACGTTCATACATTGCAGATCACTTGGCAAAGACATTATTTACATTTGAGAATTGCCTGGTTCAAACTTTACATTTAAGCAAGTTTCAGATGTGCACTCAGGCAGTGTGAGTATTAGCTACCTTTATCTTTCTGTAATCCTTTCCCCAAACTCTTTCCTTGTTGTCAGAACAGTTAGATGTGTCTAGTCTGTAGGCTAAATTGGAAAACACGTTGTTGACCTTACTCCGACTTCTTGCAGATGTTGTCTCAAAAAACCTGTTGCTAAGGTCACTGAGAACCGGTTAGACTGAAAACGTGTTGTTGACCTTTATTCTGACTTCTTGAGGATCGTGCTATATAAGCATCAGTTAACATTGTGTCATTTTGTTACATTAGCATATTAACGATTGGCATCTTTGTAAAATTATCCTCTACTATTCTAGTAAATAATACGACACTGCATAAGTTCAAAAATCCGTAGGAATACTTGTTGATTTCCCTAAATAAATCGTTGCTAGTAAATCCTATTAATTTGCAACAACTCCCCACAACAGAAGCTAAAAACAACAGACCCAGGGCAGGGCTGAAAATGAAACTAAAACAGCCCCAGTCCCTCCCGTGAGTGACATCACAGCCTACCTAGCTGTTAACCTCTTATACACAGCTTTAGCAGACATAGGCCTGAATTCTCCACCTCACGCCGCCGGTAGCAGATTTCCCGATGTGGCGGAGAATCCAGAGAGAGGGGAGAAAAGGGGATTGACACCTGTGCTCCAGCGCCCCACTGGCAAGGGATTGAGCTTTGTGCCCCACGTCAGCGGGATTGTGCAAATGAGTCATTAAGACTCATGTGAATCCAATTATCAGGCAGGGCATCAGATTCTCCAGGCCCGTGTGATTTCCCAGTCCTCTGGGAAATATTCTGCTTTTATATTCTCATGACCAATGTGAGTAATCTCACACTTCCTAACATTATACTCCGGCTCCCATATACCTGTCCCCTCACTTAACCTGTCGACATTTTTGCAGCCCTCTTTATGTCCTCCTAACCTTTTGCATTTCTTTCTTGCTGCTTTGTTTTGGCAGCAAGCTTGGATACATTACCCGCCAGCTCTTTGTCCAAATCATGAATATAGAGCTGTGGCCCCAGCACTGATTCTTGCTGCACTCCATTAGTCCAAGCTTGCCAACTTGAAAATGCCTCATTTATCTCTACTCTCTGGCTCCTATCCATTAGCCAACCCTCTAAATCGCCCACAACTCCACAAGCCCTTATCCTGTTTATTAGATTTTGGTGTCGTGTCTTAGCAAATGCCTTTCAGAAATCCAGGTATACATCTACTGTTCACCTTTCCCTACCTTACTAGTTACATCCATAATAAACTCAATAATTTTGTCAAATATGATTTCATCTTTGTAAACCCACGTTAACTTGTTCTAATCGGTCTGCGCTTTTAAGTACATTATTAAGACTTCTTTAATAATAGATTCATGCACTTCCCTTATGACTGGGGCTAACTGGCCTCCGTTCCCTGTTTTCTCTCTTGCTCCTTTCTGGAATAGCAGGGTTACATTTGCTAACATCCAATCTGCTGGGACCATTCCAGAATCTACAGATTTTGGAAAATCATAATCAGCACATCCACTATCTCTGAAGCCACCTCATTTAAAACACTGGGATATATCAGATTCTGGGTATTTGCTGGATTTTAGTTCCTTGAGTTTCTCTGGCACTTTTCCCCCGATGATATTAATTAATTTCCTCACACTTATTCGCCCATATGTTAATCTCTATTTCTGACAAGCAATTTGTGTCATCTCTGAAGACAGGGCCAAAATATTTGTTTAATGTCTCTGTCATTTTCCCATTCCCCATGATAATTTCTCCTGTCCCTGCTTCTAAGGTACATGTGTTTACTTGAGGTACCACTTTTCTTCTGTCTTATGTAGTTGTAAAAAATTTTAGACCACGTTATTATGTTCTTGGCTGGTTTACTCCCGTTCTATTTTTTACACTTTTATCAACTTTTGTTGGCCCTTTACTAGTTTCTAAAACACTCCCAATTCTCTGACTTACTGCTATTCCTTGCAACAGCATTCTTTTAATCTATTATAATCATTAACCTCCTTTGTAAGGGTGGGTCTTTCTCACTGGGTGTTAATGGCTCAGTGGTATGTATTTTTATTGAACTTTTTGATATTTTCTTTCAATGTTTCCTACTAATTGTTTACCTCTATCTTTTATTGTATTTTTCCAATCAACCATAGCCAGTGCTTTCCTCATACCTATAAAATTGGCTTTTTTTTAAGCTTAAGGTTCTTGGTTTATGATTGGAATTTGTTACTTTCAAACTTAATATGGAATACAATTGTACTATGATCACTATTTCCCTTTTTAACTATGACATTATCTTATTGTACAATTGTAGATCTAAAATAGCTTTATCCCAGCTGGAAACTGTCACCAAAAATTCTACAAACTCATCTTCAACCACCTTCGCCAGTTTGATTGGTCCAATCTAGATGAAGATTAACATCCCCGATAACCATAACTTGCCTTTGTTGGAAGTGCCAATAATTCCTTAGTTAATGCTATGAATGCTAATTATTTTATCCAGTGCTTCTATCTGCTATTGGGGATCCTATAAACTACTCCAACCAGCATTTATGACCCTTGCCATTCCTGATTTTCTCCCATAAGGATTCTACTCCTGATATCCTGAACTAAGCTCCTTTCTCATTAAATTTGTCTTTTATTATCAGGGCTACCCCTCTTCCTTTTCCCTTCTGTTCATCTTTTCAGAATGTTGGATGGTGTGGAATATTCATTTCCCAACCTTGGTCACCTAGTAATAAAGGGCTGAAGTTTGCGTGCCACCATCCCTTCCCCATTACAAAGTCAGTTTCAAACTGACTATGTACAACAAGGCCAATCCCCAGCAATAAATAACAAGAGAGTGTCAGCTTTAACGAGCACAGAATGGCACTTCCAACCCACTATGGGAGCAAGTCTCGCCCTCGAGAGCTGCGGGCCAATCAGATTGGCCATCAGCTCGAGGAGTCCCACAGCAGTGCCATAACTCAGCGATAGGTGCTGCTGGGACTGTGACTAGACCGTGGAAAGAATAACAATGGATCTTGGAGATCCCTGACTGAGGTATGTCTTGGACTTTTATAGTGGGAAGGGACGGGGGAGGGGGGCGCCAAGGGTGGTGCGAGATGACATTTTGGAGATTGGGTGCGGGTATCATCTCAGCAAGGCAGGGGGAGTTCCCTCTCGCACAAAAGGAGCCCCTAAATGGTGTGCCCCCCCCTCCTTTATACCTTTTCAACAAAAGTATTTGAAAAGACCCCTTGTCTGCCTGCCCATGCCAGCCATGTTATGGCTTGGGCAACGCAAAGTTTGTGTCAATGGGCTTTCTGACAGATCAATCGCCCATGAATTTCTTTTCAAAAATGGCTGGTGGGCTGCCAATTTCAGTGGTTCCTTGCATATCTTATTATGGAGGCAGGATTTGGAGGGGGTGGGGGGAGGGGATGGGCTAACCGCCCACCATATTTCACATGTCCCCCACTGAAAATACGCCTGGTGTGGCCCTATTCTCTGTAATGACAATTAGATCTAAACCATTTATCTCTATTTGTGCCATTAGTTCAGCTATCTTATTGTGGAAGCTTCATGCATTCAAGTAAAATGGCTTCTATTTTATTGTTTTACTACTATTCCCTGTGTGGACATTACTCTCCCATGCACCATAACCATTAAAACTCTCTCTCCTTTCTGGTCCCAGTCAGCTTATGTTCACCCAGATCGATAAACTTTCAAATTAGTTTAGGTTTTATCTTTGGATTTCTAAGTCTACTTTCATCCAAGGTTGCCTTGCCCTCTGTTAGCGTAAAGCCATTTTCCCCTGTTCTGACAACATTTAGCACAGTGGAATAAACAGCTGGCTTGTAAAGCAGAACAAGGCCATCAGCGCGGGTTCAATTCCTGTTCCGGCCTCCCCGAACAGGCGCCAGAATGTGCCGACTAGGGGCTTTTCACAGTAACTTCATTGAAGCCTACTTGTGACAATAAGTGATTATTATTATTATGGAGGGCACCCCTGACTTGTGCATTGGAGATGACGAACAGGTTTTGGCTTCCGATCCCTGGGAGACTCCCGCAAGTGCCGGTATGCATGATCTCCGTTTGTGGAGACCAGCTCACTCGGGTTCTCTGACGCACGGCGGTTAGATCCCACGCCTTCGGTAACTCCAGTGAGTGCATATTAAAGTGTTACTTACTGCAGCACTTTAATATGCAGATTAGCCAGATCTGGATCCTGCCCATTGTGGGCAGATCCCGTTAGATCTCCTGAGGCATGGCAGGCTGGCTAAATCCCGCGAGAGACCTCTTGTGAGATTTACCGGCCACATCGTGCCTCAATTCAGGGGCGGTCATTAGATTTCGACCAAAATCCTAAAACTCACCAATGTATCATCTAATCAATGCCTTTGGACTTTTGCCAGATATTGCAAATTGAAATAAAGGTATAAAGAACTCTGCACAAAATTTGAAGTTAGCATACGTACCTCAAAGCACCCAATCAAAGGGATAATAAGGGTACTCTGTAAAATTAAGAGAGAGAAAAATGTACATTTATATAGTGCTTTTCATGACGCGATGATGTCCCAAAGCACTTCATAGTCGGTGGAGTAGTTTTGTCGTGTAGTCTCTTTTGCAATGTAGGAGACGTTTTGCCTAATTCAGTGCTTGGCTTCTTTGCTCTTGCTGTTGGATGTATTTGTTACTCATATTCATGAAAATCTCAACTCTATTATTGTTGCCTTGAAGCTCCTTGCGCCCTGCTCCTTCATATCAGGCTCCTCCTTAGAATCCACCTCTTTTTGAAGCTGGCGCCTATCTGAGATAACCACATATTTGAACTGGCAAGATTGGACGCCTAGTTTTGAGGCTGGGTGGACAAGGGGGTGGAAGGCTTGAGGGTCTTGTTTCTGGAGGGGCGATTTGCGAGTTCGGAGGAGTTATCACAGAAGTTTGGGTTTTCACAGTTGGAGAACTTTTGCAGGTGAGGAATTTTGCGAGGAAGGTCTTCCCGTCGTTTGCGGTGTTGCCGCCAGCCTCCATGCTGGAAAGGGTTCTGTCGCTCATGGGATGAAAGAGGGGAGAGCCTCTGGAATTTACAGGAGTATAATGGCAGAGAATACTGCTTCCCTGGTGGGGACTAACAAAGAGTTGGGGTGGAATTAGATGAGAGTGTGTGGCCTTGCGTATGGTGAACGCTTCTTCATTGTGCTTGAGACTGGGGCTGATGCAGTTGTAGGTGGTACACCAAGCTCTCTTAACTAGGGCTAGGCTGAGTCGATTGTTTGAGGGAAGATAAGTGTGAACATTGTGGGAGGGGCCCGGAAAATCATGTGCCTATATCCTGGCCGTGTCCTGAGGTGGTGAGATTTTGGGTTTTATTCTTCAGCACCAGGTCAGTGATTCTGCAGATGGAATTTTTGATAATAATCTTTATTGTCACAAGTAGGCTTACATTAACACTGCAATGAAATTACTGTGGAAATCCTCTAGTCGCCACATTCCGGCGCCTGTTCGCGTGTACAGGGGGAGAATTCAGAATGTCCAATTCACCTAACAGCATGTCTTTCGGGACTTGTGAGAGGAAACCGGAGCACCCAGAGGAAACCCACACAGACACGGGAAGAACGTGCAGACTCCACACAGACCCAAGCCGGGAATTGAACCTGGGACCCTGGAACTGTGAAGCAATAGTGCCACTCACTGTGCTACCTTGCTGCCCAGCCCCTGGTGGCCATACCTGGGGTGTCAGACCTGCCAGAGCTGCAGACGGGTGCAGTGGCGGATGTTTTAGCCTTCGTCTCACCACTGACCGGTCTCAGGCAGGTGCTGTTGGAGCGGAGGTCAGCTTCTCTCTCCAATGCCTTGGCATGGTTGGGGGATCTTACGGAGATTTTCACCTTGACAAAATTAAGTACACGTAAAGGGGCGCAATTGATGTGTTTTATAAAAGATATGTCCTTTCACTCTGTTTTTTAAAGAGCTAGTCACCATCAGCTGATCGGGGGGGGGGGGGGGCGGTTGTGGTTTTGTTTGGGGGTGTGTTTTGTTAAATTTTATTCTGTATTCATTAAAAAATGTTTAATAAAAATATGTTAAAGAAGAGTCCACCTCTTCGGCCACCCCTCTTGATATTTTCTTCTTTCTCTTGGTGCCAGCATATTCCAGGTCATCTTCCTATATCAAAGGTGCTATATAAATGTGAGAAGCTGTTGTTCCTTTGAGCAAGATGCTGCATTGAAGGTTTACGGTGCCATCTGACCCTTGCTGAATTTTGTTCTCATTCACCTTGCCTCTTTTTCACCACAGGGCCTGGATTTTGCGGCCTTCACTGGGCACATGTTTGTTGGAATTGTCTTGGTCCTCATCGTGTCGTTTCCCTTCTTGAGACTGCTTTACTGGAACACAAAGCTGTACAACAAGGAACCGAGTGAGATTGTGGGTGAGTCATTTTATGATGTCTCGATTAAATTTCCTTTCCTCCTTTCCCTCCGATTTGCTATCTTCTTGCCTGAGAGCACTGTGAGGCAGTGGCGTCGCGGTATTCTCACTGGACTAGTAATCCCGAGACCCAGGGAAATTAGCAAACGTGACACCACTGTTTAAAAAAGGAGGTAGGCAGAAAGCAGGAAATTATAGGCCAGTGAGCTTAACTTCGGTAGTAGGGAAGATGCTGGAATCTATCATCAAGGAAGAAATAGCGAGGCATCTGGATAGAAATTGTCCCATTGGGCAGACGCAGCATGGGTTCATAAAGGGCAGGTCACTCCTAACTAATTTAGTGGAATTTTTTGAGGACATTACCAGTGCAGTAGGTAACGGGGAGCCAATGGATGTGGTATATCTGGATTTCCAGAAAGCCTTTGACAAGGTGCCACACAAAAGGTTGCTGCATAAGATAAAGATGCATTAAGGGTAAAGTAGTAGCATGGATAGAGGATTGGTTAATTAATGGAAAGCAAAGAGTGGGGATTAATGGGTGTTTCTCTGGTTGGCAATCAGTAGCTAGTGGTGTCCCTCAGGGATCCGTGTTGGGCCCACAATTGTTCACAATTTACATAGATGATTTGGAGTTGGGGACCAAGGGCAATGTGTCCAAGTTTGCAGATGACACTAAGATGAGTGGTAAAGCGAAAAGCGCAGAGGATACTGGAAGTCTGCAGAGGGATTTGGATAGGTTAAGTGAATGGGCTAGGGTCTGGCAGATGGAATACAATGTTGACAAATGTGAGGTTATCCATTTTGGTAGGAATAACAGCAAACGGGATTATTATTTAAACGATAAATTATTAAAGCATGCCACTGTGCAGAGAGACTTGGGTGTGCTAGTGCATGAGTCACGGAAGGTTGGTTTACAGGTGCAACAGGTGATTAAGAAGGCAAATGGAATTTTGTCTTTCATTGCTAGAGGGATGGAGTTTAAGACTAGGGAGGTTATGTTGCAATTGTATAAGGTGTTAGTGAGGCCACACCTGGAGTATTGTGTTCAGTTTTGGTCTCCTTACTTGAGAAAGGACGTACTGGAACTGGAGGGTGTGCAGAGGAGATTCACTAGGTTAATCCCAGAGCTGAAGGGGTTGGATTATGAGGAGAGGTTGAGTAGACTGGGACTGTACTCGTTGGAATTTAGAAGGATGAGGGGGGATCTTATTGAAACATTTAAAATTATGAAGGGAATAGATAGGATAGATGCGGGCAGGTTGTTTCCACTGGCGGGTGAAAGCAGAACTAGGGGACATAGCCTCAAAATAAGGGGAAATAGATTTAGGACTGAGTTTAGGAGGAACTTCTTCACCCGAAGGGTTGTGAATCTATGGAATTCCTTGCCCAGTGAAGCAGTTGAGGCTCCTTCATTACATGTTTTTAAGGTAAAGATAGATCGTTTTTGAAGAATAAAGGGATTAAAGGTTATGGTGTTCAGGCCGGAAAGTGGAGCTGAGTCCACAAAAGATCAGCCATGATCTAATTGAATGGCGGAGCAGGCTCGAGGGGCCAGATGGCCTACTCCTGCTCCTAGTTCTTATGTTCTTATGTTCTTAAGTCTGGAGACAGGGGTAAATCCCACCACAGCAGATAGTGAAATCTGAATTCAGTAAAAGGTTAATGGTGACATGAAACCATTGTTAGTTGTTGTAAAAGCCCACCTGGTTTACTAATGTCCTTTGCCATCCTTGCCAGCTCTGGATTGCATGTATCTTCAGGTCCACAGCAATGTGGTTGACTTTGAAATGCCCTCTGTAATGAATCAGCGAGCCTCTCAGTTCAAGGGCAATTAGGGACGAGCAATAAACGCTGGTCCAGCCAGCGACACCAACATCCCATAAATTAATTTTTTTAACACTCTAATTTTCTAGGGACCCGGGTTCGAATCCCACCATGGCAGATGGTAAAATTTGAATTCAATAAAAATAAACTGGAATTAAAAGTCTAATGATGACCATGAAACCATTGTCGATTGTAGTAAAAACCCATCTGGTTCACTAATGTCCCTTAGGGAATAAAATCTCTCGTTCTTACCTGGTTTGGCCTACACCATGACCCCACATCCAGAGCAATGCGGTTGACTCTTAAATGCCCCCCAGGGATGGGACAACAAATGCAGGCCCAACCAGCGACGCCCACATTCCCCATGAAAGAAGTTATAATAAAATGGTGGGTGCGAGCACTGAAATGTGCCTGGAGAGTGTGGGGTTTGAAGAATCTGCCAGCTTGACCTCATTTCCATAAACAATTCCTGCTCCTTCCCAAACTGGCGCGCTACATTGCTGGGATGGTGGGCGGGAGTGTGAATTTGAGGTGGCGGGATGCTGCGGCAGAGGCCAGCGGGAATAGTCCTGGGCAATTCGGTAAGATGGAGAGCTACTCTGGACACAATCCGGGGGGAAGTTTTAGTCATGCAAGACAAGGGAATCTAAAATAAAATCTAAAATCTTACCTGCCTAGCCCTTTTCTGGTTCAACAACCCCCACCCCACCTCCCAACATGTCGAGCCTGACAGGGAATCCTGAGCGTTGCGTACTTCCTTCCTCGTTGCCAAGTTGTGGGAAGAAACTTTAAACAAAGTCGTCTCTTCGTTAGATTTTAACTTTCACCCAGGATTCCTTTCAGGGATTGAAAGCATCAGCAATTTTGTTTTTAGCGTCTGTTTTCTGTTTTTCCTCCTCGTTGGGGAATAGTTGGGAGGTGGTGGAAGGATTCCTAGCTGATTATCAGCCCACTGAACTGCATCACGAACGCTGGCCAGGAAGTCCTGGCGTGGGACTTGAACGCAGAGTCCCTGTGCCACTAAGCCGCCAGTAATGACAATGATGCCTAATTGGGATGAATCACTATTAGTGAGAACCATATGCGACATATTAACTGGACAGGCATAGCGCAGTCCAGAGGAAACTCTCAATGTTGGAAGCAAACAATTTGATTCAATCCCTGTGGAAAATGGAACCTAAATCAGGAGGGTGTATAAAGAGAATGAAAAAGGAATAGGTTTTGGCGCTAAATTTAGTGGAGGAGGCATCTTCAGTAACCTGTGTTCATTGAATTAGTTGGCAGGCTGAATATAGGATATACGTAGATCTTCCCATTTTGCATTGTAATTTAAATGTGCTGTTAAAAAAATGATTAAAGGGATTTGGATCTTCATGCACATTGGGACTGAAACTGAAACGAAAAACTGGAATTATACAACACTTACGCACCCTGTTTTTTTACCTCGTGGCGAGATGGAGGACAAGGGATTTTGACTTCTGCAAATTGCATTTCATTCTACGAAGGACTCCTGAACTCCAGATTAATGAGACTAGCTGAAGTCTATTCTCACTTCTACCATCTATCACAGATTGTAATAACGTAAATTTAAGCTGTCAAGGGATTTAATTGGGGACACAATGCCACGTTCTAAATACAGGCACAAATGAGAAAATTTACCAGACTCACAGTTAGTTCCAGTCAGCTAATGCATTCAAATTATTTGAGAAGCTAAAGGTTGCTTTGTAGGCTGCAGTTGTACTAAAAGAAAATAAGAAAAATACGTTTTCAAGTTGCATTGCATGTCTCCAAGTGAAGGCCTAGTTATTCACTTACCGGGAACTCGTTTTTTTAAAACATCTGCGTTTCTATAGCAACAATCCTGTTCTGCCGATTTAAGCCAGTAAGAAAGACATCAGCCCCATTATTTCTAGCCCTTTTTGGCACGCATAATTGTGTCCTTTTTATTTAGGACCAGTAACACACTGCATTAACAAATTAATGGGGAAGTTATATTTAATTGTCTAGACAAATGCTAAATTGCATCATGGGTGAAAAATATGCATTTGTCCTGCACCTATAATTATCTCGATGAGCAGAATGCAGCCTAATGAAGACTAACAACTTTGTATTTATCATCTAAAGGGCAATGCTAGAGTTTCTGCATTTTGACTGTGGATGGATAGAATACTGAACCTTATACTTAGTGAATCACTCATGGTGAGATTATTGCCATTACCCCTGTCACACAACAGCCATTTTGCACAGAGCACTGAGATGAAACATTGACTTTTGGTGATATTGGCTGAATGATACATGTTGGTCAGAGCATCTCCACCAATGTGGCAGATTTCTCACAATTGCACTTGACTATCAGCTTTGAATTTTGTGCTTTCGACATTGGTGGGGGTTGATGCGTGTCGGGGTAACGTGGCAGTTCAAAACCATAACCCTCTCAATCAGAGGGAAGCCAAGCTGATATCTCGCAGTCCCCTCAAATATTATCAAATCTAAAGTCAAACGTAATTGGAGTCTATTTTAGATCTCCGAGTGAAATGACTTCACTGGCTTAGATTGTTTGATTTGGTTATTTTGCCTTCTATTGCATTGCAATAGTTGCTGGTATGACCTATCTCCCAGAGATTGAAAATGATCTTATGAAGACTGCTGGTATAAAACATATTTTGGCAATACTATTTTGTATGCATCTCCACCTGGAATATCCGAGACGTTTATATCAATGTGATTACTTTACAATTGACCGAGGTCAACAAAACAGTCCGCGGTGAAGATATAAATTTATTTTTATTTTATTTACTGTAGAATTATATTCATATTTGCACTGCTGTCCTTGAACTGATATTTATGAAATAATCATCTCGATGGACATTGCCTCTAAGATTTTCTATTTGAGGTTACACAATTATGCTAGTCAACAATTCCTGAAGAAATGCAGAAAAAGACATTAAGAAGCATTCTGTTCTGAAGAGATTTTTCGATGGTCATTTCTAATCCTTAACAACAGAGCAACCCTTCTTTTTAGATCCCATTAATCACAATGCAGTGATTCACCCTGGAGGGGTGAATATGTCACAGTACTCCAGAAAACTTCGGAACGCAATACATTATAGCAATTTTACCACTTCAATATTATAATGATTATTTTTGAAATGAAAATTGTAACGTCTGCGTATTACATTTTACACAATTAAATGAAAATGATTCCTATTCAATAAGAAGGCCAATAGGTACAGACGAGTGAAGCTTTTGACCAATCTTAGCTCATCAGCCCAGATAAACATTAATATGCTCTCTCCAACTGTTGCTTTCAAGATCCTCGTCTGGATGCTGAGGATATTTATTAGAATGGCCCCAGGAATGGGGGTCTTCAGTTTTGTGGAGAGGCTGGAGGACCAGCAAAGGTTATGGGTAGATTTAATGCAGCAGTTAATATGACAAAGGGTTTTGACAGAGTATAGGAGGAATTGTTTGCATCGGCAGAAAAGTAACCAGAGGAACAGATTTAAGAGATTTGACAAAACAACCAGGAAGAAATTAGGAGAATTTGCAGAACGAAGAACCGGCTTAGGCGTGAACAGGAGGACACCTCCAGCCTTCAGTTAAGCCACTCAGGTCTATCTCGTGGGCCACGCCATGTGGCATGGGAACCACCCCACTGCTGTTAAAATGCCAACAGCGGTGCAAGCAGGCCCTAAAGTGGCCACCAATTGTCCACATAGAGACCATGCTGCTGATAAAAGATGAAACATGAGCGGAGGAAAGTAGCTGGCGGGCATGGTTTCTCTCCCCCCCCCACAACCATTGCTCCCAGTTTGGCATCTCTCAGAAAGCAGTTGGGGGTGTAGGAGTGCGTAAAATTCCTCCCTAATCATTATTCTCACAGGGCAGCTAGACTTCATAGAATCAAAGAATTTACAGTGCAGGAGGCGGCCATTCAGCCCATCGAGTCTGCACTAGCCCTTGGAAAGAGCACCCTAATGAAGCCCACTCCTCCACCCTATCCCCGTAACCCAGTAACACCACCTAATCTTTTGGACACTAAGGGGCTATTTATCATGGCCAATCCACCTAACCTACACAGTTTTGGACTGCGGGAGGAAACCTACACTGACCGGCGCTCACCTGAAGCCTCCAGGGCGCAGGGGATAGGTCCCAATGTTTTAGTTACCTCAGGAAACTGCATATTAGAGTGAGACTAGCTTGGATCTCTCTCTAATAGGCAGGTTTACCAAAAGGTAACCTCACCCACAATGAGCGGGGCTTTACATTGCGACACCTCGCGTTATCGCGTAAGATCTCATGAGGCGTAGGGTGCCGGGTTGGGTGTCTCCTGCCAATTACTGCCCATTTGCGCCACGGTGTGTTGCTATCTGGGCGCGGCATGGCTGGTAGCTCGTGCCCTATGTCTTCAGAAGTTAAAAATATATGTATATTTTGGTTGATGACAGCGTAACATTGTCAAACTTGGAAATCTTCCCTGAAACATTTCTATCCCTTCAGTTAGTGCGTCTTTTGACCCCCAAACCAATTCATAGAATTACACAGTAGAAAAGAAGGCTATTTGGACCATCAATCATGTGTTGACACTTTGAAGGGGCATTTCAGTTAGATTTACTCCCCTGCTCTCTCCTTATAGTCCTGAATTGTTTTTGACCTTGTAATCCCTTGTGAAAATTACAAATGAAGTATTGGGTCTGTTTCCACTACCTGTTCAGGCAGTCCAGTGCATTCTAGACCATCGTCTTCTTTGGCGATCACTCGCTAATGAGTATGACTGTCCACCTAAGAGACTGTGTTATTGCCCACGGGTTCTGTGGGTTCTTGAGTGGCTGATGAGCCCGACCCTGGAGCTGCATCTTCGTTGCACACTTGGCAGGTGTTCCTGGGAGGTGTGATCGATCCTTCGACTGTAGATCGCTGGTATTCCTTTCTCAGGCTTCTTTCCTGGGCCTCCTCTTGCTGTCCAGTGCCCTCTAAGAATTGTGTCATTTCAATCAGGAGGTTCCTCGAAGTAGGTCTGTTCTGAGCAAGGGTCTCCCAGGCGTTGACGTCTATGTTGCATTTCTTGAGGTAAACCTTCAGGGTGTCCTTTGTCCTCCTCTTGTTCAGAAACCTTCCTTGAATTGGGTATAGATGATTTGCTTTGGCAGCTGGGACTCTGACATCCTAAGTACACGGCGGGCCCAGCGGACTTGGATGACCATGGCCTGGATGCTGGTGCCCTTGGCTCCCTCAAAAACACTGATGTTAGTACGCCTGTCCTCCCAGCTGATGCAGGGAATCCATCTTAGATCGCGTTGATAGTGCTCTCCAGGACCTTGAGGTGGCGTCTATGTGTAGTCCAAGTTTCTGAGCCGTATAGAAGAGTTGGGTGATGACCGCCTTGTACACAAAGATATTGGTGTCAGCGTGGATGTTGCGGCCATCAAAGAATCTCATCCTTAGGCATCTGAAGGAATCGCTTTTGGATTTTGTACAATGTTGTAACTCCACATTGATGTCAGCCTTAGAGGCGAGATGGCTCCCCAGGGATGGGAAATGTTCCACGTTTGGTACGGTGTCTGCATTGATCTTGATTAAAGGAGAGACCAGATCTTATGCTGGGGCGAGTTGGTAAAAGCCTCGAGTCTTCTTGAGGTTGAGGCTGAGAATAGCAACAGACTGAATAAAGAAAATTCACATCTACCCCACCCATTAAATATGGACTTCACTGCAGTGGAAATGGTTGCTCCCTATCTATTCTAGCAAGACCCCTGAGATTCATGGGCCGGGATTTGCCAATGGGGCTATGTCTCCACACCCGCACCCAGAAAACGGGTGCGAATCACTCTGGACTTTTTTCTAAAAAGTCCGGGGTGATTCTCCGTTTTGAAGGGGGCTTGCAGGGCCCTGGCATGCACCGCACATCTCCTGCTGCCGATACGGGGCCCACAACATCCGGCCGCAGGACACCTGGGGTGCCAGCTCCACGTAAAATGGCGGACCCACACAGCAGGCCGGCGCAGAAGAAGGTAGGCCCCCTCCCCCAAGATCACACGCCCGCCGATCGGTGGCCCCCGATCGCAGAACTGGCCGTTGTGGAGGCTACCCCCCGGACACTGACCCCCCTGCCCCCCACAAGGCCAGCCACCGCAGCCGCGACGCCATACATGAGCCATGCCGGCGGGAACTCGGCTAGTCGACCGTGGAGAATCGCTACCGGGGCCTCTTTCAACGGCCCCCGACTGGCGCCGCGTCGACCGCACGGACGCGGCTGGCGGCGATTCTTTGGTCGCCAAAGGCCGCGAGGGCTCGGAGAATCCCAGCCATGATTTTGAAATTATATTTAAGTTCTACTAAATGAGAAGAATGTTCTAACTGTTGGGCACTTACAATGAGCCTTTCCATTTCAAAGTCTCCGTTAAGGAGCAAAGCATGTAAAGACTGCGAGGGAAGACTATAGTTAAATAGGGGGCGGCACGGTAGCACAGTGGTTAGCACTGTTGCTTTGCCGTGCCTGGGACCGGGGTGCATTTCCCGGCTTGGGTCACTGCCAATGTGGAGTCTGCATTTTCTGTCCGTGTCTGTGTGGGTTTCCTCCGGGTGCTTTGGTTTCCTCTCACAAGTCACGAAAGACGTGTTTGTTCGGTGAATTGGTATTCTGAATTCTCCCTCTGTGTATCCGAACAGACGTGTGGCGGCTTTGGGCTTTTCACAACAACTTCATTGCAGTTTTAATGTAAGCCGACTTGTGACACTAGTAAAGGTTATTATTAAAATATACTAATTGGCTGATGTTAAACTTGCCAATTAGGATTGCAGATCAGTAGAAGAGGGGTGGGGTGGGGGAGAGAATGAAGGAGGTGAAGAGTTCCACAGATTAGAGCCCCTGGAAAACCTTTGAATCGCAAGCTCTTTTTTGCCAGTGTATTTCCGGAAGACAAATGTTGGTATAGAAATGTCTTTGCCGTCTCTCGTGACTGTCCATTTGTTCTGCTATGTTTTTGTGCTGTGTCTGTCTATTTAACCTCCTCACTTTGTTCTTCCTTCCCCACCCCAGAGCTGAAACATGAGATTCACGTTTGGAGACTCACAGCTCAGCGCATTAACCCCGCCAGCCGAGAGGAGACCACAGTGAAGTGCCTGCTAATGCAAAAGGTTCTCAATCTGGAGAACGTGCTCAGGAAAAAACTTAGGACCTTTCAACGGTTTGTGTTATTTTTTTTAGCTCTTTGCTGTTTAAGCTTTGTTGGTGAGGTTGTAGAATTGCCATTAAATCATAGCCCGTGTAATGCTTGAACTGTTACCTTTAAGCGGGGTTCCCAGTGGGACTCTTTCTAACTTCTGCATGTCTATCAGCTGTAAGTGACCTTTTGGAACACTTGTTGATTTATATTTAAATACAACTGATTGAGACTCTGTACCCAGCTTCCACACTTCAGTTCCCATTGCAATGGTCCCAACGCCCGTTAGTTTTGCCATGTTTCACGCTGATTTAATTCTCACCATCTCACCTATATGATAGCGAGGAAGAAGAGTTGGCACGTGTCAGCTGACATTACTGCTGTTCAAGAGTGACATCGAGGTCTGCTTATTGATTCAAGTCTGGGGCTCTCCTGGATACAATTAATTATGTTAGACAGCACAAACGTCAAACTGTTTTTCAATTTGAACAGTGTTTCTCCTGGGCCTGCTTCTCCTGAATGCGTGAAATCGTCCTAATCTGTGGTTCAAAGGCTGGTAGCAGCTTCGCTTGATGGGACATGGACAACCCGCCAGTGCAGGCCACCAACTGGGCACTGGGGGAGACACCCCAGAAAAACCTGACCTTACCTTTTGTGACCTTGGGCCAGAGCTGATTGCTTTATTCAATCCAATGATCCTTCTCTGTCTCCTGTTCACTCGCTGCAATGTGGATGTCCACATCTTTTAGTCTGCTCATTCTCTGATGTCACTAATCTATTGTTGATTTGACCTCATTGGAAGGGTAGGAGTGAGATGTTAAACTTACCAGCGCAAAGTCTAAAATGACTCGCTATTCGTTAGTTGTCTGACGTGCATTTTAAAGCTAATCTGGGCTGTAATCTCCATGCCCCCAGTCGCGTGTTTCTTGCTGCTGCATCGCTCCCATTCTTTACCCCCCCCCCACCTCGCTCCCATTCTTCCCCCCCCGGTCGCTTGTCAATGGAATTTCTCATTGAAGCCACCCCACGCTGCCAGGAAACATGCATGCGGGGGTGCGCTGCTGGTGGGAACAGCCCGAGAATTCCAACCCTTTTAGACTTAAGGACAAGTAACCATAATTTCTGAGTATGTTCTGTGCAGGCAAGACAAAAATGAATGTAAACTGGCTGGGCACATTGACCAACTGCTGTCCATACCCGAATAAAGATTAAAATAAGGGGAAAGCCTACAATGAAGGAGGGAAATAAAGTTTTGGAGAAAAAGTTACAGAGAGCAGGTTCATAGCGGCTGAAACATCGGTCTCTGAAGGCAGAGCAGGAGGGAACAAGCAAAAGTGAAAAGCTGGAGGCTGGGACGGATGGACTGGAGAAGGCTTCTCAGGAAAGGGAGGATGCTGAAATGAGACTGAGAGTCTTGAAATGCTGCTGGTTCAAAGGGAGACAGCGAAGCTTCGGGAAGTTGATGTTTAGGAACACAGGGACATGAGTAGGCAATTCAGCTCCTCTGATTTGCTCCATCATTCAGTGGGATGAGAGCTGGTCCCCATCCTAGTTTGCAGTGGCTTCAAATCCTTTATCAACCTTAGTCGTTTAATAAATCTACTGAGGGTAGATTTAAGACTAGTAATCCAGCTGGCAACTTTGATGTGGGACTTAAAGTGGGGGAAATGCTCAGAACATCGAGTTCTGGGTTAGCCAATGTTTGTTGATGGTGGAAAGTGGGCCACTCGAGGAGGAAATATCACCGGAATTAATCCTTATTGTGGTGAAAGAGTAGATAAGGGTTTCAGTAGGCACAGGGGTGTTGTAAACAGGAATTCATGAGGTTGGCATGGCAAGAAAATGCCGCACACAACATGATAGCCAGCTAGAGATATTTCTCACCCACATCTCCAATGAACCTAGACGATAAAGCCAGTTCGCATAAGGGGAAAAATATATCCTGGAACATCTATCCCCGACCTCCTTGTGCAATGAAAACCACTCCAGGAGCTCGTTTAACACCAACACTCGTGGAATGGGGCCCTTACGTGGTCTTAATTGGCCACTTAATGGCCTTAATTGGTGGCGGGTGGAGATGAGAAGGCCATGGAGGTTCTGTAACACCACCTTCCTCCCTAAGTAGAAGCTCTTCCCTCCGCCAAGCCTGCCAGAAGAATCCGTCCAACGTTTCCACAACTTTGCTAGTCTTGTCCTTTTCGATGGTCGAGCTTGCAAGGAGAAGGTGTGTGGAGTTATTTTGCTGGCATTTCACATCATGAAGTAAAAGATACCGGTCAATAGAAAAGATTAACCAACACTAGCCCAAAGAAGTCCAGGTTAAGTGGATTGGCCATGCTAAATTGTCCCTTAGTCCCCAAAGATGTATAGAGGGTTAAGGGGATAAGGTGAGTCGGCCTAGGTAGGGTGCTCTTTCAAAGGGTAGGTGCAGACACGATGGGCTGAATGGCCTCCTTCTGCACTGTAGGAATTCTAAGGTAGTCATTGCAAATAATCACAACGGGCATAGATATTATGCATTGATCAATGAAGTAAAGTCGGCATAGAGCCAAATGACCATAGGCTCCTTTCCCCTGAGGAATTAACCTGAGGATCACCACACCTCAGGCGAGGGGAAGAATTGAAAACTTAATGAATAACCTCAGCATGTACAGGCATTGAACCCTCGCTGATGACATCGCTCTGCATCACAAACCAGCTGTCCAGCCCACTTATCTGGAGTGGAGCAAATGCAAACATGAGATGGTGTTTTCCCTTTCGGATGTCATACAGCAGAAGGTCAGACTGGTGGACTTTAAGCCACTGCTTGGCCATGGGTGAACCTGGGGAGATTATTCAGTCTGTCGTATTAAATATTTTAGGGTGAGATTGTGGCGTCAGTGCCATGGAATAAATTCCCCACCCCCCAACATACTTGCTGTCCTTAATTTGGTTTGGATAAAGACGAGCAGAAAGAGCAGTGTGGCTCATCCTTGCGGATTAACCTTTGAGTTGTCCACCTCTGACTGTAGTTGTGAGTTACATCTGCACGGAACTGTGATACATATCATTGTAACTCTGAATTATTAAACCTATGTCCTTGATGTGATGTTTCCTGCCTTTCTTGAAACGAAGGAAGGGTAGGTAGAGAAGTAAAGCTGCAAAACATTGCTCAAATCCTCTCTTGATTGGCTTTCATCACCAAAAAGCGTGAGCACATCTCATTCTGGAATCAACATCCTTTGAGTGTTAAGTGTGAAATCCTTGTTGAGAGTTTGTTTCATTTGTGGAACACAGCAGAATACAATGTTCTTGCAAACCCTGTCTGCTTTTCATGGCTTTCTTTCAATTTGAATTAATTGCTGCAACATTTGAATGCATTGATCTCCTTTTGTAACTATAATTTTACATGCTTTAGACAAATTTCACATGACAACAAAAACTGGGAAACTAACATCCAGGAACTGCAAAAAACGGTAAGAGCGGTTTGAACTTAAACTTTTCTCTCAGAATATAAACGTCCATTTGTCGTATATCGCAACTTCAAACTGGTCTGACAAACCCCTGTTCGTTATCTTTCAACAATTCCAACTATTTTGATCAACACAAGTAACCAAGTGAACTGAATCAAATAAACGGAGGGACAAATTAAAGGGACAGTCCCTTAAAGGGAAACTGCCTTAAACCAAAAGAGAATCACAAGTCAGACTTAATACATCAAACCAAAATGTGATTAATGCCTGGATAATCTGAATTTATCGGAAGTGGTTGATTAGCACCTCCAACTTTTGGACATCCAATATTGCGAGTAAATCTAATAATGATTAGGTAATAATTAAGGCTGATACACCTTTCCTGTGAATTGGAATTGGTTACTAGCCCATTTTCTAGGACTTAAGATAGTACAATAGATTCAAACTGCGGCACCACCTATCTCCCACAATTTTCCATTGCTTCGACTCTGAAGGGTCGAACAACTTCACCTTAAATAGTGTAAAATCAAAAAGCGGGTCAGCTCCTTGATCTCGCATTCTTTGGTAAACCGTGACAAAGGTAAGATTGGTTGGCTGGGGACCTTTTGTTCCTTTTAGCTCACAAGCAGTGCTGGAAAGGCAGCATGAAGTAGCCTTCAACTCCCTTCAGTTGCCAGATTTCCCAAGGCCTGGGAAACCCAACCAGGCAGGGTCAACCTGGAAGACACTCTAAATATGAGGCATGGACCTTATTACCATATTTAAATGACCAATCCACCTCTTGTGACCTGGTTGCTTGCCTCCTGCCTCCGTATTCTGTCTCTGTAAAATCTGGAAGTGGACGGGTTGGAGGTGGATTAGGCTCAATTTTGAGATTTTTGAAATTCATCACGAAATCCCATCCCACCCGTTTTTGGTGAGAAACTTATCTCTGAGTGTTAAAAATGAGTGCAGAAAATACTCATTCTTTTGGGCACACATGACTGGATCGTTATAGGATTTTAAGAGGCTATTAAAGGATCAGATGTCTTTGATGTGGTTAATGAATGGAAGTTTGTTCTTTATAGTGCATTGACTACTTGAAAGGATTTAAAATCTTCCTGAATTAATTTTTTGTCAGTATCAAGTGTGTGAGAGTATGGGTGAGAGTATTGTTAAATTATTTTTTCGTCTCCAAATGGATCCTGAGGTCTGCCCATAATGGATACTGGGTGAGTGGCTATGGAGGTTGCAAGGGATGGTGGTGGAGGGGGGGGGGGGGGGGGGGGGTACTAGCGGGATATAAATAGATATGTTGGTGGCATAGGAGGTGAGGGGTGAGGGCCTAACAGCCTTTCATGAAGCCAGGCAGAGACCTGAGACAGCCCTCTAAAGCGCCCGCCTCCCTGGCCACCCCCAAGCGGTCTGTATGCCGACGTTGAACATGACCTCCCCTCTCCCTCACTGGGAATGAAAATCATGCCTGCAGAGGCCATTCTTTTCAAAGTCTGTCAAGTTTGGAGATTTGCCAAACAGAGCATCCTGCCTCCGTTTTTAAAAATCAGGTGCGGAGTCAACAGTGGAAGCCAAAACAAGAAAGAAAGCAATGCTAAAAAAAGAACAGTGCCTGAGATTCTGAAGCATCCAAGCGGATGGTCAAGGCAATTTCAGTTGTACCAGTTCGTGCCAGTTAATGTTGCTGTGTGGCTGCTGGAGGACAGAAAACCGAGGAGTAATGAGACTTCTTGGCGAGAAAAATAGGTTGTGAACATGGCTGAGAGTAATATAAAAAATCATGCAGTGTTTTCCAACATGCATAAGATGGGGACAGAAGTCTGCTCTGGATCTTGCCATTAAAATAATAGTATTTAAAGTGATCAAAAATTGATTTTCAGCTTGTCAAAACTCTGAGAAGAATTATTGATTGTTGGGTGGACCTGTGACTGAATTACTTTGCTGTTGTTCCTCCTGCGCACAGAGAGCAACATTTGATAATGTGATTTGATTTCTCTTCTCTGTCTCATTGATTTCATGAAGTTAGCTGCAATCCTTTTCAGCAGGTTTTTTTGTGTATTGATCTTTGCAGCACAGGATAATGGACAAGGCCCTTCTGGTGAAATGCTCAACCGTTTTGGGATTCGTTATCTTCATGTTCTTTCTCAACTCATTTGTCCCCAGAATCCATCTCGATCTCGGTAAGTAGGTCCTTTCTCACAACACCATGGGTGGTCGGATACGCATCTGATATCTCCCTGTGAATGTGGCCCATTACATCCGTCATTACTCTCCCTTTCTTTAAAAAAAAAATATATTTAGAGTACCCAATTATTTTTTTCCCCAATTAAGGGGTAAGTTAGCATGGCCAATGCACGTAACTTGCACATATTTGGGTTGTGGGGGTGAAACCCACGCAGACATGGGGAGTATATACTACTCTACCTTTCTAAGATGACCTTTGTGTATCATCAGCGGTTTTCACTTGAATCTGCATTTTAATTAGCGTGTATTAGTGCGTTTTCGGGTTATCTTAAAAAGAAATTCCAATTAAGGGGCAATTTAGCATGGCTAATCCACCTACCCTGCACATTTTTGGGTTGTAGGGGTGAGACCCACGCAGACACGGGGAGGATGTGCAAACCCCACACGGCCAGTGAGCCGGAGCCAGGATCGAACCTGGGTCCTCGGCGCTGTGAGGCAGCAGTGCTAACCACTGCGCCACCGCGCCGCCTTGTGCTTTTGGGCTATTTAACCCTTTAAACGCCTCTTGGTGGCAGGGGCTAGCAAATCTCTGCCTCTTGATCTTTGCCCGTTTCTCTTCCCGCCCTATCCCGAAAATTTTGCTCAATCTAATATTGAGACTTCTTCCAAACCTGGCAGACTCAATGCTGCAATGTGTCTGCCACATCGTTCTTCTGTCTGTATTTCAGTCTTTTCTATCAATATACTTTGGATTAATTCATGAGCTGTGAGCACCGTTCTTGAATGCGAGTGTGGGACAGGGCGACAATGGAGGACAGTACTATATTGGAAACACAGGCAGCTTGAGTGCACATTGCCTTGCCGTGCCTGAGGCTGGATCAAGGATTTCCTGAGCTGTCAGCTGATGAACGCACTTGAATTTAGCCCTACTTGGTTGCAAGCCGGATCACTGCTGAGTTCTCCAACCAGTAAGGAAACATAGTCAACATTTAATTCTCGATCTGACATGAGTCTTGGCTGGGTTTAAAATAAAGAAATTCAACATTTCCACCTTTCTGCAGACGTTGGCCGTAATTTTCCATTCCTTCCCCGCCGCCAAGATTGGCAATGCTGATTGAGCGGAGAATGTTCCGGCGCCTGAGGATCCATTCCCTTAACCCCCCCCCCCCCCCCCCCCCCCCCCCCCCCGCCGCTGGTCGCAGTGTATTACCCACCCCGTGCCAGCGGGAACATGCAAATAGGCGATTTTAATAAATATGAATTTGTTTAACGGTCTGGAAGTCCGATTCTCCAGCTCCCCACCCCCCCACCCCGATATGCCCCACCCCTGGAGTCACGCTGGCGCGGTTTGGTGTGAGTCTTTACCAACCGTGTCCAGGCGTCATGGCCTTTGAAGGGGAATATGGAGATAAGAAAAGTTTTCTTACTATTCTGGCTTGCTAGGGGTGTACGCCTGGAGCTCTGCAAGTAGAGGGAGCGACTTGGTGTCAAGGGTGTGGACTCGGAGTGTTCCCTCCATGTTCAGGGTGCCCTGGTTGAACCTCCCATTGCTGCTCTAAAAGTACTTCAAACCCCCCCCCCCATGGATGTAGCTTATATGATCCTGACTGTTGAGACGGCTGACAATATCCTGGAAAAGCTCAGAGGTCTCCTGGTCACGTGAAAATCCCTTCAATCCGCCCATATGGACACCCTCATGTTTCAGCATAATCAAGGGGCTGGGCGTGGCCATGCTCAGTCGCCAGACCTCCAGGGTAGGCATTTCTCATTGCACTCCCTGGATGCACAGCTCCACATCAAACGAAGCAGGGGATGAGCAGAGTTGACCCCAAACAGTATGGCAGTCAGCTAACCCACTCCGAAGGATCACTTGATGTCTGATATCACTTGATATCAAACATTTTGACCTGATTTACCCTGGACTGGGCCAGGAAACCTGACCCGCCCTCTCTCACAACATCACGCTACAGCTAAGCGCCCAGCAAATGCTCAAATACTTTGGTTACCCGCATCTGTAGGACATGCCCACACACCAGTCTCTAAGCATTGAACCGCCTGCCTGCACAGTATGAACATCTCCACCACGCAACCAGGTACCACCATTCTGGCGGGAAGGCACAAGGCTCACTCAATGAGGACACCCACAGTGGACCCCACAGGGATAAACAGGACGCGGGGGGGGGGGGGGGGGGGGGGGGGCAGAGGCCACAGAGCCTATCATTGTGACAGCCAGCAGTTCCCCAGTTGGGAGGGATGGGCGGTGAGGAGAGAGACTCCCCACGCCAAGGGCCGGGTGTCAGTCACTGATGGACATAGGGATGCAGTGTGGACGACATAATGATGAAGGGTCCGAGGGAGGAGTGGGGGTGGTGGGGGGAGGGTGTTAAACATTGAGAGTGGCGCAGCAGTGCAACCCAGGGTGACCATGTAATCTGGTGGTATTGGAGGGTCAAGGGACTGCTCACCTTGGTGACAGTCTCTATCTCTCCCACACCCCTTGCACAGAAATGGATTTTGGAACTCAGCCAGCAAGGATAGCTATCTACCCGGCCGCTGCTGCTGTTGTGGATGTTTGGTTGCGAGAGTGCAAGGGCTGGCCTGCGGAAGACCCTGCATGACAGGAGCCTGCCTGCATGACCAGCCGGTGAGGTTCAATTGCCGGCTGTCCACCGGGCCGAGGAGGAGGTGTGAAGTTGGCGCCACAGCAGGCAATGTTTATACCGTCAGCGCTTGTCCTTCGAAGGTATGCTGGGTCCTGTGTGCCACCGTTGACTCCAGCTCACCAAGGAGACTGTGTGCCACTTGTGCCAGATGGTGGCGGACCTGGCACCGCGAGGGTTAGGAGGAGGACACCCTCTTCTGGTCGCCCTAAGCCTCTATGTCTCGGTGCTGCGAGTGCCAGGTAGCACGTGGCTAACCGTGCTCGCTATGGGAGTTTCTTCCCTTTAAGTTGAATCGCGCCCCTGGATAACGGTGCATTGGACTCTCACTCCTCACCCCATACCAAACTCCATGTCAGCCATTTCCTTCTCCCCTGTCTCTCCAGTGGCCCTTTCTTCACAGAGGGTATGGAACCGAATACCTGAGATGCCCCCCACCTGTCTAATGCTCTTGCCTATTATGGCCAGCTTTACCCTTGAGGCACATAAAGGACGTTCGCCTGCCACTTTGATGGAGTGTGGTGGCATGTGTGGGCAAGGTTCCTGGCCAAAGATGGCAGGATATGTGGAGTGTTACTGCCATTTATGCAATTGGGGGCAGATGTAAGGGGTCAAGGACGGGTGTGATGCCAGGGAATTACTCACCTGAGCTGCTCGAAAGAGGTTGTTATTCGTTTTCCGGCATTGCATGCTGGTGCTCTTGGCGAGGTTGGAAGCACTCACAGTATCTGCTGCCTCCCCACAAGCTTTGTTCATTATAGATGGCTGCTGATGGAACCATCAATTCACCAGACACGTGTTTCCGATATGAATCTACGCTTTAATCGACTTACTTCAGAGCCAGCCTGTTACCCGTTGATGAACTCTTAGTGAACTCAGGCTGACTCTGGACAAGGTTATTTATACAGCTGCACTAGGGGGAGGAGTCGTGGGCGGAGCCATGGGTGGAGCCCAGTACAAGTTCCTGAGTACTCCCAGAGCTATTCCCCTTAGTGGTAGGATAGCGCTACTGCGCTTACAAAGACAGTGTGAATTATCATATATATATATATTACATTCACCACCGCTGCTATCTGTCCCCCACCCCCCCCCCCCCCCAACCCCGGGAAAAAAGGGTGTCTCCCCTTGACGGTGTCCAACAACCTATTGATGCCGACATCCAGAAACCTGGGAACAGGTCTTTTCCCAGCCATCCTATTGGCTGCAGTGGGAGTGCGGGCTGCGTAGGGCGCTTAAAAGCTGCTCCAGCCCGTCAACCTCTCAACGCTAATCCCGACCCCAGCGAATCAGACGCCTAGGAATATGGGACTCGGGCGGGTTGCACATGGCCAGCGTGCTAGCACGTTTACAAACTGAATCGCTCCTCATCGGCGCTCCCAGCAGCACTGCGAACTTGCCGCAATTCTCCGATAACGGGAACACTTTACTCTCCCGAGTGGAGAATTCCAGACATCGGGTGGGGGTGCGCTTCCAGTGGGACAGAGAATCCCGCTGCCTTCGAACGGCTGGGGAATCCCAACCTTTATGTCTCACTGGCAAGCACTGATTTGTACACAGAGAAGTCTGGTTTGATATTCTATTCACAGACAGATACATAGATATTCTTGTCCAATTAAAAATGATTTTCCCCCTGCTTTGACGATGTTCCTTTGAGATGGTTTGTTACACTGCCTCAAACCATCATCAGTCTCTGAATATCATAATATTGCCGTGAATTGAACTTTCAACAAACTGGGACACGAGGAACGTCAAAATAATAAGTCAATTCACAATCAAAATGATTTACATGTTAATAAAACCTGTGAATCTTATCAATATATAATGTCAATTTGTGGTCCCACCAAAAGCTCCCTGCTGGCTCATGTTAAACCACATTTTAAAAAGCTGAATCTGCCCAATTTTACAGGTGCTCTTCATCTTGCCAATCGTCGTAAGCTTCCAGCACAATTTTGGTCAATGCCTGCCAGCACTAGGTGGGGAGAGGGTGGTGTAGTGTAATGTAAATAGGGCGGCACGGTAGCACAATGGTTAGCACTGATGCTTCACAGCACCAGAGAGCTGGGTTCGATTCCCAGCTTGGGTCACCGTGCGGAGTCTGCACGTTCTCCCCATGTCTGCGTGGGTTTCCTCCGGGTGCTCCGGTTTACTCCCACGGTGAGGAAAGATGTGCTTGTTAGGTGAATTGGACATTCTGAATTCTCCCTCCGTGTACCCGAACAGGTCCCAGAGTGTGGCGTCTCGGGGATTTTCACAGTAACTTTGTTGCCGTGTAAGCCTACTTGTGAGACTAATAAAGATTATTATTATAGTAATCCAGGGGCACAGGCTAATGCTCTGGGGGCACGCGTTCAAATCCCAGCAGCTGCTGGAATTTGAATTTAATTGGAAGCTAGTGACAATGAAATCTTTCTGAAAAGATCCATCTGATTCACTGACAATCTCCTATAATAGGGCAATCTCCTATCCTTACTGGGTCTGGTCTATGTGTGACAGAAATGGTGCTGTCTCTCACAGTCCAAAGGCAATCTGGCTGGGTCACTCCCATCCCATGAAAGAATAAAGATTAAAGCTAACTGAGAGAGGGGCAAGCAAAATCTGACCTGGAACTCGGGAGCTGAAACTGAAAGGTGTTTGCATCTGGAGGCCAAGCATTTCTTTGGGCCGGGATTCTCCAATCCCGCGGCCAGGTTCTGATGCCAGCATGAAAAGCGGCGCCAATAACTCCGGCGTCAATGGTCCTCGATAATCAGGAATGGTCCCCTTCCTAGTGGGCTAGGACGGCGCCTGAGTGGTCCCCGCAGCTCCAGCTGGCGCGGCACGGCCGGCATGATTCCGCGCATGCGCGTAACGGCTGGCACGAGTTCCGTATGCGCGTGGGTTCCCGTGTCCGCGTCGGCCCCCGGGCAATGTAACGGTGCCCTACAGGGGCCTGGCGCGGAGGAACATAGGGCTCCACAGAACCAGCCTGCTGGCCGATCGGTAGGCCCCGATTGCAGGCCAGGCCACCATGGAGGCCCCCCCCCCCCCGAGGTCGGATCTCCCCGGCCCCCCACCAGGACGGCTCCCACACACAGAACTTCCATGTCCTGCCGTGTGGGACCATACGTGACCCACGCCGGCGGAACTCGGCCAAACTCGGCAGCCACTCGGTCCGTCGGAGCCGGAGAATCGCTGCGGGGCCGCTTTCAACGGTCCCCGACCGGCCCGGCGGCGATCCCGCAGTCGCCCGAGAATCGGCGCCGGGGAATCGGCAAGCCGGCGTCGGGGCGGCATGGCCCGATTCCCGTGCCTCCCCGGGGATTCTCCGACCCGCCGTGGGGTCGGAGAATCCCGACCCTGGTCTTTCCAACACTGAATTCTAAATATTTGTTAACCTTTTCCAAAGCTATTAACTGGAGATACGTGGGCTGGAAATGAAAATGAAAATCGCTTATTGTCACAATTAGGCTTCAAATGAAATTGTTGTGAAAAGCCCCTAGTTGCCACATTCTGCTGCCTGTTCGGGGAGGCTGGTACGGGAATTGAACCTGTGCTGCTGGCCTTGTTCTGTTTTACAAGCCAGCTGTTTAGCCCACTGTGCTAAACCTTTTTGAAAGCTTCACCAGTTTGGTGAAGAGGATGAAGGAATTAACCCAACTGAAGACAGCTGATTGGTCTGATTGAAGGGATGATCCATTAAAACAGAGATGAGGAGGAATTTCTTCAGCCAGAGGGTGGTGAATCTGTGGAACTCTTTGCCGCAGAAGGCCGTGGTGGCCAAATGACTGAGTGTCTTTAAGACAGAGATAGATAGGTTCCTGATTAATAAGGGATTAGGGGTTATGGGGAGGAGGAGGAGCATGGCGATGAGAAACATATAATAATAATAATCTTTATTAGTGTCACAAGTAGGCTTACATTAACACTGCAATGAAAATCCCCTAGTCGCTACACTACGGCACCTGTTCAGGTACACTGAGGGAGAATTCAGAGTGTCCAGTTCACCTAACAAGCAGATCTTTCAGAACATGTGGGAAGAAACCAGAGTACCCGGAGGACACGGGGAGAACGTGCAGACCCCGCACAGACAGTGACCCAAGCCGGGAATCGAATCCGTGTCTCTGGTGCTGTGAAGCAACTGTGCTAACCACTGTCCTACCGTGCCGCCCATATCAGCCATGATTAAATGGAGGAGCATACCCGATGGGCCGAATGGCCTAATTCTGCTTCTATGTCTTATCGTCTGCAATAGCCATCCACATGCACCCCCTCCCCTCGCCCTTTAATATGACACCTGGTGCGGTACACAAAGAACCTCTTATCCGATAGATGACAAAACGTGATGAAGGCTGCCTAGGGAGGCTATCTACCAATTGGTGTATGTCTGGGAACACTGGTGAAGTGTTGGCTAGTGTAGACTTGAGAGATGAATGGACACTTCCAACACTGATGAAGGTTCAACTCAATTTTATTAACTACTTCTAACTAACTAACACACGATGACTGTGGGTCTAAATGATGCTAACTTAAACTAGAGACCTAAGCCTTGTCCGAACCAGTTGATTCTCTCAGCACGTGTTGTAAGTCTGTGCTGGGCTGGATGAGTTCTTGTTACACTCAGAAACAGCACCCAGAATGAGCGGGAACCGTGGTGCCCTCTGCCTTTATAGCGTGTGTATTCTAACTGGTGATTGGCTGCGGTGTTTGTACATGTTGATTGGTCCATGTGTGTGTCCATCAGTGTGTGTCTGCACCATGATATACTGGTGTATATTATGACAACTGGCACCAGAGTAATCTTCTGTGCCTTACAGTGCTTCTCTCATCAAAAATGATGAACATATTGATCCACGCAGGTGTTATATCAGGACAAACTGGTGAAGCTTTAAAAAAAAAGCATAAGTAATCCTTGATTTCATGAAGTATTGGGTCGCATTCTGAGCAAGGATGACCAGGTCCCGAAGATGCTGTAGGGGAGAAGTACCGGGAATGAAGGTTTCAGTTATGTGGAGAGTCTAGAGATGCCCTTCCATGGAGTAGAGAGGATGAGGGCAAGGTTTCAAACAGATGTTCCATACATTGAGGGGTTTTCAAGAGCAGATAGCTCCAACAGCATAATACTGCATTGCTGGGAATCTGGGAAAAAATAAAACTGAAGATGCTTGAGTCGGTCCAGCAGCATTTGTGGAGGGTGAGAAAGATTAATTGGCAGAGATTTCCCTTCCATATGGGGGCAAAAACAGAGGCAGGTGGGCACAGCATTTACTGTTGCCGGCCTCTGTGCCAGTTCACGGCACAACACTATCCCCGAGCCATTTTCTCCTGAGGCTGGATCTGGGGCAGAATAGCCACCTGTCCGCAAGCACTATTGAGATAATTTAATGACCAATTAGGACCAATTGATAGAGGTCTCCTGGAATTTTACAGTCAGCCTTCAGGGCCTCTGTGCCTGGAGGCAGCCTCACGCCTGGGGGACTGCAGAAAAGCCTTTGAGGCCTCCATTGCCTATTTGGACACTGCTACAGTTACACGATCCCCCCCTGGAGGCTCCCTCCATGCCACCTCTCCCCCCCCCCCCTCCCCCCATCCCCCCATCCTCTCCCCCGCCTGCACAGTTGTGGCGTTGCTGCTGTGTCCATTTTGTACTTAAATAGCCTGAGAATGTGCCTCAAGATGGGGTCTCCCTCTCCCTTTCTCTCTTTCCTATCTTACCCAACAGGTTGTATTATTTTGATTAAAACAAATGGACAAATAAAGGGGACAAATTAACAAAAGGTCATACGAGCAAATTGAAGGGGCACCCCTTAAAGGGAACCTACAACAAAAGACAGACTCGGCTTACATACATCAAATTAAAATGTGATTATCGGGGTCAATAAAGCTCCCTAGCCCCCGCAGTGCCCATGGGGCAAGGAAGATCTCGATTGTGAGAACGCAGCGTGCTCTCTCTCTAAGACAACCTGGCTGCAAATGTAGTGGCAGAAGAGGAGCAGACAGTCAGGTCGGACAACTCCCATGATTACTCGCTGCCTGGACCTGTTCTTGGCCAACCCAGCCAGGTCCAGGGTCCTCCCTCCCCGTTTCCCGCTCCGCACCGACTGCCTGAGAATCAGGATTGTGGGGCTGAAGTGCAATCAAAAATCATAAAGTCATAAACAAGGCTGCAGGTGGAGGCACACATTTGTCACCCTTTCAGAGAGCAGGAATGAGGCCACATGGCATCACTACCATAAGACCACAAGCTGCAGGAACAGAGGTGGGCCATTCAGCCCATTGAGTCTGCTCTGCCATTCAACAAGATAATGACTGATCGGTTATGATAATCCTCCAGATGATCTATGATTATACAATCCTTTTATATATTGCCCTTCACAAAGAAGCCTCTGTCACTTGCTTTTTCCATCAGATTGGTTGATTTGGAGTATATCACCTGCATAGTCAGGAATGAGTTTGCCACATAAACACACTTACAAGGAGGGCTATCTAGTTGTTTGCAGGTCAGCCTGGAGCTGATAGCTTACCTTGGGCGTGGCCTCAGCATTGAGACTGAGGTGGCGACAAAAACTAAAAGCCAGAACTTGCATTTAAGTCGGACTTTATCACTTCCTCAGAACACCCCCAAGGTACTTTCTGATCAATGGGCTATTTTTCAAGTGTAAGGGATGATTTATGTCACAGGTCTGGCTTACCAGTCAGTTGAAGGAACACTCTGAAGTATAAGGCAGCTGCAGATAGGGAACCTACAGCTGCTGCTACTGTTGGTTGTTGTGGGTGTGGGTCCAATCCTCTGCTCTTGGATATTTGTGGTGTGGTGGGGTGGCAGGAGTTACATCCTTGGGCAGTGTTTGACCTCAAGGGGGTTGTTATGTTTCTTAAGAGAATGCTAGAAGTCGTTCAGCAGTTGAAGGATGGTTAATAAACTACTTCGTTAGCTTTTACTTACAGAATGGCACTTGTAAAGATACTGCTTTTCTATGCTCTGCAACTAGGCCTAACCACTTGCAGCCCTGAGCTCAACTTCCGTCCTGTCCTGCTCCCCTGCCTCTCCAGCCAAAGTGAGCGAGGGCGGGCCTTCGGCGTCACTCTTATATGTCCCCATGCTGCCCCCTGGTGGTACTTCCATTTCCCATCAGCCCCTTCTGTACACATTCAGGCGAGGATCACTACAGGGGTTTGATCTAACCCTGGGATCTTTGCATGGGAGGAGTTTAATGGAGGTGAGAGGAGCCTCCAGCGGAGGGGGGGGGGTTCAGGCGGAAGCACCTCTGCACCCCTTGACCCACAAGAAGAGCTGTAAAGGCATTTAACCTCTTCCCTAAAGTTGCCCTTGCCTCCATTCTGCTGCCGCGTTTCCTAGGCAGGATTAAACCTCAGGCTGCCAGGCTCATTATTAAAACGTAAATTCCTAAACCACCTCCTGGGAATGGATAGGCTATCTGCTCCGAATCCTGCCTCCATTGAATCTTCAGAGGTGGCTTGGTGGGGGTTGGGATGAGGTTCGATTTTGAAAGTTTTCACATCCCAACTGGGCCCAGCCCACCTGTTTTTTGGAGTTTAGGATTCAGGCCGACAGTCACTGTTTATATGTGGGCAAAGTCAACAGGAAATAATTGATTAAAAAGCATTGTCAACTGGCTTAAAGCCCATAAACAGCAGTGATTGTAATTGGATTTGGATCTGCTTGCAGACTGGTCACCACCATTAGGCAGCTAGATTGTATTAGGATATTTTGCTTGTAATCATTATTGCTTTAGTTTCCTGAATAATGGGTTTAGATCAATGACTCTCATTTGACATTCAGATGGAAACAGCGTTTGCCTTGTTGCAATCAACTTCCAAAGTGGTCATTGACATCCTCAGTATGAATATGTGATGAATGTTATCAGTAGCTGATATAACGGTACCTTACCTTTAATACATTGGCCCTTTAAGACCGGGCTTGGAACCCTGGGGGACTCCGCCTCTGGCTCCGCCCCAGGAAACGATATATAAGATAAGGCTCACTCAGGCAACATGCGATAAGCACACTTCTCGGCTGCTGTACAGTTCTCAGATGATTAAAGCCTTTGAATCATCTATCTTCTCTCCTGTGTCGTGATTGAGGGTATCTCAATTTAATCATCTGATACATCAAGATGGACAGCGCTCTAAAGCCGGAGAAACTCAACCTGGACGCTCGGTCTCCGGAAGCCCCGGAAATTTTTTAATATTGGCTGCAGTGTTTTGAGGACTATATTGACTCCTCACCGACTGAGATTGACGGCGCTCGCAAGCTGCGTTTACTACATGCCCGGGTGGGCCACCGACTCTCCTCCGCAATCGAGAACGCTGCAAATTACGAGGCTGCGGTCGAGATACTGACGAAATGCTTTGTGAAGCCGATTAATGAGTTACACGCCAGACATTTGCTCCCAACCTGCAGCCAGTGTTCCGGGGAAACTCTGGGCGAGTACGTGGAGAGACTCACTGTGCCCGCGAGGAACTGCAACCATAAAGCAGTGACGGCAGAAACCCACATGAACTTGCATATTCGCGATGCCTTTGTGTCCGGTATCAGGTCCTCGTACATCCGGCAGCGGCTCCTAGAAGACGGGGCAAAGGATCTGCAAGGCACGGTAACGCTCGCCTCTTCCCTAGAAACGGCCCACCGTAACCTCCGTACATACTCCACGGACCTTGCAAACCCCTCTCGATCCCCTCCAGACTCGGCCACGCTACAGGCCTGCGCTGCGCGGCAATCCGCTCACTCCGGGGGTTCCCCATGCTATTTCTGTGGGCAAGGTCAGCACCCACGGCAATGTTGCCCGGCCCGCTCCGCGATCTGCAACGACTGCGGAAGAAAGGGCACTTCGCTAAAGTCTGCCTGGCTGGCCCCAAAGGCCACAAACAAAATCCTCACCAGGCCCAGAAATCAAGCTCCCGGTCTCACAGGCCCCGCAACGTGGCCGCACGGCGGCTGGACACTCCAACTTCCGCGCGTCATCGACCTCGTGCGAGTCATGGGAGCGGCCATCTTGGCAGTGGCCATCTTCGAACCCTGACACGTGCGACCGGTGGCAGCGGCCATTTTGTGACTCCAGGTGGCCATTTTGTGAGTCCGACTTAACTGAGGACTCTGAATATCCGCAACTAGGAGCGATCACACTCGATCAATTGTGGCCGAAACACCTGCGTAACCCGATGATGCGGGTGCGAATCAACGGCCACGACACTCCCTGCCTATTCGACTCTGGGAGCACGGAAAGCTTTATCCATCCAGACACGGTAAGACGCTGCTCCCTGCGCACCCACCCCGCCTCCAAAACTATCACCCTCGCCTCAGGGTTCCATTCGGTCCAAATCACGGAGTATTGTGTCGCTGACCTCGCAATTCAAGGCGCTGAATACACCCGTTTTAAACTTTACATCTTTTCTCAACTCTGCGCCCCCCTGCTGCTCGGTCTGGACTTTCAGTGCAGCCACCGGAGCCTGACACTGAAGTTCGGCGGACCCCTCCCCCCACTCACGGTATGCAGCCTGGCGACACTCAAAGTTGCGCCAACTCCCCTCTTCGCGAACCTCACTCCCGACTGTAAGCCCGTCGCCACCAGGAGTCGCCGGTACAGTACCCAAGACATGACTTTTATCAAGTCAGAGGTTCAGCGGCTACTGAAAGAGGGGGTCATAGAGGCCAGCAACAGCCCTTGGAGGGCTCAAGTATTGGTAGTCCGCTCCGGGGAAAAGCAACGAATGGTAGTGGATTATAGCCAGACCATAAACCGCTTTACGTAGCTCGATGCTTACCCACTTCCCCGCATAGCAGAAATGGTGACTCACTTCGCCCAGTATCGGGTATTCTCCACGGTCGACCTAAAATCAGCCTATCATCAACTCCCTATCCGCCCAGAGGACCGCCCCTACACGGCTTTTGAAGTAGCCGGTCGGCTGTTTCACTTGCTCAGGGTCCCTTTGGTGTTACAAACGGAGTCTCTGTTTTCCAGAGGGCGATGGATCAAATGGTGGACCAGTACGGCTTACGGGCGACCTTCCCGTACTTGGACAACGTCACCATCTGCGGCCATGACCAGCAGGACCACGACGCAAACCTGAGGAAGTTCCTCCAGACTGCCCGGGCCCTCAACCTCACCTACAACAAAGAGAAATGCGTGTTCCACACAACCCGACTAGCCATCTTCGGCTACGTCGTGGAAAACGGGGTCCTAGGCCCAGACCCCGACCGCATGCGTCTCCTTAAGGAACTCCCCCTCCCCCGTAGCCTCAAGGCACTCAAACGGTGCTTGGGGCTTTTCTCCTATTACGCCCAGTGGATCCCCAGATATGCGGACAAAGTCCGGCCACTCATTAAGACTACGGTTTTTCCCCTGACGGCTGAGGCCCAGTCGGCTTTCAACCGTATCAAGGCCAACATCATCAAGGCCGCCATGCACGCGGTGGACGAAGCCATTCCCTTCCAAGTAGAAAGCGATGCATCAGACGTCGCCCTGACTGCTACCCTCAACCAGGCGGGCAGACCAGTAGCGTTCTTCTCCCGAACCTTCACCGCCTCGGAAATTCGGCACTCTGCAGTCGAGAAGGAGGCACAAGCCATAGTGGAGGCCGTACGGCACTGGAGGCACTACCTAGCCGGTAGGAGGTTCACCCTCGTCACCGACCAACGGTCGGTCGCCTTTATGTTCGATAACGCACAACGGGGAAAAATAAAGAATGACAAAATTCTGAGGTGGAGGATAGAGCTCTCCACCTACATGTACGATATTAAATATCGCCCAGGGAAGGTCAACGAACCCTCAGATGCCGTGTCCCACGGCACGTGCGCCAACGCGCACAAAGACCGCCTGAGCGCCATCCACGATGACCTCTGCCACCCGGGGGTCACCCGGCTTGCCCAGTTCATCAAGTCCCGCAACCTTCCCTACTCCACAGAGGAGGTCAAGGCCATGACTAAGGCATGCCAGATCTGTGCAGAATGCAAACCGCAATTCTATCGACCAGACAGGGCCCGCCTGATAAAGGCCTCTGGGCCCTTTGAGCGACTAAGTGTGGACTTCAAAGGGCCCCTCCCGTCCACCAACCGCAACATCTATTTCCTCACCGTGATTGATGAGTTCTCCCGCTTTCCTTTTGCTGTCCCCTGTCCCGATATGACCTCGGCCTCCGTGATCAAGGCACTGCACAGCATCTTCACACTGTTTGGTTTCCCCGCTTATATCCACAGCGACCGGGGTACATCGTTCATGAGCGATGAGCTGCGTCGATATCTGCTCAGCAAGGGCATCGTCCCGAGCAGAACGACGAGCTATAACCCGCAGGGAAACGGGCAAGTGGAGACGGAGAATGCGACAGTTTGGAAGGCCGTCCTCCTAGCCCTATGGTCAAGGAGTCTCCCAATTGCCCGCTGGCAGGAGATCCTACCTGATGCCCTACATTCCATTAGGTCGCTCCTCTGTACGGCCACGAACGAGACCCCTCCCAATCTTTTGTTTGTCTTCCCCAGGAAGTCCACCTCTGGGGTCTCGCTTCCACGTTGGCTGACGACTCCAGGACCAGTTCTACTCCCTTAATCTGATGCACGTGAGGAGCCATAAATCCGATCCCGTAGTCGAGAGGGTCAAACTGCTACACGCAAACCCTCAATACGCCTACGTCGAGCACCCCGACGGCAGGCAGGACACCGTCTCCCTGCGAGACCTGGCACCCGCTGGTTCTCCCACTGACCCCGCTGGGTCTCCCACCGACCCCGCTGGCTCGCTCACCGACCCCGACGCTATCCCCACCGACCCCCCCTCCTACCGATGCTCCCCTCCCCGCACCGACCGCCGACCCCGACGGCGCCCCCCCCCCATAGCGCCCCCTGCCCCCCAGCCGTCGCCGGCACCGATCACCCTAGTCATCCCGGATACCCCCCCCCGGCTCCAAGGTGGGCAAAGGCTCAGTCAACCGTGCTCCCGGATATACCACCATCAATACCGACCGTATCCACGGCACCACCGGAGCAGAGAAAGTTAGCACGGACGGTCAAACCACCCGCAAGACTGAACATGTAACTCCACTTCACCCCCGTGTTTTTTTTAAACGGGGTGAATGTGATGAATGTTATCAGTAGCTGATATAACGGTACCTTACCTTTAATGCATTGGCCCTTTAAGACCAGGCTTGGAACCCTGGGGGACTCTGCCTCTGGCCCCGCCCCCAGGAAAGGGTATATAAGATAAGGCTCACTCAGGCAACATGTGATAAGCACACTTCTCGGCTGCTGTACAGTTCTCAGATGATTAAAGCCTTTGAATCATCTATCTTCTCTCCTGTGTCGTGATTGAGGGTATCTCAGAATATTAATGTTTCACAAATCTCCTCCCTTAATCTGATGCACTCTAAACTCTAGTTAATTTCCGATGGAGATTTGTTGACTTCCAGTCTGCACTTATCTGGAGATTGTATTCACGTTGGCAAAGTTTGGAAACGTGAATGACTGGGACCGATATTCAACTGTCTGAACCCCAGGCGTCAATGGCATTGTTGATTGACCACCCGTACTGTAGAAGAAGCTGACCAATTTTAACTTCCCTTCAAATCAAATGAACCAAATAATGTTCAGTTTCTATAATGAGTGGTCAGTCGCTAATGGCAGTCTGACGTCCAGGCAGCAATTGAAAAATATGGTTTGAGAATATATTGCTTGCAATCATAAGGATGTTTCCTACCACCTGTAGCTTCCCAAATTTAACTTTGTATGGATCCCCTTTGTGAAGGAAAACAAAGAGTTCACACTGAGTAGGTCGAAACAAAAGCTTACTTTATTTTACGATTAGTATTATATACATAGAACATAGAACGATACAGCGCAGTACAGGCCCTTCGGCCCTCGATGTTGCACCGACATGGAAAAAATCTAAAGGCCATCTAACCTACACTATGCCCTTATCATCCATATGCTTATCCAATAAATTTTTAAATGCCCTCAATGTTGTCGTGTTCACTACTGTTGCAGGTAGGGCATTCCACGGCCTCACCACTCTTTGCGTAAAAAACCCACCTCTGACCTCCTGGTAAATCTCCTCTGCACCCGTTCCAAAGCTTCCACGTCCTTCCTATAATGAGGCGACCAGAACTGTACGCAATACTCCAAATGCGGCCGTACTAGAGTTTTGTACAACTGCAACATGACCTCATGGCTCCGGAACTCAATCCCTCTACCAATAAAGGCCAACACACCATAGGCCTTCTTCACAACCCTATCAACCAGGGTGGCAACTTTCAGGGATCTATGTACATGGACACCGAGATCCCTCTGCTCATCCACACTACCAAGAATTTTACCATTAGCCAAATATTCCGCATTTCTGTTATTCTTTCCAAAGTGAATCACCTCACACTTCTCCACATTAAACTCCATTTGCCACCTCTCAGCCCAGCTCTGCAGCTTATCTATGTCCCTCTGTAACCTGCAACATCCTTCCGCACTGTCTACAACTCCACCGACTTTAGTGTCGTCTGCAAATTTACTCACCCATCCTTCTGCGCCCTCCTCTAGGTCATTTATAAAAATGACAAACAGCAACGGCCCCAGAACAGATCCTTGTGGTACGCCACTCGTAACTGAACTCCATTCTGAACATTTCCCATCAACTACCACTCTCTGTCTTCTTTCAACTAGCCAATTTCTGATCCACATCTCTAAATCACCCTCAATCCCCAGCCTCCGTATTTTCTGCAATAGCCGACCGTGGGGAACCTTATCAAACGCTTTACTGAAATCCATATATACCACATCAACTGCTCTACCCTCGTCTACCTGTTCAGTCAACTTCTCAAAGAACTCGATAAGGTTTGTGAGGCATGACCTACCCTTCACAAAACCATGCTGATTGTCCCTAATCATATTATTCCTATCTAGATGATTATAAATCGTATCTTTTATAATCCTCTCCAAGACTTTACCCACCACAGACATTAGGCTCACCGGCCTATAGTTACCGGGGTTATCTCTACTCCCCTTCTTGAACAAAGGGACCACATTTGCTATCCTCCAGTCCTCTGGCACTATTCCTGTAGCCAATGATGACCTAAAAATCAAAGCCAAAGGCTCAGCAATCTCTTCCCTGGCTTCCCAGAGAATCCTAGGATAAATCCCATCCGGCCCCGGGGACTTATCTATTTTCACCTTGTCCAGAATTGCCAACACTTCTTCCCTACGCACCTCAATGCCATCTATTCTAATAGCTTGGGTCTCAGCATTCTCCTCCACAATATTATCTTTTTCTTGAGTGAATACTGACGAAAAGTATTCATTTAGTATCTCGCTTATCTCCTCAGCCTCCACACACAACTTCCCACCACTGTCCTTGACTGGCCCTACTCTTACCCTAGTCATTCTTTTATTCCTGACATACCTATAGAAAGCTTTTGGGTTTTCCTTGATCCTACCTGCCAAAGACTTCTCATGTCCCCTCCTTGCTCGTCTCAGCTCTCTCTTTAGATCCTTCCTCGCTTCCTTGTAACTATCAAGCGCCCCAACTGAAACTTCATGCCTCATCTTCACATAGGCCTCCTTCTTCCTCTTAACAAGAGATTCCACTTCTTTGGTAAACCACGGTTCCCTCGCTCGACCCCTTCCTCCCTGCCTGACTGGTACGTACTTATCAAGAACATGCAATAGCTGTTCCTTGAACAAGCTCCACATATCCAGTGTGCCCAACCCTTGCAGCCTACTTCTCCAACCAACACATCCTAAGTCATGTCTAATGGCATCATAATTGCCCTTCCCCCAGCTATAACTCTTGCCCTGTGGGGTATACTTATCCCTTTCCATCACTAACGTAAAGGTCACCAAATTGTGGTCACTGTTTCCAAAGTGCTCACCTACCTCCAGATCTAACACCTGGCCATGGTTCATTACCCAAAACCAAATCCAATGTGGCCTCGCCTCTTGTTGGCCTGTCAACATATTGTGTCAGGAAACCCTCCTGCACACATTGTACAAAGAATGACCCATCTAATGTACTTGAACTATATCTTTTCCAGTCAATATTTGGAAAGTTAAAGTCTCCCATAACAACTACCTTGTTACTTTCGCTCTTTTCCAGAATCATCTTCGCCATCCTTTCCACTACATCCCTAGAACTATTAGGTGGCCTATAGAAAACTCCCAACAGGGTGACCTCTCCTTTCCTGTTTCTAACCTCAGCCCATACTACCTCAGAAGAAGAGTCCCCATCTAGCATCCTTTCCGCCACCGTAATACTGTCCTTGACTAGCAGCGCCACACCGCCCCCTCTTTTGCCCCCTTCTCTGAGCTTACTAAAACACCTAAACCCCGGAACCTGCAACAACCATTCCTGTCCCTGCTCTATCCATGTCTCTGAAATGGCCACAACATCGAAGTCCCAGGTACCAACCCATGCTGCCAGTTCCCCTACCTTATTTCGTATACTCCTGGCATTGAAGTAGACACACTTCAAACCACCTACCTGAACACTGGCACCCTCCTGCGAAGTCAAATCTGTGCTCCTGACCTCTATACTCTCAATCTCCCGTACCCCAAAACTACAATCCAGGTTCCCATGCCCCTGCTGAATTAGTTTAAACCCCCCCAAAGAGCACTAACAAATCTCCCCCCCAGGATATTGGTGCCCCTCAGGTTCAGATGTAGACCATCCTGTCTATAGAGGTCCCACCTTCCCCAGAAAGAGCCCCAGTTATCCAGAAATCTCCCGCCTGCACCATCCCTGTAGCCACGTGTTTAATTGCTCTCTCTCCCTATTCCTCATCTCACTATCACGTGGCACGGGCAACAACCCAGAGATAACAACTCTGTTTGTTCTCGCTCTGAGCTTCCATCCTAGCTCCCTAAAGGCCTGCCTGACATCCTTGTCCCCTTTCCTACCTATGTCGTTAGTGCCAATGTGGACTACGACTTGGGGCTGCTCCCCCTCCCTCTTAAGGACCCGGAAAACACGATCCGAGACATCACTTACCCTTGCACCTGGGAGGCAACATACCAAACGTGAGTCTCTCTCGCTCCCACAAAATCTCCTATCTGTGCCCCGACTATTGAGTCCCCAATTACTAATGTTCTACTCCTTTCCCCCCTTCCCTTCTGAGCAACAGGGACAGACTCCGTGCCAGAGGCCCGTACCCCATGGCTTACCCCTGGTAAGTCCTCCCCCCCACAAGTATCCAAAACGGTATACTTGTTACTCAGGGGAACGACCGCAGGGGGTCCCTGCACTGACTGCTTCTTCCCAGTCCCTCTTACAGTTACCCATCTATCTCCAGTCTTTGGTGTAACTACTTCCCTGAAGCTCCTATCTATGACCCCTTCTGCCTCCCGAATGATCCGAAGTTCATCCAGCTCAAGCTCCAGGTCCCTAACACGGTTTTTGAGGAGCTGGAGTTGGGTGCACTTCCCACAGATGAAATCAGCAGGGACACTGACGGCGTCCCTCACCTCAAACATTCTGCAGGAGGAGCATTGTACTGCCTTCCCTGACATCACCTCTAGATTTAAAAAAAAAACAAGAAAAAGAAAAAGAAAGGAAGACCTTACCTGATATTACCTCAAACCCTGCTCCCGCTGAAAGGTAAGCAAATTTAAAGGCACTCACTCACCTTCACGACAGGCCCCTGCTCCCGCTTCCCAACCACCGTGGGGTGGGGGGGTTGGTTAGAGGAGGAGGTAGGGTGGGAAACACTCGCAAAGTGTTTCGGGTTTAACTGTCACTTACCAACAGCCTCTCCACAAACCACCTTCAACTTAGGCTGACCGCACTGCACGTATGCAAATTTCCCCAGAACAGCTGATCAGTAGCTCTGCTCTGCTGCCCTCTGCTGGATGATTGCCTTCACTCAAACTCCTCGGGTCTCCTTCGCAGATTCACCTTCAACTTAGGCTGACCGCACTGCACGTATGCAAATTTCCCCAGAACAGCTGATCAGTAGCTCTGCTCTGCTGCCCTCTGCTGGATGATTGCCTTCACTCAAACTCCTCGGGTCTCCTTCGCAGATTCACCTTCAACTTAGGCTGACCGCACTGCACGTATGCAAATTTCCCCAGAACAGCTGATCAGTAGCTCTGCTCTGCTGCCCTCTGCTGGATGATTGCCTTCACTCAAACTCCTCGGGTCTCCTTCGCAGATTCACCTTCAACTTAGGCTGACCGCACTGCACGTATGCAAATTTCCCCAGAACAGCTGATCAGTAGCTCTGCTCTGCTGCCCTCTGCTGGATGATTGCCTTCACTCAAACTCCTCGGGTCTCCTTCGCAGATTCACCTTCAACTTAGGCTGACCGCACTGCACGTATGCAAATTTCCCCAGAACAGCTGATCAGTAGCTCTGCTCTGCTGCCCTCTGCTGGATGATTGCCTTCACTCAAACTCCTCGGGTCTCCTTCGCAGATTCACCTTCAACTTAGGCTGACCGCACTGCACGTATGCAAATTTCCCCAGAACAGCTGATCAGTAGCTCTGCTCTGCTGCCCTCTGCTGGATGATTGCCTTCACTCAAACTCCTCGGGTCTCCTTCGCAGATTCACCTTCAACTTAGGCTGACCGCACTGCACGTATGCAAATTTCCCCAGAACAGCTGATCAGTAGCTCTGCTCTGCTGCCCTCTGCTGGATGATTGCCTTCACTCAAACTCCTCGGGTCTCCTTCGCAGATTCACCTTCAACTTAGGCTGACCGCACTGCACGTATGCAAATTTCCCCAGAACAGCTGATCAGTAGCTCTGCTCTGCTGCCCTCTGCTGGATGATTGCCTTCACTCAAACTCCTCGGGTCTCCTTCGCAGATTCACCTTCAACTTAGGCTGACCGCACTGCACGTATGCAAATTTCCCCAGAACAGCTGATCAGTAGCTCTGCTCTGCTGCCCTCTGCTGGATGATTGCCTTCACTCAAACTCCTCGGGTCTCCTTCGCAGATTCACCTTCAACTTAGGCTGACCGCACTGCACGTATGCAAATTTCCCCAGAACAGCTGATCAGTAGCTCTGCTCTGCTGCCCTCTGCTGGATGATTGCCTTCACTCAAACTCCTCGGGTCTCCTTCGCAGATTCACCTTCAACTTAGGCTGACCGCACTGCACGTATGCAAATTTCCCCAGAACAGCTGATCAGTAGCTCTGCTCTGCTGCCCTCTGCTGGATGATTGCCTTCACTCAAACTCCTCGGGTCTCCTTCGCAGATTCACCTTCAACTTAGGCTGACCGCACTGCACGTATGCAAATTTCCCCAGAACAGCTGATCAGTAGCTCTGCTCTGCTGCCCTCTGCTGGATGATTGCCTTCACTCAAACTCCTCGGGTCTCCTTCGCAGATTCACCTTCAACTTAGGCTGACCGCACTGCACGTATGCAAATTTCCCCAGAACAGCTGATCAGTAGCTCTGCTCTGCTGCCCTCTGCTGGATGATTGCCTTCACTCAAACTCCTCGGGTCTCCTTCGCAGATTCACCTTCAACTTAGGCTGACCGCACTGCACGTATGCAAATTTCCCCAGAACAGCTGATCAGTAGCTCTGCTCTGCTGCCCTCTGCTGGATGATTGCCTTCACTCAAACTCCTCGGGTCTCCTTCGCAGATTCACCTTCAACTTAGGCTGACCGCACTGCACGTATGCAAATTTCCCCAGAACAGCTGATCAGTAGCTCTGCTCTGCTGCCCTCTGCTGGATGATTGCCTTCACTCAAACTCCTCGGGTCTCCTTCGCAGATTCACCTTCAACTTAGGCTGACCGCACTGCACGTATGCAAATTTCCCCAGAACAGCTGATCAGTAGCTCTGCTCTGCTGCCCTCTGCTGGATGATTGCCTTCACTCAAACTCCTCGGGTCTCCTTCGCAGATTCACCTTCAACTTAGGCTGACCGCACTGCACGTATGCAAATTTCCCCAGAACAGCTGATCAGTAGCTCTGCTCTGCTGCCCTCTGCTGGATGATTGCCTTCACTCAAACTCCTCGGGTCTCCTTCGCAGATTCACCTTCAACTTAGGCTGACCGCACTGCACGTATGCAAATTTCCCCAGAACAGCTGATCAGTAGCTCTGCTCTGCTGCCCTCTGCTGGATGATTGCCTTCACTCAAACTCCTCGGATCTCCTTCGCAGATTCACCTTCAACTTAGGCTGACCGCACTGCACGTATGCAAATTTCCCCAGAACAGCTGATCAGTAGCTCTGCTCTGCTGCCCTCTGCTGGATGATTGCCTTCACTCAAACTCCTCGGGTCTCCTTCGCAGATTCACCTTCAACTTAGGCTGACCGCACTGCACGTATGCAAATTTCCCCACAACAGCTGGATCAGTAGCTCTGCTCTGCTGCTCTCTGCTGGATGATTGCCTTCACTCAAACTCCTCGGGTCTCCTTCGCAGATTCACCTTCAACTTAGGCTGACCGCACTGCACGTATGCACATTTCCCCAGAACAGCTGATCAGTAGCTCTGCTCTGCTGCCCTCTGCTGGATGATTGCCTTCACTCAAACTCCTCGGGTCTCCTTCGCAGATTCACCTTCAACTTAGGCTGACCGCACTGCACGTATGCAAATTTCCCCAGAACAGCTGATCAGTAGCTCTGCTCTGCTGCCCTCTGCTGGATGATTGCCTTCACTCAAACTCCTCGGGTCTCCTTCGCAGATTCACCTTCAACTTAGGCTGACCGCACTGCACGTATGCAAATTTCCCCAGAACAGCTGATCAGTAGCTCTGCTCTGCTGCCCTCTGCTGGATGGGCAGCTCCAGTAGTTCCCTACTGGGCCTTCTCCAGTCGGTGCCTTCCTGGCCAACACTATTTATACAAAGCCAAGTATCGTTAAGGGTTCCCCTGCCCCCCTGGGATTTGAATCCATGATCCCAGTGTGTTAGCCTGGACCTCTGGACGATTAAGCCAGTGACACCCATGCACACAGACACACGTTCAATTCTCACCATGGCAGCTGGTGGAATTTAATTTCAATTAATAAAATCTAGAATTGAAAACTAGTCTCAGTAATGGTGACATGAAACTGCACCGATTGTTGTAAAACCCTGGGTGGGATTCACGTTTCCTGCCACCCCCCCATAGTTTCCACACACACACACACAAAACCACTCACACCGACACACACATAAACACGCACAAAACCATTCGCACCAACACACACACACAACCACTCATACCGACCCCCACACACACTCACACTGGCATACACTCACGCACATATACACACAAAACCTCGCGCACACACCCACACACACACCCACACACACAAAACCACTCACACATACCCACACACACACACAAAACTACTCACACATACCCACACACACACACAAAACTACTCACACATACCCACACACACACACAAAACCACTCGCACACACCCACACACACACACAAAACCACTCGCACACACCCACACACACACACAAAACCACTCGCACACACCCACACACACACACAAAACCACTCGCGCCGACACACACACACACACAAAAAACCCTTCGCACTGACACACACACACAACCACTCACACCGGCATACACCCATGCGAACACACACACACACACACAACCACTCACACTGGCACAGACGCACTCCCCCACTCGCACTGACACACACGCGGACCCTTAGAGGGATGCGGACCCCAGAAGTGTAGAAGATTTTAGGTTAGACGGGCAGCGTGGTCGGCGCTGGCTTGGAGGGCCGAAGGGCCTGTTCCTGTGCTGTACTTTTCTTTGTTCTTTGACATTACCACTATATCGCTATCTCCTCCTTAATGATCTGGTCCTGGACAGAGTACATAAATGAGGAAATCTAACTTTTGATATCCTTTCACGAAATTAACAATTTCAGCATTTGCGAGAATACGTGAATGAGGCATCAAGCTGCTTTTTGCTGAAGGGAGCTCCTCAAACTCAAACCTTATGGGGCTGATTTCCCAAGACAGCAGCAGCAGTGCCTCTAAGCTGCCTGCAGCTGAGAGTTTGGTTTGAGTGATTGTGGCGACTGTGCCATATCTTCCCTGAGTGTCGCTGGGTCGGGAGACACAGCAAGCAATTCACGAGAGAAGTCAGCTGGGGTGATTGGGAACACTCATTATAATCGCTCTGTTCGGCATCTGCATTCTCAGCCTACCCAAGAAAGGCACAGAAATCTCAGAACAACATTAAAGGGAGGGAGCTGGTGGGGGGAGGGGGGGGGGGGGGGGGTGTTGTGGTGTGTACGGGTGTGGGTGAGATGGGAGGGAAAAGGTTTACAAGATGCTTTTCATTCTGCTGCTTTGCTTCTCAAAACCTCGAAGAGCTTCTTCGCCTTCTCGGTCTTTATTCATTCTCACAATTTCCGCACTTGGCATCACTTCTTAGGCAGTCACTCAGGACTGAGAGTCTTCACGCTCATTTGATGGGTCCTGTGGCGGCTGATATGTCCATTGTGTGATTGGCAGGCTCAGCCCCTTGCAGGGCAGGTGGTGCTGGCAGAGTCAGGGTAGATGAGTTGTTTGGAAGTTAGTGCATCCCAGGATGCCTCGACCTTGCCGCCACGCAATCCTGATGAAGCCTCTCGATTTATTTGGTGCCCTCCTGAATGAACCTTCTCCATTTTTGTGGGTCACAAACAAGGGACATTAATGCATGAATGGGGATGTTTGACCTTTTCAGAGTTGCTTGGAGGACATCCATTAATCATTTTTGTTGTCCTCACGGGAGTCTCCTGGCAGGGCCCAGCTCTGAGTAGCAATCGCTTCAGGAATGAGGGGTGGGATTCACCGAGCCTCCGTGCCGAAATCGGGATCAGCGCAAGGGCAGAGAATGGGCATTGACGCCGAAATCCGGCGTGACGCCGCTCCCGTGATTCTCCGGTCCCCGGAGAATTGCCGTGAATCGCGTGCACGTGGTCTACGTGGCGGGGGTAGGGGGCCATTGACAGAAGTCCCCGCGGCTATTCTCCGAGGACAACTGGCCGGGTTCCCGACAGCGTGGTTCTAACCAAGTTTTGCCTGTTGGGAACGGCCGGTGGCGGCTGCAGAGTCCGTGGCCACCCCGGTACAGGGGGGCGCGGGGGAGGGGGGTGCGATCTTGGGGAGACCTACTTCATCCATCATGGTCCACCAAGTCGCAAGCAGCAGCCGTCGCAGGTTGGTCTCGAGTGAAACGCCGTGTTTTGATGCTGGCGTGGGGACATAATCCCATTATTGGAGAATCCCACCCCAGGGTTGGGATTCTCCGAGCCCGCGCTGGATCGGAGAATTGCTGGGGGGTGCACGAATCCCGCCACGCCGCTCCGACACGGGCCACCGATTCTCCGGCGACCGCTGAATCGGTGCTAATCGCCGCGGCACGGTGGGGGGCCGTTGAAAGAGGCTCCTGCGGCGATTCTGTGCGCTCAACGGGCTGAGTGCCCGCCGAGTCCCACCTTCGTCGTTTATGTAAGGTCCTACCCAGCGGAAGTTCTGTGTTCTGGCTGTGGGGGCTGTTCTGGTGGGGGGCGGGGGGGGGGAGCCAACTACAGGGGGGGCCCTCCAGGGTGGCCAGACCCGTGATTGGGGGCAACCGATTGGCAGGTGCGCTAATTTGGGAGGGGCCTATGTTCCTCCGTGCCGGGCCTCTGTAGGGCTCCGCCAGATTGCCTGGGGGCCGGTGTGGAGACGGCCGTGGCACGCATGTGCGGACCTGCGCCGGCTGTGGCGTGCATGCGCAGAGTGCTGTGCACTGCTCCAGTGCTGTTCTCGCCCCTGAGGAAGGGGTGAATGCCTGGGCCTGGAGGCCCGTGGATGCCGGCGTCGCTCGCGCCGGTTTTGACGCCAGTGTCAACACTTGGCCGGGATTTCGGAGAATCTTGGCCCTTAAGTCTAGTCACAAGAGAAAACCAAACCCCAGAAAAAAATCTGTTGCGGTGATTTGTATGTGAGTCAGAACTGAGAATGAATCCAATTGCTAAATATTTGAAGGGTGAAGTCTTGTTGAACCGTATATATATTGAATTGTTTCAAAGCTATTAAACCAAGTGCAGGTTATTCTACCGAGCTGGGCCTGGAGAATTCTTTAATAAAAAGTTGGATATTTTAGTTGCTGTACCCTGAGTGTAATTATACTGATATGCAATGAATGGTTGGAAAGGGTTGTTCAGAAATGTATCCTGGTTACTCTTGAAATAACAGGTACAAATTCACATACAAGTGTCCCTGGTGTGGAGAAACCTGTGCATTGAGTTCTAAACTGGAAATCACCCGTCCTCCATTTCATGATCAATGCACATCGCAAGTGCCAATCCATGCTGGGATCCATCCAATTGGGCAAATACCCCATCATGATTGTGCATCCAAAGGCTTTTATTCAATCTGCTACACCCAGCAACACCGGCTCTTTCACTGGGCTGATCCCCGGGAGGAAGGGTTTGCCGTATGAGGAGAGATTGGTCGACTTGTATTCACAGGAGTTCAGATAAATAGGAGGGGATTTTGACTGGGCTGGGCAGACCGGGCGGAAGCAGTGATGATGTTTCCTCTGGCTGAGGGCTCTAGAACAAGAGGTCACAGCCTCAGTGTATGGGGTAGCCTATTTAGAACTGAGATGAGGAGAAACTTCTTTACTCAGAGGGTGATAAACCTGTCGGATTGTCTACCACAGCAGGAACTAGTCACTGACAGTATTGGTAGCCGTGACCACTGCATAGTCCTTGCAGAGATGAAGTCCCTTCTTCACATATAGGATACCCTCCATCATGCTGTGTGGCACTGCCATTGTGCTAAATGGGATAGACTTCAAACAGATCCAGCATATCCATCAACTCAAAACTGGCCATCCATGAGACGCTATAGGCCAACAGCAGCAGCAGAATTGTACTCAACCACAATCTGTAACCTCAGGGCCCAGCATAACCCCACTCTACCATTACCACCAAGCCAGGGGATCAACCCTGGTTCAATGAAGAGTGCAGGAGGACATGAAAGGAGCGGCACCAGGCATATCTCAAAATGAGGTGTCAACCTGGCGAAGTTACAACACAGGTGAATTGGCATGCCAAACAGCATAAGCAGCAAGTAATAGACAGGGCTAATTAATTCCATAATCAACGGATCAGATCTAAGTCCTGTCACATCCAGCTGTGAATGGTGGAGGAGGGGACTCCATATATAACCCCATTCTCATAGATGGAAGAGCCCAGCATATCTGTGTAAAAGCTGAAGCATTCACAACAATCTTCAGCCAAATGTGCCAAATGGATAATCCAGCTCGGTCTCCTCCAGAGGTCACCAGCATCACAGATGTCAGTCTTTCGCCAATATGATTCACTCAGCATGATATCAAGGAATGGCTGAAGGCACTGGATACTGTAAAAGCTATGAGCCCTGACAAAATTCTGGCAATGGTCCTGAAGACCTGTGTCCCAGAACTTATCGCAGGCCAAGCCAAACTGTTCCAATACAACTATAATAATACTGGCATCTATATGGCAAAGTAGAAAATTGCCCAGATATGTCTTGTACACAAGAAAGAGAACAAATCCAACCAGGCCAATTACTGCTCTATCAGTCTACTCTCAATCATCAGCAAAATAGAACATAGAACAGTACAGCACAGAACAGGCCCTTCGGCCCTCGATGTTGTGCCGAGCAATGATCACCCTACTCAAACCCACGTATCCACCCTATACCCGCAACCCAACAACTCCCCCCCCCCCCCCCCCCCCCCCCCCCCCCCCCCCCCCCCCCCCCCCTTAACCTTACTATTAGGACACTACGGGCAATTTAGCATAGCCAATCCACCTAACCCGCACATCTTTGGACTGTGGGAGGAAACCGGAGCACCCGGAGGAAACCCACGCACACACGGGGAGGACGTGCAGACTCCGCACAGACAGTGACCCAGCTGGGAATAGAACCTGGGACCCTGGAGCTGTGAAGCATTTATGCTAACCACCATGCTACCGTGCTGCCTCAAAATGACAGAAGGAATCATCAACAGTGCTATCAAACGGCACTTACTCAGCAATAACCTGCTCACTGGGTTCCACCAGGGCCACTCATTGGGTTCCGCCAGGTTCACTCAGCTGCAGGCCTCATTACAGACCTCGTTCAAAGTTGGAAAAAAGTGCCAAATGCCAGATGTGAGGTGAGAGTGATTGCCTTTGACATCAAGGCAGCATTTGACCGAGTATGGCTGAAGGAGCCCTAAAAAACTTCAGTCAATGGGAATCAGGGAGGAAACTTTCCGCTGGTTGGAGTCATACCTGGCACAAAGGAAGATGGTTGTGGTGGTTGGATGTCATCATCTTAGCTCCAAGACTTCACTGCAGGAGTTCCTCAGGGTAGTGTCCTAGGCCCAACCATCTTCAGCTGCTTCATCAATAACCTCCTCGAACTGACAAGTGGCAAGTTACATTCGAACCACACAAGTGTCAAGCAATGACCATCTCCTACAAGAGAGGGTCTAACCATTGCCACTTGACATTACCATCGCTGAACCCCCACAATCAACATCTTGGGGGTTACCATTGGTCAGAAACTGAACTGGATTTGCCAAATGAATACTGTTGTTGCCAGAGCAGGTCAAACGCTCGGAATCCTGAAGCGAGTAACTCACCTCCTGACCCCCCCAAGACCTGTCCGCCATCTACAAGGCATAAGTCAGGAATATGATGAAATACTCTCCAATTGTCTGAATAAGTGCAGCTCCAACAACACTCGCGACGTTTGACACCATCCAGGACAAAGCAGCCTGCTTGATTGCTACTCCTTCCATAAGCATTCCAACCCTCCACCACCAATGAATTGCGGCAGCCGTTTGTACCCTCTACAAGATACACTGCAGGAATTCACCATATTTCCTTAGGCAGCACCTTCCAAACTTACGACTACTACCATCTAGCAGATAGCTGGAACACCACCACCTGGAAGTTCCCCTCCACGTCACTCACCACCCTGACTTGGAAAAATATCATTGTTCCTTCACTGTGTCAAAATCCTGGAACTCGGTCCCTAACAACACAGTGGATGTACTTGCACCTCAGGGAATGCAGCGGTTCAAGAAGGCAGCTCACCACCACCTTCTGAAGGGCAACTAGGAATGGGCAATAAATGCTGGCCTAACCAGCGAAGCCCACATCCTGTAAATTAGTTAAAAAATATATACATATTTAAGAAGGAAATTGATAGATTTCTAAACTCCAAAATCTTTGTACTCCTGAACCAGATTGAACATAGAACCACTATAGTGAAGAATGAGGCCATTTGGCCCATCAGGTCTGCACTGACCCTCTGAAAGTGCATCTCATCTAGGCCCAATCCCCTGCCCTGTCTCCGTTACCCCACATCTTTGAACACTGAGGAGCAATTTAGCATAGCCAACCTATCTAACCTACACATATTTGGATTGTGGGGGGAAACTGGAGCACCTGGAGAAAACCCACGCAGGCACGAGGAGAACGTGCAAACCCCACACAATCACCCAATCGAACCCGGGACCTCTGGCACTGTGGGGCAGCAATGCTAACAATTGTGCTACGATGCCATCCCTGCAATGTTGGCTGGCACATCTTCTGAGCTTAGGTGTACTGGCCTCCACAAAGGGCCTATGGATCTTATTTGTGGAATCTATCAGCCTAACAAGCATCCTGGATTCCCAATGCCACTTGCAAAAGCCGAGTACAACAGAGTTATTGGGCCATTACCTGATTAGCATGCGGTAGGCAGGCACCACGGGTGCACACGGACATGTGGGCATCGGGCCGAGAGCAAAATTGAATTTTAGCCAGAGGCCCCTTGAGGAAATAGCCCACCACACATCTTTGGAGGACATGTGTGTAATGTTAATAGTGTAAGTAGGCATCATCAATTCCGCTGTCCTTTATACAAAAAATAGGGGAGATATAATGGGCAGCTGAATCCATATTGTCTGTTTTACATTACAACACAAAATCAAGGTGAATCTCAAAAAGAATGGGCACTTAACCAAGACCCCCAAGCTTAAACTGCGGAAGGTGATGTGTTCTGCAATAAAAAAGTGGATGACAATGTTGGTCTTGAACAAGAGTGATTGCATGGAACATTGTGCCATTATTTACAGCAGATAGTATACGTTAAGATTTATATAGCTGTGGATGACAGAGTTTCTAGTAATTTCATTGACTCTATTTGAGTGGAGAATATGCTGCAGGGTAGATGAATGTGCACATAATCTGAAGCTGCTCCAATCGCTAATGTTCCTCTTCACCCTCTGGCTTATTACAGTAAAACAGATGGAATAGACTTCTAGGCAAATTACACCTCATGTCTTTCAAAATAGATATTTACATTGCCCACTTCATTCCGGTTGAATTCTATGTCACTGTCATTTCTATTCTTCCAGATGTTGATTATGTTGATAGCGGCAGCTCTCAATAAGCTACACTTTTTTTTCCTTTCTACACTGACGGAGATATTTCCAGCCAGCACTTCACCCAAGTCTCATTTTTTCTGAATTTGTGAAACAGTGCATGTCAGAATTGTCAATGAAAGGTGGCATCACAGTTGAGCCAATTTCCCGCAAATACTGAATTGCCAACACAGATCACTAGTTAGTGATCCAAAGTGGCTGACATCCACCCCCCTCCCCATCCCCATAGCTTCGACTGAACAAATATTGTCCAATCTCTTTTCAAGAGTCGATCAACACCAGCTACTTATCAGGCTGACATTAACACTGCAATGAAGTTACTGCAAAAAGCCTCTAGCCGCCACACTCCGGCGCCTGTTTGGGTCCACAGAGGGAGAAGTTAGAATGTCGAATTCACCTAACAGCACCTCTTTTGGGACTTTTGGGAGGAAACTGGAGCACCTGGACAAAACCCACGCAGATATGGGGAGAACAAGCAGACTCCGCACAGACAGCGAACCAAGCCAGGAGTCGCACACAGGACTCTGGCGCTGTGAAGCAACAGTGTTAATCACTATGCTACCATAGCAGAGCAGGTCAAAGGCTCGGAATCCTGCAGTGAGTGGTTCACTGCCTGACCCCCATCCCACCCAAAGCCTGTTCATCATCTACAAGGCACAAGTCAGGCGTGCCCTCCATAATAATAATAATCACTTATTGTCACAAGTAGGCGTCAATGAAGTTACTGTGAAAAGCCCCTAGTCACCACATTCTGGCACCTGTTCGGGGAGGCCGGTACGAGAATTGAACCCGTACTGCTGGTCTTGTTCTGCGTCACAAGGCAGCTATTTAGCCCCTACTTACCTGGATGAGTGCAGCTCCAATAACACTCAAGAAGCTTGAAAACATTCAGGACATAACAGCCGGGACTTGTGGGAGGAAACTGGAGCACCCGGAGGAAACCCACGCAGACACTGGGAGAATGTGCAAAGTCTGCACAGACAGTGACCCAAGCCAGGAATGGAACACGGGTCCCTGACACCGTGGAGCAACAGTGATAACCACTGTGCCGCCCTATAGTTTACATAGTTTACCCACAGTTAATGCTAATAAATCATTTATAGCTTTAGCTGCAAGTGTTCTTGTAATATAAATCAGGCCATCCGAGAAGAACATTACAACAACCACTACCATCTCAAAGGAAAAGGGCAGCACGTACATGGAGCCTTCAACACAGGAAGTTACTACACCCTGACTTGTTATTATCATTCGTTCCTTCACATACACTGTGTCAAAATTCTGGAACTCCCTCCCTAACAGCACTGTGGGTGTACCTACACCACATGGACTGCAGCGGTTCAAGAAGACAACTCACCGCCTCCCTCTCAAAGGAAATTAGGAGTAGGCAATAAATCTGGCCTAGCCAGCGACACCCACGTCCCATGAATTAATGAAAATAAAATAATATTTTTGAGACACTGTGACCAGAATTTTCTGGCCGTTCACGCTCGCAGGATCTTCCGGTTTTGCCGAGGGTGCCCACCTGCCGTTGGGTTCCCGGCCACGAGGGGTGAATTGAACAGGACACCATGTTGACAATGGCAGCACCAGATGAACCCACCACCAGCCAGTGGCGGGCCACCTCAGCTACCATGAAACACGTGTCAGATTACACGGACATTCCTGCCGACAGTGAGGTAGCAATTCATCATGGATGGTAGCATTTGATGGACAATATTGCACCAACTGCCTGTTCAATACATTCCCTGACATTCAATTCTATTCGAGAGGTGTGGAACTGGAGAAGTCCATGATAGTCCATTTGTACCTAGACCCATGAAAAATTTCTCCCCCATTAGATATGCCTAGACTACTGATGTCCACTTTTGTTCATAAAGCCCTGTTCCCAATGCATTTTTTATCTGAGATTCTAATGGTATTTATTGGCATTATATATTTGATCTATGCAGTGGAACACTTCACATTTGCATCATTTGTATATATAATTTCATAATGGGTCACTCAGCTTCAATTAATTAGAGACACTTTTGCCTTTGAATCAGGAGATTTTGAATACAGGCCGGGTGCCAAGATTTGAGTGCATTGATTAGGCTGACACTCCATTCACTAGCAAAAGCTTGTATTAAATGAAGCCTTTAAATTACAAAAAAAATTCAGGTAACATTACACAGCATTATCAAACAAATCCAAGCTACTTAAGGATATGGCTGGGCAAGAAGATCCTTGGCCTGTGTGTTGGGTGAAAGAGGTGGTTTTCCAGGATTGCCGTAAAGGAGGAGAGAGTGAGGTAGAGAGGGAGGGCGACAGATTATGGAGGGAGTTCCCCATAGGTAGCTGAAGGCATGGAATATTGTATCATTAAGGTTGCTGCCCTTTCGGTGAGAATCAAACTTGCCGTCCACCTTCCCATTTAGGTCGACTTTAAAAATCCCATCATGATGCATACAAGAGCGGGAAATTTTCTTGGTGTTGAAGATAACACTCTTTACTCAACAAATGTTGTGTTCACTGATGATTGTGGGCAGTTTTGTGAGCAAAAATGGCTCTCCATTTTGCCAGGTAATATTGGAAAAACGTATCACAGTGTGAATTGTTCCAGGGATTTTGACAGCTTGCCAAGTTGCCTTGAGCAAGTGCTTCTCCTCAATGGAAGCCCCATCTCTGACTGTCCTTTTTGATGTGAATTTTTAAAAAAAAATTTATTGGGTTTTGTGCAAGTTATGGGTATAGGTATATACCTTGCAAAGCAAAACACATAGGCTCCAGGAAATATAACCGGAAGGGAAGGGTCTTTCCTCCCCTCTCTTCTATTCTTTCCTTTTTACCGACCATCTAACTGGGGTGGAGGGGGCACCAGGATGGTGGCCCCAAATGCTTTTTACATTCTTTTGTTAGATTTGATTTATTATTGTCACACATATTAGTATCCAGTGAAAAGTATTGTTTCTTGCATGCCTTACATAGGGAAGGAAGGGGAGAGTGCAGAATATAATGTTACAGTTATAGCAAGGTGTGGAGAAAAGATCAACTTAATACGAGGTAGGTACATTCAAAAGTCTGATGGCAGTAGGGAAGAAGCTGTTCTTGAGTCGGTTGGTACGTGACCTCAAACTTTGGTATCCTTTTCCTGACGGAAGGAGGTGAAAGAGAGTATGTCCGGGGTGCGTGGGGTCCTTAATTATGCTGGCTGCCTTTCTGAGACAGCGGGAATTATAGATAGAGTCAATGGATGGGAGGCTGGTTTGCGTGATGGACTGAGCTACATTCACAATCTTTTGTAGTTTCCTGCGGTCTTGGGCAGAGCAGGCTCCATACCAAGCTGTGATACAACCAGAAAGAATGCTTTCTATGGTGCATCTGTAGAAGTTGGTGAGGGTCGTAGCTGACATGCCAAATTTTCTTCATCTTCTGATAAAGTAGAGTCGTTGGTGGGCTTTCTTAACTATAGTGTCGGCATGGGGGGACCAGGACAGGCTGTTGGTGATCTGTACACCTAAAACCTTGAAGCTCTTGACCCTTTCTACTTCTTTCCCATTGATGTAGACAGGGGCATGTACTCCACTACGCTTCCTGAAGTCGATGACAATCTCCTTCGTTTTGTTGACGTTGAGGGAGAGATTATTGTTGTTGCACCAGTTCACCGGATTTTGTGCAGTTGCATCGACCATTGCTCGTTTCCCCTGTCCGTTTTTCTTCGCATTCGTTCGCCATGCTGTGGTTGAACAATGAACAAAGAATAATACGGCACAGAAACAGGCCCTTCGGCCTTCCAAGCCTGTGCCAATCACCTGTCCTACCTAGACCAACTGCCTGTATCCTTCTATACTCCGTCTGTTCATGTGCCTATTCAGATAAGTCTTAAAGGTCGCTAACGTATCTGCCTGAACCACCTCATTTGGCAGTGCATTCCAGGCCACCGCCACCCTCTGTGTAAACAACTTCCCCCGCACAGCTCCACTGAACCTATCCCCCCTCACTTTGAACTTGTTTCCTCTTGTAATTGTCATTTCCACCTTGTGGAAAAGCCTCCAACTATTCACCCTATCTATACCCCTCATAATTTTATAAACTTCTATCAGGTCGCCCCTCAGCCTCCGTCTCTCTAGAATAATCCCAGCTGCGACTGTTGTCTTCCCCTGTGCTCCCCCCCCCCCCCCCCCCCCCGTTTTTGTCATCTTATCTGTTCTCCCTTTTGACTCCCTGTTTTGTTCTGCCTCCTTCCCCCCCCCTCCCTCCCTCCCCTTCCCCCTTCACTGCTGACCCCCACCCCCCCTTCCCCACCCCCGGATCCTCCCTCGCTTTCCTCTTTCTATCTTGTCCTGGCTATTTCTCCCGGGCTACTGGCTACTTAGTTATTTATGTGTTAGCCACACACAGATCTTGGAACAGTCGGGTGAATAGTTCCCATGTTTTGTGGAAGCCCTCTTCCGACCCACGGATGGCGAATTTGATTTTCTCCATTTGGAGAAACTTTGATAGGTCAGACAGCCAGTCCGCAGCTTTGGGTGGTGCTGCTGACCGCCAGCCGAACAGTATTCTACAGCGGGCAATCAGGGAGGCAAAGGCAAGGGCCGCCCGCCCTCCTCCCCATGAAGAGATTTGGTTGGTCTGATACCCCGAAGGCCGCCACTTTCGGGCATGGCTCCACCCTCATCCCCACCACTTTGGACATTGCCTCGAAGAAGGCTGTCCAGTACCCAGCAAGTCTGGGGCAAGACCAGAACATGTGGGCGTGGTTGGCCGGGCCTCCATGGCACCGTTCATAACTACCCTCCACCTCCAGGAAGAACCTACTCATGAGCAATTTGGATCCCCAGGTCGCGGAATTTGTGTTGGGCCTGTTTAAAGGGCAGTCCTGCTAGTGCTGCCCCTCCCCCTTGCGGGTTCACCGGGAAGATCTCGCTTTTCTTCATGTTGGGTTTGTAGCCCGAGAAGGCACCGACCTCTTTCTGGAGCGCGATGATTCCTTCCAGGCTGCTTTGTGGGTCCGAGATTGGGAAGCAGGTCATCCGCGTAGAACAAGACTCTGTGCTCTCTGCCTGCTCTTTGGATCCCCCTCCAGTTTTTTGCCGTTCTGAGCCCATTCGCTATTGGTTCAGCAGGCGCCTGATGTTCGATGTTAGCTGTCTACCTTTAACAAAGCCCGTTTGATCCTCTGCGACCATCTCTGGTACGCAGTCTTCTAGCCTTTTGGCTTGGATCGTGGCCAATATTTTGGTGTCTACGTTTAGTAGCGAGATGGGTCTGCTGTTTAGTGTGATGGTAATGTGTGTGCATGTATTAGCTGTGAGGACCTCAGGGGAGGGAAGTTGAAATAACTTCACTAACATGCACATCGTGTTATTTTGTAAGGGAGTGAACCTTATAGGCATTCTTAGTCTCAACACTTTGTCAGCTAAGTTGAATTGGAATAGCCTCACACTGAACACTGCTCATGGATGTCGCAACAGTTTGCCAGAAAACAAACGTTATATGAGTCATGCATCTATAGGGCTTTATTATCCCTCACTATGATGCAGTACCTGATGAATTATATTTACTTTAATTAATGGTTGATCACTTTAAAATTGCAATTCAATTTCATTATATGGTGCACTTGATTAAAAGGGGTAATTATGGTATTAACCTAATTTGATATTTCATGCTGTGGAGCATTTTTAAAACTAATTTGACAACAGACAAGCTACTGTTTGCGTGGATTGTGTTTTCCTCTTTTATTGTTGAAGTTACATGTATGTCACGTGAAGCCTTTTTCATTTTGATTATACGCGCACAGGATTTTTTGATGCTTACGGGAGTGGCCCAGTGAAGATTTATGTAGTCATGTTTCTGCTGCATATCTGTACAGCCAGATCTGGGGTATTGGGTATGGGTATAATCCAGGTCATTATATCACAGCAAGAATATAGAGGTAGCGGAGGCAGTGCGACACCCAACCAAACTGATATTGAAGTTAAGGCACCGGAGCTGTGAGGGGATACTGAGATTGTTTACTCTGGAACGTATTAATTTTCAACATTATGAAGGGAGTGGAAACATTTGACCGCCAATAGCATATTTGAGATGGTCACACATTCTCGAACAGGGGAAGGTGCATTTACAGTTTCGATCCAATTTCTTTTATACATAGGATGGGAGCCATATAGGTAGAATTTTCCTCAAGGGCCTCCGAACTCCACCGTCTGGCACAGATGGAGGTCAAAATCCAGAACGGTGTGGGAATCTGTCACTCAACTGAAATTTTCCTCAAATTGGCCAATTAGTGACCAGAAGGCTGGCTCTCAAAACTGGAGGGCTAATGAGAAAAAAGTTCAGTTGCCTTCCATCAACAGGCCTCAATTGGCCATTATTTGGATGAAATGACCAGCTGCCGCTTGCAGGCGGGGTTACCCTGCCACCCTCACCGCACCCACACCTGACCCCATCCCCAACCTGCCCCTGGGACAGGATGGGTGGATGGAAATGGCTGGCGGTTTAAATTTTCGTGGCCACCCGGCCCTTGTCCATCTCTATCGGGGCTAAAACTTAGCCATGTAAAAAGGATTAACCAAAGTGCGTCAAGGTGGCACAGTGGTTAGCACTGCTGCCTCACCGTGCCGAGGACCCAGGTTTAATCCCGGCCCCGGGTCACTGTCCGTGTGGAGTTTGCACATTGTCCCCATGTCCGTGTGGATCTCACCCTGTTGCACGTTTTACTATGGGCGTAAAACGCGTTTATTGGAGTGTATTAACACGCCTCCGAGTTCGACGTGTGCTTAACACTACTAGGCTCTGTTCTATGTAATTATTTAGCTCTGGAGTCGCCAGTTGCCGTATAGGCAACGTCACAAGTATCTCAAGGTCAAGTTCAAAGTAATAAAGACGATACACCGATTAGTAAAGTTCAAACGATCAATATTTATTATACAGTTATAATAAATACTCATGCACACTAAGAAACTAAGCTATAACTAAACTTTAAGTGAACAGAATACTTATCTAACAGGAACAGGCAAGGTCAGAGAACGAGGCCTTCGCCCTGGTCTTGTACTGCAGCCTTCAGCAAGCGTTCTGGTACTTGGGAGTCTAGTGGGCTTGGATCGCGTAGCGAGCGTTGAACTTACGGTTTTGGCGGCTGGTGCTCAACGGCTGGAGTCAGGATGCAAGATGTCAGTCAGAGCCGGAGCACGAGTTTAACAGACCGGGCTCTGTGGGGAATTTGCTTTTATACCCCTCTCTAATGTCCTTGCCCCCTTCTAGGCGGGCTCTACCTTTCGGTACCGATTGGAACGTTTCCAAACGGCTACCTTCGAAATCCTCCAATGCGGGGCTTCCCTCGATGTTGGGGGGTGGTTTCGATATTCGTTACTCTGGTGCCATCCTGTCTACTCCACCAATTAAGTGCTACATTGAGATGGAAATGTTGCCATTGTGTGTGCCTGGATCTGGGCTGCCTCATCAGAATGTTAAGCGCTTTGCCATTAACACCTTTGGCTTGGAGATCTGCACCTGGCCAGAAAACTGGTTTGCTGCTTGCAAAATGCTAATTAGTTGAGAGCAGGCTGTCTGTTCTCACTAAACAGGCTTCCCCTGCTGTCTTCCATTTTAGTTTGGCTCAGTGTCCATTTTGCGTGGCCAGCATGGCTACATTCCCTCCTTGTGATCCTCACAATCATACTATTGTGAAGGATCACCTATGTACTTTGCCTTCCTTGTGTTCTGACCTCTTGCCAGTTCCTGTTCTACTCTGTTCTAAACTATGGGAAGAAGAGAAAAAATTTTTTTAACTAACATTTCTACTTGGCCCTATGTCAAAGGGACATGCATTACTACAACTGGGAACCTCTACCTATCACTATTAACCTTAACCTTAACTTAACATTTCATCACTCTAAAATCTTAACCATCACACCACAACATCACACTTCCCAACTCGGCAGTCGAGTATGGAACAATATAATACATGGCTGAATTTTTATTTACAGAGTGTTGTAATCAGTGAGGGGTTGAGGGGTTTGGTGGAATCCGAAGATGGGGGATTGAACTCTATAGATGGGTGAGGTGCTGGAACGAGAGGCTCTCCTCTTCCATTTCCTCAACCTGAGGGTCTGTACTAGTATGATGAGGATCGCGATCACCAACAGTGATTCGATTATATAGGACATGGAGTACCACGTCATGAATTTAGTGCACCAGGTCTGAACCTCGCTGATCAGAGCTGAGCACTGGGGGTTTGCTGTGATTGAAACATTTACGGTGGGGGTTGTGGGGGAAACGTGTCTTGTTTCCACACATATACATATAACATTAAACAGTAATAAGTGGGCTTCCATCATTTTGCTGTTCTTCTTCTTTCTCTTCCTTCTTCCTCCGGTATTGACAATCCTGGCTTCGACCTCTGTCTCGTCCTTTGAAACCTTTGGGATCAAGCACAGTATCTGTCAATACACAGTTTAAGACCTTTACTTGTTAGTGCATCTGTCTTTCAAATCCCAATTGACCCTTTAAAATGACTGGCTAAGTCACACCCTGTGACTCCCCTCATTTTTTTTTTTCAAAAAGCGAATTTAAAGACCAGCATACACCTAACAATCCTTCCTTCTGCGAGCCGTCTCGCAGGCTTTGCTGATTTACCATCCGAATGTTCCCGGATGTAAATAGCATGTGGGATGGTGGCCGAAGGGCTACCTAACGTAAAATGAAAACAAACTTTGAAACAACATCCGAATGAGTTGCGTATGGGCCGCGACGGGTATGAGTTGGATGGGATCCCCGGGTAGGGCGTGCTGTGCCATACCCGAGCTTGGCTGACCAAGGGTTGGTTCTCAGACAGGGCGGGTCCTCAGTGCCGTTTGTCCACTGCCTGAGTAACCTGGAAAGAAACGGGTACGAATGTGTTGACCATGACTTGCAGCCTCTATTTCGCCGAATAGAGGGGCACCTAAAAAAACCAAGGGAGCCAAGATGCTCCAACTGAGGACATCACTGAAGTTCTCAGAGATATCTGCGGACAAGCTATTGGGCGTGTTGCCTTACAACTTTGGAAAGGATCTCCAATCAAACCGAAGTTCTCAAAAGTTTCGGCAGACAAGCTAACGTGTATGTGAGGTGGTCACAATCTTTTCAGCTGAAAAGAAGATGTCCATCCTCCAGCTGAACAATGTACAATCCTGAGACAAACAAACATAAAACGAAGACAAACATACGTGCAGGTTCCATCAGAAAGGACATCGTTTCCCTCAAACGATTCCTATCTTACATCATCTGGACACCTCACTTTGATTCTGCCTCTGTGAACAGGGTCACAAAGGGGTTGCCGTGTCGGGATTCAGACATTGCGTCGTCCTGCTCTCCCGGATCCCACACCCTTGTGTGGATCAGGCATGCAACTTTGGAATTGTGTGACCGGGGGTCACTCTCGTCATTGCGGACAAGTCTGTAGGAATTGTCCCTGTGCCATTGTGTAGTGTCGAGTGTGTTGTCGGGGTAGCCGGGGTCGGGTGGTGGTTCTGGGTTTTTAAGGTAAGTGACTTCCATGGGGTCACTGGAGTCGGGGTCGTAGTTGGTGCAGTGTGGGCTGTATGGCTGTGTGCTGTCGCTGTCTTCAGAGTCAGTGTCTGTCCTACTGTCTCTGCTGTGGCAGCTTGTGGGCGTGTCGGGGCGTGGTCTGTAGTGGTCTGTGGGCGGAGTCGTGGGCGAGTCCGTGGATGAACTGGTCTGTGAGGGGGATGGTGGAAAAGTGTTTCTGGTGGGCGGGGTGAAGTGTTCTGCTGCATCCAGCAGGACATGGTGAGCATGGTTGGCCTGTGTTCCATATGCCTTTAACTGGTTTATATGGAACCACGCGGTCTTCCCATTAGGATACTTTATCCTGTAAACGGAGGGGCTAATTTTGTCCGAAATTGAGTAGGGACCGGAATATTTTGGAGCCAAAAAACTGCTGGGGTTATAAACAGATAACATTACCTGTTGCCCAACCTGGAATTCTGTGGTGTGTACGGTCTTATTGAAACAGGCAGTACGTTGCTGTCGGCGTTTCCCTAGCTGGACTGCGGCTGCGAGCTGTGCAGACCTCACAGTCTCAACTAGATCTTTAACTGCCTTTTCATGTGTGAGGGCCGTCACTTCGGGGCTTGTCATGTCCAGTCCTAAAAGGAATTCTGTACCTTTCATAGGGCGTCCGGTCATGAGTGTATGTGGTGTGTATCCTGTAGATGTGGAGACAGTGTTCCTTATGAACATGAGTGCAAAGGGGAGCACTGAATCCCATGTTGAGTTATTCTCTTGAACCATTTTCCTAAGGGTAGTTTTTAGGGTCCGATTCATGCGCTCCACAATCCCGCTGGACTGTGGATGATACGCAATATGGAAGTTCTGTTTGATTCCGAATATTGTCAGGACGTTCCTCATGACCCGTCCTGTAAAGTGAGATCCCTGGTCCGAATCGATACTTCGGGGTAAACCCCATCTCGTGAAGATGTGGTGGGTCAGGATCTTTGCAGCTGTCTTTGCTGTGTTTGTTCGTGAGGGAAATGCCTCTACCCATTTGGTAAAGGTGTCGATGACCACCAGAACGTATTTATAGCCATTCCTACAAGGGGGCAATGGACCTATAAAATCGATCTGGAGGTTTGTCCAAGGGCCGTTAACTGGGCGAGTATGCCGAAGTTGTGCCTTCTTAGAATACCTCTCCGGGTTATTCTGAGCACAAATCAGGCAATTCTCAATGTAGTGCGTTACATCAGTCCTGAGATTAGGCCACCAACAGAGTTGCCTGAGGTGCCTCGTTGTTGCATCAATTCCCTGATGCCCGTGTCCGTCATGGAACAAGGCAATCATCTGATTCCTGTCCTGCTGTGGGACCACATAAAGTTGGTCCTTAATGATCACACCCTCATGTGTGGTCAGTGTGTGTTTAAAGTGCTCGTACGCAGGCACAAAGTTTCCCTTGAAAACCTCCCTGAGGTCTCCGTCCTGTTTCTGTGCTGCTACGAGATCTTTAACCTCTGTTTGTGAGACTTGTACTGCGCTCACAGGGGCGCTAGCTGGTGCGCTAGCTGGGGGGGGTCCATAAGTGTCCTCTCCTGGAACCTGCCTTAGCCAATGCGTCGGCTTTTACATTCCCAGGGGGTGATGACCTATGGTGGCTGCGAACTTTTATTATGCCGAAGGTCCTGTCCTTCGCTTTCTCTAGGATATGCTGGAGTAAGGGGGCTGATGGAAGGGGTTTTCCGTCTGCGGAGACAAAACCTCGTGTCCTCCACAGGGGCAGAAAATCTGTTAGGCTATTGCAGACATATAAGCTGTCTGAATATATGTCTGCTGGGCTGGGGAAAGAATCGGGGTGGTCCACTATATACGCTATGGCCGCTAGCTCTGCTGCCTGCGCGCCTAAGTGACCTGGTAACTTAAGAGCTATCTCTTCGAGAGCGCGCCCCTGCGCGTCCTCTACATAGATGCCGCATCCTGTGATACGCTCACCATTTAAAACTGTGGAGGAACCGTCTACATAAATCCTCAAGGGTCCACACGTGTCTGTGGGCTGGGGGCTTTGTTTCGGGTTCCCTATCTTCCTGGGGGGTGTTTTTGCTAAAAAGGGTCCTGTGTTATGCAGGGGAGCTACAATTTCACAGTCATGGGGCTGTCCGGGGTATTGGAGGTTGTCTGCTAAGTATGTGTGTGTGCGTGTCCGTTTTACTGTAATGTCCCGTCCTTGTAAAAGTAGGGTCCACCTAGCTGCCCTAATCTGGCTAACTGAACCGTCCTTCAGTCGACCGTCTAGTAGTAGCTGTGTGGGTGTGTGTTCGGTTAGAGTGGTGATGGGGTTTAGTCCGGTTATGTATGAAAAGTACTGTACTGCCCAGAAGACAGCAAGGAGGTGCCTCTCACAGGCTGAAAATCCTTGTTCTACTGGGTCTAGCAGTCGGGAGGCATAAGCCACTGGTCTTAGCTGCTCGTGCCGTTCCTGAAGCAACACGGCCGAGAGGGTCAGATCGGTGCTCGCTACCTCGATTGCGAAAGGGGAAAGTGGGTCTGGGACTAGCAGCGCGGGTGCTGCGCTAAGGGCTCGTTTTAACTCTTCCACAGCGCCTGTATGCTGCGGAAGCCATTCCCAGGGGGCTCCTTTCTTAAGGAGGTCTGAAAGTGGGGCGGCTTTTGTCGCGAATCCGTCTATGTGGTTCCGACAATAGCCAACCAGTCCTAAAAACGACCGGAGGGCTGAAACATTCTGGGGAAGGGGCAATTTGACGATCGAATCAATTCTTTTGAATTCGATCTCGCGTTTGCCGTGCGTGATGACTGATCCCAAATATATCACTTTACTTTCCAATATTTGGGCCTTTTTCGGGTTAACTTTACAGCCAATTTCAGTTAAGAGTTCCAGGAGTTCGGCCAGAAGCGAAATGTGCTCTGCCTTTGTGTCTGTCTGCAGTAGTAGGTCGTCTACATACTGTACCAGACATTCGGGTCGGGAAAATTTTCCTAATCCACTTGCCAGCTGTCGGTGGGAAATGGAGGGTGAATTGTGGAATCCTTGTGGGAGGCATGTCCACGTATACTGCTGAGTTTTAAAAGTGAATGCGAATTTGTATTGGCACGCTTTTGCCAATGGTATGGACCAGAATCCGTTACTGATATCCAATACCGTGAAGTACTTGGCGTTGAGACCCTGCTTGAGCATGGTCTCGGGACTAGTAGCTACCGTTGGGGCTACTGCGGGGGTTACTTTGTTGAGTTCCCGATAATCGATGGTCAGACGCCATGATCCATCGGGCTTCCTCACTGGCCAAATAGGGGCATTGTTGGTGGAGGCTACCGTTCTCAGTACACCTTGGTCCAACAAGCTACCTATAACTTTTTCTATTTCCACCTCTGCCTCGAGGGGAAATCTATATTGCTTTTGCGGTCGGGGGTCCTGTCCGGTAACATGAACTTGTCCAGTCATTCTGCCACAGTCATGACGGTGACTTGCAAATGCTGTCCTGTGTTTGTTTAGTAGGGCCTTAATTTGTCGGTCGGTGTGGAGTGTAGTCAGGTCGAATGAGTACTCTCCCACTGCGCTAATCCGATTAGCGTAGTCTCCTACTGTGAGGGTGGCTGGTGCTCTGTCTGATCTCGCCATTCGCCAGACACACTGGTTCACTGGGTCGAACGACAAGCTGTGAGCGTTCATAAAATCTATCCCCAGGATGTGTTCTGCTGTCCGGGGAAGATTTACTAGAACTACGGGGTGCCTTGTGCTAATGTTCCCTAGCTGGATCGCTACGGGTGCTGTGATATGTCCCTGCTGCGAGTGTCCGGTGAACCCGCTAAGTGTGATGGTGGAGGTGGTCGGCCACGTGTCTGCGTGTGCCGTGGTTGTGGAGTTAATGGTGGTGCGGGATCCTCCTGTGTCCCACAGTAACTCTATGGGCTTCCCTTTGACTTTCGCCGTGACTACGGGCCTCCCTGATGAGTCCCATAGTGTGTCACAGACCCAAGTGGGGGAGCCCGAACACCGTCAGTTCGTCTCGTCCACATTGGTGGGTCCTGACTGTACTGCTACATTGTGGATGGGTTTTGCCTTACTGCGGTTCAGAGTGCCTGTCTGCTGGCCTCTCTGAGATCGCTGGGGTGCATTACACTCTTTTGCCCAATGCCCTAACTGTCCACAGTTATAGCATTCCTGTCCTTTCTGCTGAGGGCTGCTCTTGCCTTCATTTACCCATGCGGGCTTCTGGTGCTCTCTGACTGCTTGGATATCTGCAGCAGCCTGAGCCTCTTCTGGGGATCTAACTTTTCCTTTTCCCTGAAGCGATTGCTCCCAAGCGCGGGACAATCTTTTCAGGACCCATTTTTCGTTATGGGCCTCTTCTGAGGGGTCATAGCTATTGCAAGCGCTCTGTCCTGCTTCTGTTGCGTGTGAGATAATTGTGCGTGTCCACTTAACCATGTTTTCGCGGGTTAAATGCGCTCTATCTAACTGTCCGAAAACTGCGCTGAAATGAATCCACAGCCTTCCTGCGAATGCTGTGGGGTGTTCGGATCTCTTCTGCCTGCACTTATTCAATCCTTCTACGGGGTCACCTCTATTGTACCCGATGGCATCTAAAATGGCGGTGTGCATCTCCTCTAGGCTGCCTCCTGCCACGTTCTGTGGGTCGGGGAGGGCTGCTACTACGCTCTGGTCTAAGCTCAGCACGGTGAGCTTAACCTGCTCTCTCTCATCCAGGCCGTACATGGTAGCCTGCTGCTTTACTTTAGCGAAAAACTGGTGGGGGTCTGCGGTGGGGAGGAACGGAGTGATCTTTTCACAAGCGTCCCTTAGCTGGGTCACTGTTAAAGGGGTGGTGTAAGTTATGTCTGGGGCGCCTTCTGATTCGGCTTTTCTCTGTGTGGTTACGGGATTCATGGGTGCGGTTATGGTCTGAGCTGTGGGGGGTTGGGGTGCCTGTCGTTTCTGCTGAGCTGCGGGCGCACATGTTCCCTGAACATAACGCTGCGCTGTCTCACTTAATTCCTGCCAATCTGGGGCATTTTCCCCATCTAACTGTGCTCCAAAGGTGCTTTGGAAGCCATTCTGCACCGAAAGCAGAGATTGCAATTCCGCAATCTGTTTCCTGCATTTCGCGTGGTCAACTGTGCTTTGTCTTTGTTCGGTCGTTGCAGCATGGAGTGCTCTCAAAGCTGCTTTGAGATCAGAACATTGCCTCTGCAATGCCTCCACCTGCTTTTCCGATTCCTGTCTTATCAGAACGGCACGTTGCACGTCCTGATAGGCTTTCTCATACTGGGTCTGGGAACTGTTCAGATGAGCTAGACAAGACTGGTGAGCCCTCTTGGCATCATCCACCTCTCTATCCTTCTCTGCCAACTTCCCTTTTAATTCCAGGTTTTCTTTCTCGATGTCCCTGACATCGACCTTACTCATCCTATTCCTCTCTTCTAAATCTGTCCGGAGCGTCCTGATGACCTCCTCTGCGCCTCGCAACTGTGCCAAACAGGACACAATCGCCATCGGCTTGCGTGCTTTACCTAGATTCTTTTTGTGTATTTGAGAGAGGTTCTCCCACCAAGTATGACCTATACTCCCGGGACCTGTCTCCTCATTTGCACAAAACTCTTTCCAAAGGGGCCATCCCTTTCCTTGTAAATATTTGCGGAGTTCCAGCTCCCACGTGGGACACTGGCCTACCCTGCTACTGCTGCTGGTCGCTGCGACCACAAACTTTGCTGGATCCATCAGACGTTCCATTGCCTGCATGGCCATTTCCTCTGACTCTCTTTGTATAATTTGGAACAGGGGGTTGCTGGGGTGGTGTTTCGAAAAAAGGGTACGGCTTACGCTATTTTCCGTTAACAAAACTACCGAAAGTTTGTCGCAACAAAAAGCTTTCAGTTTTACCTTACAGCCCTGTTAGTACGCATGCACTAAACACACTTCCGAATTTCGCTTATTATTTTGAACACCTTGAATACTTGTGATCTCTTTCTTTCTCTGCAATTTGGAGTTCTAATTCAAATTTCAGGGTCCTGGACGGTGTGGGGTTTCCACTTACAACCGTGTCCCGCCAGGAGGTCGCCACTAAATGTTGCACGTTTTACTATGGGCGTAAAACGCGTTTATTGGAGTGTATTAACACGCCTCCGAGTTCGACGTGTGCTTAACACTACTAGGCTCTGTTCTATGTAATTATTTAGCTCTGGAGTCGCCAGTTGCCGTATAGGCAACGTCACAAGTATCTCAAGGTCAAGTTCAAAGTAATAAAGACGATACACCGATTAGTAAAGTTCAAACGATCAATATTTATTATACAGTTATAATAAATACTCATGCACACTAAGAAACTAAGCTATAACTAAACTTTAAGTGAACAGAATACTTATCTAACAGGAACAGGCAAGGTCAGAGAACGAGGCCTTCGCCCTGGTCTTGTACTGCAGCCTTCAGCAAGCGTTCTGGTACTTGGGAGTCTAGTGGGCTTGGATCGCGTAGCGAGCGTTGAACTTACGGTTTTGGCGGCTGGTGCTCAACGGCTGGAGTCAGGATGCAAGATGTCAGTCAGAGCCGGAGCACGAGTTTAACAGACCGGGCTCTGTGGGGAATTTGCTTTTATACCCCTCTCTAATGTCCTTGCCCCCTTCTAGGCGGGCTCTACCTTTCGGTACCGATTGGAACGTTTCCAAGCGGCTACCTTCGAAATCCTCCAATGCGGGGCTTCCCTCGATGTTGGGGGGTGGTTTCGATATTCGTTACTCTGGTGCCATCCTGTCTACTCCACCAATTAAGTGCTACATTGAGATGGAAATGTTGCCATTGTGTGTGCCTGGATCTGGGCTGCCTCATCAGAATGTTAAGCGCTTTGCCATTAACACCTTTGGCTTGGAGATCTGCACCTGGCCATAAAACTGGTTTGCTGCTTGCAAAATGCTAATTAGTTGAGAGCAGGCTGTCTGTTCTCACTAAACAGGCTTCCCCTGCTGTCTTCCATTTTAGTTTGGCTCAGTGTCCATTTTGCGTGGCCAGCATGGCTACAACCCCCACAACCCAAAGATTAAAAAAATAAAAAAATAAAAAAATAAATTTAGATTACCCAATTACCTACTCTGCACATCTTTTGGGTTGTGGGGGCGAAACCCACGCAGACACGGGGAGAATGTGCAAACTCCACACGGACAGTGACCCAGAGCCGGGATTGAACCTGGGACCTCAGCGCCGTGAGGCAGCTGTGCTAACCACTAGGCCACCGTGCTGCCCTCCCATAACACAAAGATGTGCAGGGTAGGTGGATTGACCACGCTAAATTGCCCCTTAATTGGAAAAATAAAGAATTGGGTACTTCTTTAAAAATCATTTAAGCAGCAAGTCAGTGGAAGTGGATAATGTGGAAATGTTTCAGAAGAAATTGAATCGGTACTTTGATGGACCTAACAGAGAGGAATTGTCACCAATGGCAGGAATATTTGTGCGATTTCCCACGATGGCAGTAGATAAACACGCTGTGGTGATCAAAGAGTCGGGACTGACCTGAAGAAGGCCAAAGGCTTCCTCCAGTATTTGGGTTGGGGGCTGCCAGTGACCTTGAAGCCTGGAAAACCTGGATGAGTGGAGGAAGCATCTATCAGGTGGATATTCCAGTTCCAGTGTCTTCACGGAGGTCCATCTTCCAGCCTCAGGATGTTCCTGGAGTACTTTCTTCAGATGTGGGTAGTGATATTGGGCATCTTTTTAACAAGGCACAAAGACCAGGGCAGCATGTGGCGCAGTAGTTAGCACTGGGACTGCGGCGCTGAGGACGCGGGTTCAAATCCCGGCCCTAGGTCACTGACCGTGTGGAGTTTGTACATACTCCCCATGTCTGCGTGGGTTGCAGCCCCACAACCCAAAGATGTAGGGCAGCACGGTAGCATGGTGGTTAGCATAAATGCTTCACAGCTCCAGGGTCCCAGGTTCAGTTCCCGGCTGGGTCACTGTCTGTGCGGAGTCTGCACGTCCTCCCCGTGTGTGCGTGGGTTTCCTCCGGGTGCTCCGGTTTCCTCCCACAGTCCAAAGATGTGCGGGTTAGGTGGATTGGACATGCTAAATTGCCCGTAGTGTCCTAAAAAGTAAGGTTAAGGGGTTGTTGGGTTACGGGTATAGGGTGGATACGTGGGTTTGAGTAGGGTGATCATTGCTCGGCACAACATCGAGGGCCGAAGGGCCTGTTCTGTGCTGTACTGTTCTATGTTCTATGTTCTCTGTGCAGGTTAGGTGGATTGGCCACGCTAAATTGCCCCTTAATTGGAGAAAAAAATAATTGGGTATTCTAAATTTATTTTTTAAAAACATGGCACTAAGATATGAGTGCAGATGAGTGTTATCAAGCCTGCGCTGCCTGGAAGATGACGTGAAACCCCCAGGGACATAATTAAGTACGCCAAGAACGAATATATGGCTGGTTTCCCGTCAACCTCCATCAGCAGGAAACCCTCCCTGTCCCCACCATGGGACTTAGTCCCGGATGGGAGAATTCCGACATTTGTTTTTTTAAACAGCATGTTGTTATGATGCGGAATGCATTGCCTGAAAGGGTGATGGAATCAGATTGCGTACTAACCTCCAAAAAGGAATTGGATAAATAGATGGAGGGGAAAGGTTGCAGGGCAAAGGGGAAAATTGCAGAGGGATGGGGCTAATTGGTAAACATTTCAACGAGCTCTCTCAGGTATAATGGGACACGCTGTCTCCTGTGCTGTGTGATTCTGTGAGGCAGCAGAAGTAAGTGTGTCAACGTTGCCTAAGTATATATTAGACACTGAAGTAAACCACAGTGATCTATCCTAAAAGTAGTCCACAATATGCTGGTGCGGTTAAATGAGCTACAGTTTCAATATAATATCAGAAACAATAATAATCTTTACTAGTGTCACAAGTAGGCTTACATTAACACTGCAATGAAGTTACTGTGAAAATCCCCTAGTCACCACATTCCGGCGCCTGTTTGGGTACACTGAGGGAGAGCTGAGAATATCCAATTCACCTAACAAATATGTCTTTCGGGACTTGTGGGAGGAAACCAGAGCACCCGGAGGAAACCCACGCAGACACGGGGAGAACGTGCAGACCCCACACAGACAGTGACCCAAGCGGGAATCGAACCTGGGACCCTGGCGCTGTGAAGGAACAGTGCTAATCACTGTCTACCATGCCGCCCTACTGTGCTACCGTGCCGCCCTACTGTGCTATCCTGCCACCCACCTAACCTTGCACTGGTTCACAGCTAACAAACTGTGACCCTGTCCTAACCTAATACATACACTAACATGCACTTCCCAGCAAGGCAGAGTAATTGGTATAAAGATCTGATCGGGAGGAATGCCAGGATCTGGGAAGGGATAAGACTACACCAGAACAACATGTGTAATATGTGCATGACATATACATTGCTTGTGCTTGTCTGGTAGGCAACAAAGAGGAATACAAACTCCTGCTGATTTTCCCTCCACATAACTCAAGACAAGAGATTGGCTGACGGAGGCAGTGGCTTAGTGGTATTGTCACTGGACTAGCATTCCATAGACTCCGCGTAATGTCCTGGGGACCCAGAGTCAAATCCCCACCACGGAAGGTGGTGAAATTTGAATTCAATAAAAATAAAAGCCTGACGATGACAACAAAAGCATTATTGATTGTCCTAAAAACCCATCTGGTCGCTAATGTTCTTTTGGGAAGGAAATGCACCATCTTTACCTGTGACTTTGGACCCACAGCATTGTGCCTGGCTCTTAAATGCCCACTGACATGGCCCAGCAAACTAATTAATTCAAGGGCAATTGAGGATGGGCTACAGCTGCTAGCTTTGCCAGCAATGGCCACATCCCACAAACAAATAAACAAAAATAAGATATTGTGCTGGTCTCGGCAACTTGGTCCCCTACTGAGTAATATTTGTTTCAACTGAGAAATTGGACAATCTCCCCAAAACATTTATTCTATAATCAGACGAGAGGTTTTACCATTTTACATACAATACTTAGGAACTTAATTATTTTCAAACTGAATAAAGCATAACATCAGCCCCTGAAATCTGGCCTTTTTGCGGATTTATGAGATTTACAATAAAGCAATGATATTGCGCTCCAGTGATCAGATTGCTCTCATATTGTAGCATGAAGGATATCATAAAGTATTGCAGCATTGACATTTGATAAAGTAATTTTACTCTGCAATAACTACCATCCTTATCCGTCATTCTGATTGCTATTGATTTGGAAATACTTTTTCTAAAATAATATAATATCCTTTTGACACTGGGTGACTTGTAATAAATTGTATTTGTTTAACAATAATTCACTTGAAATATGGAGTAAATGGCTCAGATTACTATTGTGACATTTATGAAATGTTAAACCTGCAATATTTGACTGACAAACTGTCGTACCAAGCTGAAAGGAGAAACCATTTAAAGGGGCACTGTTCCCATGGCCAAGTGACTAGGAACGCGGAAGGGGGTGGGGGGGGGGGGGGGGGGGGGGGTGGGGGGGCTATGGGGAGGCTATATAGTGGGGGGGGGGGGGTGGGGAGAAGATCGCCTTTTTCAGGTCAGACAGTAGGCAGCCAAGTGGGTCGTTTGGCCTGATGGATTGCTTGTCTTCCACGTCCATGTCCATGTCCAGATGTTCCTGGAAAGGCACCACAGGCAGTCTACCAGAATGCTTGATGCTTCCTGTGACCGATAGGTACTGGGGGAGACAGGAGTACATAATTAACCCTTGAAATGCCATTTAAACGCCATTTAAGTTATTGAGTTTCTTTTAAAGTTTTTACCTATTTTTGTTCCGTTTGTTTTTGTTATAGTAGTAATGCTCCTTCCAAAGGGGGTGCTTAATTGGTGATAGGTTTGCAAAAAAGCAAATGGGTAAGGTCCAATTGAGGAACAGCAAAAATGCTTTCCTTGCTGCCGCTCTGAAATATCTTTTGGTACAACTCTGTTCGACGCTCCAATTCTATCACTCACCTTGGCCGGGATTCCCCCCTACCCGGCGGGGCGGGGGGTCCCGGCGTGTTGGAGTGGCGTGAACCACTCCGGCGTCGGGCCACCCCAAAGGGGCCAAGCCCTCACATTGAGGGGCTAGGCCTGCGCCGGAGTGGTTCCCACTCAGCCAGCTGGCGTGAACGGCCTTTGACACCACGCCAGCCGGGACCGAAAGGACTTCGCCGGCCGGCGTAAGTCCGCACATGCACCGGAGCATCAGCGGCTGCTGACATCATACCGGCGCATGCGCAGGGGAGGGGGTCTCTTCCGCCTCCGCCATGGTGAAGACCATGGCGAAGGTGGAAGAAAACGAGTGCCCCCAGGGCACAGGCCCACCCGCCGATCGGTGGGCCCCGATCGCGGGCCAGGCCACCGTGGGGTCACCCCCTGGGGTCAGATCGTCCCGCGCCCCCCCCCCCCCCTCCCCCCCCAGGACCCCGGAGCCCGCCGGAGTCGCCAATCCCGCCGGTCAGGTAGATGGTTTAATCCACGCCGGCGGGAGAGGCCTGTCAGCGGCGGGACTTCGGCACATCGCGGGCCGGAGAATCGCTGCGGGGGGCCCGCCGACCGGCGCGGGGGGGCGGCCGAGCGGAGCGATTCCCGCCCCCACTGAATCTCCCGGGGCGGAGAATTCGGGACACGGCGGGGGCGGGATTGACGCCGGCCCCGGGCGATTCTCCGACCCCCCGGAGGGTCGGAGAATCCCGCCCCTTATTCCTCATTCAAGTGGCTATTACTGTTAAGAGTTTGCATGTATTGAGGAATTAATATGAATTAAGGATGATCACCACTGTACCTCATAGGATCCTAACTCAAAGTCTTCACAGATACACTAGCAGCTAGATAGAAGGACCCTTCCACCTGTCCCCCACATTCTGCCTTTTCCTATCCTTCTCCCCACTCTCTCCCTCCTCCCTCCCACCCCCTCCCCCCACTCTCCTCCCTCTCCCCTCAACCTCCCTCTCCCTCCCCTCCTCGCCTACCTCTTCCCTCCTCCTTTCCCTTCCTTCCCTCCCCTCCTCCTCCTACTCCTCTCCCTCCCCCTTCCCTACCCCTCCACCTCCCCTCCCTCTCCCTTCCCTTCTCCGTCTTTGAAGGATGGAGCTGTTTGAGATTGACCTGCAGTGTAAGCGTCAAGCGCTTCCAGATCAGCAATAATTCAGATGAGTTTCCAAGTAAAATTTATTCTCCTCCTACAGTCCCCTGCAATTTCTTCAAGATGTTCCTCGAATCTCCTGCCATGACTCAGGTGCAAGATCAGACCTATCACCCTGAACATAAGCTAAACAAGGTTGTTCACAACTTTTCTCAGGGTCTTCAGCTAAAGTTATGATAGGACATTGTAACGTCTCACTTAAATTCTCTCTCCCCCTCCCACCATGTACTTCAACCCTAACCGCATGACTATGACCTTATTTTTAGTATTTCTGCTACCAATTATCCCCTATGAAGCCACCTTTGAGTAAAATAGCCAGTTCGATGTTGAATTAGGAATGGAGCTTCTGCTCTGGATCAGTGGCCACTGAACACTAGAATGAGAACAGCTCAGGGGTGCTTGAAACGGGCCAGAATTCTCTGGCCGTTCGCTGGCGGCAGGATTCTCTGGGCCCGCCGGCAGCCTCCCCCACTTCCCGGTGATTTTACTGGCAGAATGGGGTGGCTTCAATGGCAGGAGCAGAGAATTACCCCCCCCCCTCTCCCGCCCTCCAGCAAATGGCGCAGCTCCTCCCACTGCTAAGAAATAAGCGGCGAGGAGGTCGGAGAATTCCACCCCATGATCATTCCAATTGGAAGAGAGAATAGACGTTCGTCTCACGGCATGTTAGCTTTGTAGCTGGAGGGCTGATACACAAAAGGGAGAAATTGTTATTCAAGCTAAAGCAATCCCAGGCTAAACCATGTATGGTGTACTTTGTACAGTCCGGGGATTGTACAGCACTTTACAGCAGTAATTGCTTTCTGTTTTCTGCAGTTCGTCTTGCTGCACCGTGCTGACAATAGTCATGAGATAAAGCAGTCTGCGTTAGTCTTGTAGTATTTAGGGAGAGCTACTTATTATCACTTTATCCTCTGTGAAAAAATGTTATCCAATAATCGCAAATCACAAAACAATTATTTTGGCCTCGTGAATTAGGTATGAAAAATTAATCCCGGTTTCGTGCAATATAGTGTTGCAACTATCTGGGTCATAAGTTACAGATTTCAGAATAGAACTTTTAGTTTTATGAATTTTAACTGCAGAAAGTAGGGGCATATGATTGAGAAACTGATAAGGAACCCTGAAGTAAACAGAATACAGAAACGCTTGAGTTTATTATACTTAAATGATCGGGGCCACGTTGACAGAGGTCAGAGCTAGGAATTCTGTGAAAGAGGGTCACAGAATTCCATAAGAGACAGAAATTATTGATATGGGACTGGATTCTCCGTTTGGGAGACTAAGTCCTCACGCCGGCGTGAAAACGGTGGTGTTTTATGCCAGGAAAACTGGCTAAAACGGCCACCTGCAGTGGCCGCGCCATGCTTCATGGCAGACTCAGCCCAGGGACCCAGGCCGCAAAAGTAGTGCCCTCCTTCGGCTGCTCCGGATTGCCTGCCCACAGTGACCCCATCCCCGCATAAAGCCTCCCCTGCCCGCGGGTCGGCCCTCCCCCGACCATGGTGGCACTGGACTGAGTCCGCAGCAGCCACTGCAAGGTCACGATGGGTGAGACCATGAGAAACCCAAGCCAATGGGAACTCGGCCGGTCAGGGACGGAGCAATGCGGGTCTGGCCTCAGGCAATGGCCTGAGGCCGTGGATACGTGGCGCGGCATACTCCCAGAGTACGGCGCTTTCCACGGGGCGGAGAATCCAAAAAATGGCGCCATCCCGATATTGGCGTCAAAACAGATTCTCCGCCCTGTTGCCGAACGCGATTTTGGCATTGGGGAGCAGAGAATCCAGCCCATGGTCTTTCAGAATCTTTCAGAATTTGGGCCTCACGGTAGCATGGTGGTTAGCATCAATGCTTCACAGCTCCAGGGTCCCAGGTTCGATTCCCGGCTGGGTCACTGTCTGTGTGGAGTCTGCACGTCCTCCCCGTGTGTGCGTGGGTTTCCTCCGGGTGCTCCGGTTTCCTCCCACAGTCCAACGATGTGCGGGTTAGGTGGATTGGCCATGCTAAATTGCCCGTAGTGTAAGGTTAATGGGGGGATTGTTGGGTTACGGGTATACGGGTTACGTGGGGTTAAGTAGGGTGATCATTGCTCGGCACAACATCGAGGGCCGAAGGGCCTGTTCTGTGCTGTACTGTTCTATCTATCTATCTATCTATAATCACAGAAAACTTTATTGAAAGGTAGTTAATTTGCATTTCTACTTGGGAACAGGCCATATGTGTCACATTGTCAGGGTGATAGTGATTCAGGGCGGAGCCTGGGCAGGAAGTTATTTTGTTCAATTTATCTTTGGGTGCTTGCAGACAGAAGTAGGCAGTTCAGTTTGGGAATAGACAGAATTCGGGCTGGTGTAACTCAGTGGGCTAGACAGCTGGTTTGTGATGCAGAACAAGGCCAGCAGCGAGGGTTCAATTCCCCCTCTGTGTACCCGAACAGGCGCCAGAATGTAGCGACTCGGGCTTTTCACAGTAACTTCATTGCAATGTTAATGTAAGCTACTTGTGACAATAAAGATTTAATAAAATTAATAAACTGTAGCCTTGCTTTGATGAAGACTGCATCTCACTAGTTTGAGAGATCCAACAGGAGGTGATTTTCAAAAACATTACTTCATCATTCACCATAAGGAATGTGAGGTGAGATCTACCTCAGTTTGGACTTTGTGAAGGAAAAGCAGCTGGAAGATTGGCCCTACTTTATAGCTAGTGGAAGAAATATGCAATGGCCGAAAGCAGTCAGCTGAGTTAGTTTCGGAAGCTGTGGGGAGAATTTGGATCCACCAACCCGAGCTCCATACAGAAATAGCTGGAGTGTCGCATAGCCAAAAAGCTAACCGAAGAACTCCCATAGAATCTTACCTTTGAGAAATAGCTGGAATACGAAGAAGAAATAAAATAACTTCCAGAGAGCTGTGGCATTCTATTTGTGTTACTTTGAGGAAACGTGAATTAGCCTGAACAATTCTTTGAGACAAGGGAACTCCAGTGAAAAGTAGAACTGAGTTTATGGCATGAGTCTTCATAAGCTTTGGAGTAAGTTTGTGGTGTCTGCTTTGTTTATTTTATTTTCGATAGGCAATAAAGTTCTTTGTTTAAAAACATAAAATCTTGTGGCATACTTTTGTCAGTTAATTACTGGGTGTATAGATTTCTTCTTTAAAAGTTAATGGTCCCCAAAAGGATCGTATAAATAGTATTATTACCATCTTTGGCAACAAAATATAATCACAGATATTCATATTTCATGATTTCAGTTCTGGGCAGGAGTAGGAAGGTAGTGGGGTCCATCCCACCGCATCGAATTCCGCCCTCCCCCTCACCAAATTCACCAAAGGGAGGGCATTAAGTTCTGCTCATTGTACTTTTAATTAATTAATTTATTTTTTTATCAATTTAGAGTACCCAATTCATTTTTTTTCCAATTAAGGGTCAATTTAGTGTGGCCAATCCACCTAGCCTGCACATCTTTGGGTTGTGGGGGCAAATCCCATGCAAACACGGGAGAATGTGCAAACTCCATATGGTCAGTGACCCAGAGCCGGGATCGAACCTGGGACCTCGGCACCGTGAGGCGGCAGTGCTAACCCACTGTGCCACCGTGCTGCCTCTCATTGTGCTTTTAAAATGTTTTTGAGCACCTATTACAAAACGTTTTTTGAAAATTAATTTATGGGATGTGGTTAGGCCAGCATGTATTGCCCATCCCTAATTGCCCTTCAGAAGGTGGTGGTGAATTCCCGCCTTGAACCGCTGAAGTCCCTGCTGTGTCGGATGCCTATGTTGCTGTTACAGAGGGACTTCCAGGATTTTGGCCCAGCGACAATGTAGGAATGGCGATATGTTTCCAAGTCGGGGTGGTGAGTGACTTGGAGGGGAACGTCCAGGTGGTGGGGTTCCCAGATATCTGCCACTCTTGTCCTTCTAGATGGCAGTGGTTGTGGGTTTGGAAGGTGCTGTCGAAGGAACCTTGGCGAGTTACTGCAATGCATCTTGTAGATGGTACATACGGCTGCCACTACTCATCAGTCGTGGAAGGATTGAATGCTTGTGGAAATGAAAATGAAAAAATGAAAATCGCTTATTGTCACGAGTAGGCTTCAATGAAGTTACTGTGAAAAGCCCCTAGTCGCCACATTCCGGCGCCTGTCCGTGAGGCTGGTACGGGAATCGAACCGTGCTGCTGGCCTGCTTGGTCTGCTTTAAAAGCCAGCGATTTAGTCTTGTGAGCTAAACCAGCCCCTAAACAATGAAGTGGGCTGCTTCGTTCTGGATGGTGTTGAGCTTCTTAAGTGCTGTTGAAGCTGAATTTGATCCAGTTGCCTAAATGCAGAATCTACATGTGTTCTGATTGGTTTAGGAAGGTGGTGCATTGCGACTGTGAGTATATTGGATGATCAATGGTTGGAGAGTGGGGGTGGGGACAATAGGAAGCAGATCATGTGATGACACCTCCAGGGATTCGTCTGACTTGGAGAGGGCAACCCTATTAGGTTGACCAGATTTTCACAAGTCAAAACTGGGACACATTGAAAAGCCTTGGAAAGGTGTGACTCTGTGATGATGCACATGTTGGGCGACCAATGACAGGATTCTGGTGGAAGGACAGTCGAAGGTTGGAGGGCACGTGATGACGTCTCCTGGAATATGTCCAGCCAGAGTTGGTATTAGTACAGCCAATTATTGAAGACAGCAGTTACAAACCACAGACTTTTGCTTCAATGACATTACAGCCTAATTCTCTTGTCAAAAACAGAGCCAAGGCTTCTGTTTTCACACAATCCCAGAATTCTCTGTTCCACGCTGACGTAATGCACAATGGAAAGACCAATCTTCATTCAAACACGCTGCCAGGATTTTCCGGTCAACCTGCAGCGTGTTTCGTGGCGATGGAGGCTGCCCATCATTGGTCGATGGCGGGATCTTCTGGTCCCTCTGCTATCAATGGGGTTTTGCGTTGGATGCACCCTTCGCCAATGTGAAACCTGTGGCGGGTCTGGAGGATCTTGGCTGTGTGGGCAGCCACCAAGTAACCAAACTGTGGCTGAGAAGGAAAATTAGAGATTGCATTAAGAAGCAATTTAGCATGAAAAGGCAATAGACCTGAGGATTGGGAACCGTTTAAAATTCAGCAAAGGTGGACCAAGGGATTGAAGAAGAAGGGGAAAATACAACTTTAAGTAGGCGAATGGGGAACATAAAAACTGACTGTTAAAGTTTCTATAAGTATGTAAAGAGAAAAAGATTGATAAAAATGAATGTAGGTCCCTTGCAGTCAAAAACGGGAGAATTCATAACTGGGAACAAAGTGGCTGAGTGACTAAATTCATACTTTGTTTCTGCCTTCATAAAGGAAGACATGAATAATGTACCAGAAGTGCTGAGAAACACAAGTTTTAGTGAGGAGCTGAAGGAAATTAATATTAGTAGAGAAATAGCTTTAGGGAAATTATGGGATTGAAGGCGGATACATCTCCAGGGCCTGATAATCTTCATCCAGGATACTTAAAGAAGTGGTCCTAGAAATAGTAGATCCATTGGTGGTCATTTTCCAAAATTCTTTGGACTCTGGAATGGTTCCTGCAGATTGAAGGGTAGCGAATACAATCTCGCTATTTAAAAGGGAGGTAGATATAAAACAGATAACTATAGACCAGTGAACCTAACGTTGGTAGTAGGGAGCTAGAATCCAATGTCAAGGATTTCGTAATGTAGAGATGCCGGCGTTGGACTGGGGTGAGCACAGTAAGAAGTCTTACAACACCAGGTTAAAGTCCAACCTGAGGAAGGAGCTGCGCTCCGAAAGCTCGTGTTTGAAACAAACCTGTTGGACTTTAACCTGGTGTTGTAAGACTTCTTACAAGGATTTCATAGCACAGCATTTGGAAAGCAATGGTACAATCAGACAAAGTTTTTTTTTTATATACGTTTTGAGTATCCAATTAATTTTTCCAATTAAGGGACAATTTAGTGTGGCCAATCCACCTACCCTGCACATCTTTGGGTTGTGGGGGCGAAACCCTCGCAAACACGGGGAGAATGTGCAAACTCCACACAGACAGTGACCCAGAGCCGGAATTGAACCTGGGACCTCGGCACCGTGAGGCAACAGGGCTAACCCATTGTACCACCGTGCTGCCCGCAATCAGACCAAGTTAGCATGGATTTATGAAAGGAAAATCACGCTTGACATATCTATTGGAATTCTTCAAAGATGTAACTAGTAGAGTTGATCAGGGATGTGGTTCATTTAGACTTTTGGAAGGATTTCGACAAAGGTCTCACATAGCAGATTACTATGTAAAGTTAAAGCACATGGGATTGTGGGTAGTGTCTTGAGATGGATGGAAAGCTGGTTAGCAGACAGGAGGCAAAAAGTTGGAACAACTTTTCTAATTGGCAGGCAGTGACGAGTGGAGTACCGTGGTGATCTGTGCTAGGACCCGAAATAGTCACATTATATATTAATGATTTGGACAAGGGAATTAAATGTAGTATTTCCAAATTTGCAGAAGACAGAAAGTTGGGTGGGAGGGTGAGCTGTGAGGAGGATGCAGAGATTCTTCAGCAGGATTTGTTCAGGCTGAGTGAGTGGGCAAATGCATGGCAGATGCATGAAAATGTGGATAAATGTGAGGTTTGGTAGCAAAAATAGGCAGATTATATTTGAATGGGCGTAAATTGAGAGAGGTGGATATTCAGTGAGAGCTTCGTGTCATCGTGCATCAGTCAGTGAAAGTAAGCGCGCAGGTACAGCAGGCAGTAAAGAAGGCAAATGGTATGTTGGCCTTCTTAGCGAGAGGATTTGAGGATAGGAATAGAGATGTTTTACTGCAATTGTATAGGGCATTGGTGAGGCCACACCTGGAGTATTGTGTGCAGTTTTGTGTTGATTGTGTGTGTATATGCACAGAGTGGGAGTAGTTAGAAGGTGGGGGGGGGGGGGGGGGGGAGTTTGTGAAGAGGTATTAGATGGTCAGTTGTATTTTTTGCCTATTTAATTTAAATACTGTACATATTAAAAGGTTACTTGTGTTTAAATTTTACAAACTGCAGTTTATTGGGCTTGGCCAAGGTCCTCGGGTATTTTAAAACAACGTCTAATTTCACTTGTGTTGTGGCTCCGGGTCAAGTGGGACTGGAATTGACCACACACTAGCCCAGGGGGTAGTAGCATTCCCTAAAGTCAACCTTGCATTCAAAGTGCTAGCCAGTCAGAACAGCAAAATCTCTTTTGTAAAAGTGAGTGTGAAGAGCTGAATTAAAATTCGAAGCCACATGTTCGGAGTATTTCAGAGGTGTCACAGCTCTGTGAAAGCCAATTACCGTGGCACTGATTACATAGATATATTCAGAATTTTACTCCATTGTCAGGAGTTTGAATTGAAGGAAGTAATCAAATCAGCGCCATTGTCTTCAAAACTGGAACTAACTCAATCTCTACAACTCCACAACTCAGGAGGATTCAAAATTAGATTATGAGGGATAATTTAAATCACCAAAACTTTTCAAATCAAACAAAAAAAGCAGCAAGAAGCATCTGACTGTTGTGGGATAAAGACGATCAAATGCCGAATTGAACACAATGATTTTTCTGTCGTTGCTACGAGAGTGCTGCTGTCAGCAGCGGAGGACAACTGACCTGAATTGAACAGTTGGGATTTGGGGATAATAGAGACTTGCTGAAGCTTTGCCTGATTGTATTTCAAATTTCATTCAATTCCGCTTCGATGAGGGAGTAATTTTCCACACATTTCCCTCAGTAGATTAGGCAAAATGGAAATAGTTTAGTTCAGGGTTGATCGCCTGCGGAAGGATGATGCTTGATGGCCTCAATGACTTTTTCTTGGTTCTGTGCTGTTTCAAATTGTTGTTTGATCCCGGTATCATCCCTGAGTAATCTGTGTTTTATAAAATGAATAAATACAAAGCTTAGATCAGCGGGGTTCTAACACAACTGACTCGGAATCAGAAGGTTCGCAATTCCAGATATACTTCAGGATTTGAGTATAGTTCAACAGTGGCAACACTTCGACTGGTAAGCATATTGGCATGTCCTGAGGTTGTGAAAGGTGCTGTGTAACTGCAAAAAGAACATAGGATGCTGGAAAAATCCAGCAGGTCTGGCAGCATCTCTAAGGATAGAAAGCAGAGTTCATATTTTGAGTCTTTTCGGCTCTTTGTCAGAACTGAAGGGAGTGAGAATTAGATATTAAATTGTAGCTGGGAGAGATTGCAACGAAAAGTAGCAAATTTCTGAGCAATGGTCAGATCGCCTGGTGCAGGGGAAGGGGGGAAGAGAGAGGGGAAGGGGGGATCTGTATTGCAGACAATACATGTATGGGATTATCTTTTTTTAAAAGGTTTAAATGGAGGAGAAAATTCACAATCTAAAGCTCAATCTAAAGCTGCCCCTCTGTCCCCTGGGGGAGCCCAGTGGTCCCTAGTTACCTGAAGGGAAAAGGATTGTCAGGAGCACAACCCCGGGCCTTCCACCCAGGTGACACTGAGGTGACACCCACTTCCCTGTGAGTGTCACACCTGCAGCCGAGGAGGGCAGCACTGACACCCCTTCAGCCCGAAAGTAGACCCAGACCCTTAAGGTCCAGGCCCCTTGGGGTGCACCAACCAAGGTCATCTCAGCCAACTGGGCATTGGAGTCAGCGGGCCGCTTCAATCTCAGGTGTGGATCCCAGTGATACACCAAGACATAGTGGGAGGGTGAGAAAGAGTAAGAAACAAAAGGCACCTAGTAGGCTGGGGTGAACACAGGCACCAGTAGAGATAACGCCATTGTAATAACTCACTTGTATTAAAAATCACTTTTTTCAACCATACGGAACCTCCACGATGTCATATCATGGCACCATGTACCCAAACTCCCGTGCAAACTCGGTGCTTCTTCTCTGTGCAATGTGACCAGGAGTTGAGATGTGTCATTGAGCCTTGCTGGCCGCAGCTCTCTCAGGCAGGAGCCAGACATTTTGCGGAGGAGCATCAATCTGTACCCACTGCAAGTCATCATCATTCTCTTGCAGCATCCAGTCAGTGACTTTAGCGTCCTGCCCAGGAGTGACCGTCACGATGACCTCCCAAAAGCACCACAGCAGTGAGAAGATGGAAGATCCCATTGTGGGAGAGATCTTGACACCCTAGTCCTGGTCTTCCCCAAACTGAGAGGCTATGAGGACATCCCTTACCCTGTGCCCCATGCGAGCATTGGCTGTCCCCAGAGGTCCTTCCTCCGCCTACTCTGCGGGTTTCCCCACGCCACCCTCCTTGACATCCTCCTCATCCGATGAGATGTGGACGCTCCTCTATCTCCTCCTGGTTCAGCTGCTCCTGCCGCTGTAGTGAGGACGGCACCGTGGCACAGTGTTTAGCACTACTGCCTTGCAGCCCCAGGGTCCTGGGTTCACATCCGGCTTCGGCTAACTGTATGGAGTTTGCACTTATTCCCCATGTCTGCGTGGGTTTCCTCCGGGTGCTCCAATTTCCTCACACAGCCCAGGTTAGGTGGATTGGCCAAAGATGTTAGGTGGGGTACTGGGTTATGGGGAGATGGTGGAGGCATAGGCTTAAGTAGGGTACAGTTTCCAAGGGCTGGTGTAGACTTGAGGGGCCGAATAACCTCCTTCTGCACTGTAAATTCTATGATTCAGGTTGTGCAGAGTGCAACAGACCACAATGATACGGGACACCTCTGGGGACTGCATTGGAGGGGTCCTGCCAACCGGTCCAGGATCCGGAACCACATCATGAGCAGTCCAATCGGCTGCTCGATGAGCACACATGTTGACGCATGAGTTCATTGTAGCGAGTGTCAGCGGGTGCTTGGGGTCTCCCCACCGGCCACCTCATCAACCATGTCCTCAATGGATTCTCTTTGTCTAGAAGAGCCATCCCTCCAGCCGCTGCCTTCCCTTGAAAATGACGGTGATCTGCGAGCATCCCAGGATGTAGCTGTCAAAGATGCTGCCCGAAAAACCGGCACACACTTGCACGATGCACATGGCATGATATCACATGATCTGAACATTGAAGGCGTGAGATCTCTTGCGGTTCATAAATGGCACCTCATTCCGCCATCAGGAATGCAGAGCCATGTGGGTGTAATTGGTGACATCCTGTACCTGGGGCAGGCCAGCTATGTGAGCGAAGCGCCTGGCCCCAGCGTCCTGGCTCGCCTGGTTATGGTGAAAGTTGATGGACAGATGGGCCCTCACAAATAGCACATTCACTCTACTTCCTAATGCATTTGTGCATGGCTGACTGGGGATGCCGCACAGGTCACCTGTGCAGCCCTGAAACAAGTCACTGGCATAGAAGTTGAGAGCGGCAGTAATTTTCAGGGCCACAGGCAATGAGTAACCTCCCATGTGGAGCCAACCCTTGAATCACCGAGCACAGGTGCTCCATCATCCCCTGGGACAGATGCAGCCTTTCTGGCACCAGCCCTCTGACATTTGGGATAGACATTTCTCAGGCAGCAGACCTGTGTCTAGTCGTGTCTCCTATGAGGCTCCACCATCTATGGCCTTTCTCCCAGTAGTTCAGCAGACCCAACCTCCCCCTTCTCTGCAGGGTGTTGGACCTGGCCACGTGTAATGCCACATTGACGTTGCTATGTTGACTCTCCGGTGTCCTCTCGCCATTTTGGATAAATACTCGGAGGGGGAAAATTGCAGAGATATGTGAAAGAGAAGGGAAGTGGCTAATTGGATCACTTTACAGAACACTAGCATAGGCAGAATGGGCAAAATGGCCTCCTTCCATGCTGTATATTCCATGATTCTCAATTCTCACTGATATATATCGTTCAAACACACTTTAGTTTCCACTGGTCAGCAACCCCAAACCACACGATGATTGGCACCTATTGAGTGACCTACTTATAGTAGATTGTATGTGCAGTAAAGGTGCTCAGCAGAGCAAGGATTTACAGGGACTGGAAAATAGCACCACTTAAGGTATAATGTATAAAGCCACATGGTAAGTGACTCAGAGAGAACACTCTGGAAACAGCCTGCATGGAGAAGCAGCTCCACACATGCCATTAATTGGGCTCTTTAACTAGTTAAAGATTAGCAGTAAATGGTTCATGTTTAAACATACAAATCTCAAACTAGGATGGGAATAGAGGGATACGGTCCCCGGAAGTGTAGAAGATTTTAATTTAGATGGGCAGCATGGTCGGGACAGGCTTGGAGGGCCGAAAGGCCTGTTCCTGTGCTGTACTTTTCTTTGTTCTTTGTTCTTTGTTCCTCAAAATTGCGACGCTGAAGACAATACCATATTATCACATGATTGGCGATGGTACCAACTTTGATCAGAACCTGCAAGATATGAAAGACTTGAAAGCAGCTGAAAGTGCACCTAAGAAGACCAACAATTGAAGAAGCTTCGCTTCAGATTTTGGAAGTTGAGTGAGTGGAAGTCTATCGCAAGACCCCTGAGTGACACAGAGTCAAAGAACCTGATCAGTTCACAAGACAGTGAGCAATAATTACACAAAATAATCTGTACTTCCATTATAGAATAGGTGGCAGTCCTAGAGGCTGAGCAGATGGCAGCAGGAGTGGTCATGCTGACTTGAAGTTGAACAAAATAAATTAAATTAAAATCGGCTGGCAAAGGAAAAAAATACATCCTGCGGAGTATAAAATCAAACAAAAGAATCACCATAGCACCATTCTTTGCAGCCCAGTGAAGGAATTTTTTCAGTTTAAAAAAAGGGGTAGCCACAGTATACTGCCAGAATCTGAGAAGGCACAAAAACCCCAACAAAGGGAGAAGAGAAAAAAAGAATGAAACACCTTGAAAAGAAATGCTGCTGATCAGAATTTTTAAAAAAAAGTTTCAGGCCCGTACTCATGGGAACCCCAAAAAAGCACTGGTAACTCACAGAGGGAGAAACCGACACAGAGCCTGAATAAACAATATAGTTACTGCCCCAATAGCCTGACAGGGGCAATTACATTTAAAGTTGTAACTACATGAAAAACTCCGGCTTCAGACCAAAGGGACCCCAGAGAGAAGGCAACACCCAATGAAGCGCCACAATGTTCTGCGACAGACAGAAATAAGATCGCCAAATATAAATCCGACAGCAAGGCACAAGGTACCAGAATAAAAAGCACTCAATGTCTCAGATGTACTGAACGCCATTCTGCTGATTGCAAAATTCATAAGTTTGCAAAAGGATTTCAGATCACAACTGCAAAATGTTTGGGTCAGATGTGAAATAAGTGGAATCGAAGGTTCCATTTGCGAAACGCAAATGTCCAGCCAGAACATTGCAGATAGGGTGACACGGCAGCATAGTGGTTAGCACAGTGGCTTCACAGCTCCAGGGTCCCAGGTTCGATTCCCGGCTTGGGTCACTGTCTGTGCGGTCCCTGCACGTTCTCCCCGTGTCTGTGTGGGTTTCCTCCGGGTGTTCCGGTTTCCTCCCACAGTCCAAAGATTTGCAGGTTAGATGGATTGGCCATGATAAATTGCCTTTAGAGTCCAAAAAGGTTAGGTGGGGTTACTGGGTTACGGAGCCAGGGTGTGGAGATGTGGGCTTAGGTAGGGTGCTCTTTCCGAGAGCCAGCGCAGACTCGATGGGCCGAATGGCCTCCTTCTGCACTGTAAATTTTATGAATTCTACGAATACCACGGATAAAGAAAATTCGAGTCCGTTCTAGGAATGAACGGAGAGCACATTCCCTTCGGAAGGAACTGGACAAACCAGAAGAGTCATTAATAAAGAGAGAGGCAACTTGAAAGACGTCAAAAAGCAAATTAAATGGAGGTAAACAAATACCAGAATACTGCTATTGGTCCTCTAAACGTGACAGACCAAGATGTGGGACAATGTGGGGGGGGGGGGTGGGGGGGGAGAAGAGAGAGCATCCGCCATGGTGCGTTTAGAAAATCCTGGCCTATGGTTCTGCACAGTAAATAACGTTGTATTCCAGCAAGTATAATGTTTTAACACAGCTTTGATGTATGCTTGTCTGTTGTTTTATTTAACTCTCCATTCGGAAAGTGGGCCTTACAGCCAAACAGTCTATGGCCCGGAGAATCTTGTTTTCCCTTAGCTGTGAAGAGGCAGCTTGCTCCATTTAGCAGCCTCACTTTCCTTGGAAAAATCCTTTCAGCCGCAAAATCTGGTCAAAGCAGTTTCTGTACAGTTGGCTACGGTAAGCAGCACTCTGTACCTCATCTAAACTGCCAATGTCCCTGGATTGGCTAGATTTCACAAATCTTGACTACAAGTTCCAAAGTTAGTCGAGAATATTGCATGTTACAGCTTCTTACCCTTCCTATTCTGCTGGAGTCCTTGGGACAGAGGCTGAGGTGAGCTCGCTGTGCCAGGATGGGTAACGTTGTTTACTCGGAAAGATGCAACAGAGCAACCAGAAGCAATCAGAGAGAAGACAATTGACTGCCTCCAGAATTGCTTATCTTGTAAATGTCTGGGGATTCATCATGTTCTCACAAGGGGGCACTTGTGCAAAGTCTCACTTGGCATGGGTTTTGACAAATTCCTTTGAGGGTGCGAAGAGGGGAATTCTTCCAAGAATGTCTCACTGGGAGTGAGGTGGTGGAATTACTCATGACTCCCTCCCCTGGATGTACAGGGAGGGTGGAATCTGGGTGTACCTGGCTATTCAAATCCTTGGGCTGGATTCTCCGCTCCAACGCGCCACATTTCTGCCTCACCCCGCCGTCGGGATGCTCCATTACGCCGGCCGGTCAATGGGGTTTCCCATTGTGGGGCAGCCCCACGCTGTCGGGAAACCCCCCCGGGGCTGCCGGCAAAACAGAGCATCCCGCCGGCGGAGAATCCAGCCCCATCTTTCTGCCTCACTTCCCTGCACTTCCTCCAAACTCCAATACCATTCGGGAGCAGTCAACCTTCCTGTGCAGCCCCACAGATTTTGAAGCCCGTGACTTTTCTCATTCTTTGCTTGCTAACCGCATTATCTTCAAATTTTCAGCTTCATGCCTCTTGTCGATCTCAACAAAATTACAGCCTAACAACCGACCTGTCATTATTTCTTATTCATGATTGTGTCTATTGCCATTCACGCTTGTGATGTCTGATTTCCATTGTACCTGGGAGAAAGTGTAATTGTAAAATGACAAAAAAATACAGCCCTTCTTTGAAAAATCTACTTCTATTTTTAATCATCTCTCTTTGTCCAAATCTATTTTTTTTCACACATTCGCTGGCGCAAATTTTTTCTCGGGTCTGCTTATTCTGTCTCTGACAGATGGATTGATATATCAGAGACCTTGGAGCAGATTGCCTGCTCGCCCCATTAGCAGGGTGCCTTGGCAGAAACTAATTGGAGAGGTTACAAATACAAATAAAGGCGTAAAATAATCTCTTTGCGGAGCCAGATTCAGCTTTTATTTTAAAAAAGCCACATAAGAAGAGGAGGAACAAAGGGTGCGGTCAGTTGTCCTATTGTGCTGATGACATCTGAAGGAGAAAGAAGAATGGGCAAGTGACCATGGGCCACATTGTGTTGGAAGAATAATAGTGTGTCAGTTATGCACACAGTTATCAATGAGCAATTTGGCCAGTAAGTTCAGGGCATTAAGAGAAATGCCAATTGGGTGCTGGACTTGATTTTTAAAAATGTGTTCTTGCCACGGGATGAGGTTGTCTCTGGCAAGACCAACATTTGATGCCCATTCCTAATTGCCCTGGAATTGCCCACACCTAATTGCCCTTGAATTGTATGGCTTGCCAGCGGGCAGTTAAGAGTCGACAACGGGTTGGATTCTCCGGTCCTCTCGCCCCGTGGTTCTTGGCTGCGTGCCGTTCGCTGGAGGTGGGATTCTGTCTTCCCGCCGCTTGTCAATGGGATTTCCCATTGTTTTTACAATGATCAATGATAGTTTTGTTGGCATCGTGGGGAATCTGGAGCTGGGGAGAAAGTTACCCGACGGGCCTTCATTCGCATCCCAATAGAGGGATGAAAATCTTTTAATTGCCGGCAAGCTGTGGGTTTCCCAAACCACCATGGTGGACACCAGCAGGTGAACCCATGGAAAATCCATGTTGACAGAAATCCAATTTTTTGGGTGAATTCTCCCCTCCCTCGCCTGCCATTGAACCTGCTGTTGGGGGCATGGGAGAATTTCACCCTGTGATCCTGCCAACATTAAATAAATTGAGGTATTATTTGTCAGACTTGACTATTCCACTGTTCGCCTGGCCAGCCTCCCATCTTCAATGAATTTGAGTTCATCTAAAAGTCTACTGCATAAATCCCAGCTCTTAGCAGGTCACAGAATCACAGAATAATCCAGTGCAGAAGACGCCCTTCGGCCCATTAAGTCTGCACTGACACAAGAAAAGCACCTGGCCTATCTACCTAATCCCATTTTCCAGCACTAGGCCCATAGCCTTGAATGTTATGATGTGCCAAGTCCTCATCCAGGTACTTTTTAAAGGATGTGGGGTAACCCTCTACAGACCATCACCACCCTCTGGGTAAAACCTGTTTTTCCTCACATCCCCCCTAAACTTCCCACCCCTCACCTTGAACTTGTGTCCCCTTGTGGCTGACCCTTCAACTCAGGGAAACAGCTGCTCCCTATCCACCCTGTCAATGCCCCCCATAACCTTGTATACTCTATCTGTTCATCTCTCAGTCTTCTCTTCTCCAGCGAAAACAACTCAAGCCTATCCAACTTCAGAACTTAAATGCTCCATCCCAGGCAACACTCTGGTGAATCTCCTCTGCACCTCCTCCAGCGTGATCACATTTGTCCTGTCATGTGACGACCAGAACTGCACCCAGTACTCCAGCTGTGGACTCACCAAAGTCCTACACAACTCCAACATGACCGCCCTGCTTTTGGAATTTATGCCTCGAGTCAGGGCCGGCTCAAGGCACCGGCAACTCGGGCAGTCGCCCGGGGCACCATGTGCTAGGGGGCGCCAGAGACTCAGGTCCCGCGCATGCGCAGTTGGGCCGGTGCCAACCAGCGCATGCGCGGTGGCCGACCTCCCCCAGGGCGGCCCCGCCCCCCCGCTCGGTCCACCCCCGCCCCCCTGCTCGGTCTGCCCCCGCCCCCCCTGCTCGGTCCGCCCCCGCCCCCCCGCTCGGTCCGCCCCCGCCCCCCCGCTCGGTCCGCCCCCCCGCTCGGTCCGCTCCCCCCGCCCCCCCTCGGTCCCCCCCCCGCCCCCCCTCGGTCCCCCTCGCCCCCCCCTCGGTCCCCCCCGCCCCCCTTCGGTCCCCCCCGCCCCCCCCTCGGTCCCCCCCCGCCCCCCCCCTCGGGTCCGCCTCCCCCTCGGGTCCGCCCCCCCTCCCTCGGGTCCGCCCCCCCGCCCCGCCCTCGGGTACACCCCCCCCAGCCCCCCCTTCGGGTCCGCCCCCCCCCCCCCAGCTCCCCCTTCGGGTCCGCACCCCCCGCGGGTCCGCCCCCCCCCGCCCCCCCCTCGGGTCCGCCCCCCCCTCGGGTCCGCACCCCCGCCCCTCCTCGGCCCCGCCCCTCCTCGGCCCCGCCCCCCCTCCTCGTCCCCGCCCCTCCCCGCCCCCCCCTCTCGGCTCGGCGCCCCCCCCCCCCCCCCCCCCACAAGGGCGCCGAAGTTCAGCTTGCCCGGGGCGCCAGCAACCCTAGGGCCGGCGCTGCCTCGAGTGATGAAGGCAAGCGTCGCATATGCCTTTTTTACCACCCGATTACGATGACCATCCCATTCACTCATCATCCTGTGCTCACTGAGACTCTGCGGCCAGCAACATCTCAGTTTTAAAATTCTCGGGCTGGATTCTCCGTTTCCGGGACTATGTCCTGACACCGACGTGAAAAACTGGTGTCAAAGGCCACAGGTTCAGAGCCCTGCAGGGGCCTACCAGGCAGCTGTCATGGAGCTCGCAGCCACGGCCCTCCGCATGAGCACGGCGGCGGCCTCCAGCAGCCGCGGTGTGCTCCATGGCGGACTCAGATCTCGGACCTGGACTGCAGAAACAGTGCCCCCTATTGGCGGCACCCCCGACCCGGACCGCCTGCTCACAAATGCCCCAGTCCCGAATGAAACCCCCCTGCCGTCCAATCTTCTCGCCCCCAACTGTGGCGGCCGCGGACCGAGTCTGCAGCTGCCTCGCGGGTTTCCCAAATAGCAGGACCAGATTAGATCCACGCCATCGGGAATTCGGCTGGTTGGGGGCGGAGAATAGCGGGGCAGGCCTCTGGCAATGGCCTCAGGTGGTGGATACTCTGCGCGGCGTCCCCGAGTACGCCGATTTTAGGGGGTGGGCGGAGAATCGGCAAACCGGCACCGGCCCCGATTACATGCAGGAAACTGGATTCTGCACCTGTTGCCGAATGCGATTTCGGCGTCGGGGTGCGGAGAATCCAGCCCCTCATCTTTATGTTGACATTTTTCCACCCCGCACCGCTTCCTATCTGAACTTTAAATGTGAACACCATGTGATCTCTGAACACGAGAGCGTGAGAGCTCCTAACCTCGCAGCCAGAGCCCTGCCTGCTCTCTGAGAGCAGAGGTATTTGCACAGAGGATTTGGAACCTATCTGATGACGACCAGATCATAGTACAAGATGCGCAGACCTCGAAACGCTCTCCAGTAGGCAAGCCTAAATGACACATTTCAGACAAACTATTGCATGTGTCCCATCTTCCAAGGGGACCAATCACAAACCTAATTCTGAAAAAGGGTCATATTCAGATCAAAATGTTAACTCTGTTTCAATTCATATCAATTCATTTCAATCATTCAATTCAAATTTCATTTGTCTATTTGAGATTTCACTGCAGGTATGTTGCTAATTCACACTATAATGAACAACTGGCAATGAGAAAGAAAAACTACATCACGAATGTTGAGCAATGTAAAATCCATGTCACCATGGAGCAGTACCATCTGACATCTGGGTACAAAATGCAAATTCCTTTTCTTGGTTAGAGGGTTGTGTGGGGTGGGGTGGGGTGGGGGGGGGTAGGGGTGTGGTAAGGCAATTGCTTTTGAGGGACACTATCAAGGAGAAGAGAGTAGCAATGGGCACACTCAGTGGGCAGCTTCAGCACCTGGTAAAGTAGCAGCGAAGGCACCACCTACTTGAGTTTCCGGCCTCCTCCCATGATCTTTGTCATGTCTTTATCACCAGAATGTGAGGATGCCGGCGTTGGACTTGGGTGGGCACTGTAAGAGGTCCTACAACGCCAGATTAAAGTCCAACAGGTTTATTTGGAATCACTAGCTTTCGGAGCGTCGCTTGTCCATCAGGTGAGGATTCAGGCGAGCTGTGGCTCACGCTGACATGGAAGGAATGCTGTAAAAACCTTTCCCCAGTCTGTGTGTCGCCTTGGTTCTAACCTCTTTCACGATGATCGTGGGCTGGGCCTGTCCCATCTGCCCCGGATTTAGATGCCGGTGATGCACGAGGGATCCTTGATGGTGAGGACCGTTGGGCCTTGGAGAAAAGGTTCAGCGGGGCGTGCCAGCTCTTCCAGTCCTCCTGTTGTCGGTGATTGGACAAAGAGGGGGAAAGGCACTCACCCCTCCAGGCGATGGGGTAATCCGAGCAGAGGTGGGTGGGAGTGGTGGGGGAGGCCTGCACGGCTCTGGGGGGTGGGGGAGGTGGGGGCCTTCACGGGTCCAGATCCTTGCCCACCTCGCTCGTTTCCACCATGGCTCCGTGAGGGAGCGTTGAACCGCTGAAGAGCCAGCCTGTAGCAACAGTGCTGTCGGAAAGTTATTCGCCTCCACGGATGCTGCCAGACCTGCTGAATATTTCCAGCACTTTATGCATTTTATTGAAGGTTGCCAGCACCCGCAGCCCTTTGCTTTCTATTTTGTCACGTTGCAAAAAAAAATCACTGCCCATTCCAACTCACCCAACACCTGTGGAAAAACAGATTTCCTCCTCAAACAACTTTCTCTTTGTTTGCCTGACTATAGAGTTTTCAGATAGGCTACAATACCTGACACTATAACAATGACCGTGGTTCAAAAATAATCTATTGCTTGTGAAGCATTTTGTGCTGTTCGGGAGAGCTGATAACGTGTTGCACAAATGCAAGTTCTTCCTTTCTCCTCATTTTTATGACCTTGAATCCTCTCTACACAACAAGCTTCAGCCAGAATTGCGATATAGGAAATAGAAGACTGCGCAATCGGTCCCGTCTAACCAGGCGACCACCTGGAAATCCTAAATCGTTAATTGTTTTAATTTGCATCAGTCATTAGCCCTTTGGCAGCGCCTTCAGATGCACAAAGTGAGCTGCTGTTTCATATTTATCGCACACGCTGTGATAGCCAAAACTGCGAGCGAAATCACTTCAAATACAGCTCCTCAAGTTTCTCTTGATCAGATTTGTCTGATTCTGTTTCATGGGTGTTAACATATTTTGTGTGAAACTTTGTTCCTGTACTAACTGTCGATGTGCCTTTTTAATAGGTTGGATCGCAATGCTGGGCGCCATATGGCTCCTGGTGCTGGCTGACGTTCAAGACTTTGAGATTATACTGCACAGGGTGGAGTGGGCAACACTTCTCTTCTTCGCTGCGCTCTTTGTCCTGATGGAGGTATTTTATGTTGTTATTCCGCCCCCCCCCCCCCCCCCTCCAATTTTTATTTACGATTGAGAGCTCAGTTGCGTTTAGAATCTCGAAGACGGGGTCACAATCGCAGGGGGCAAGGGGCCAATCATTTCGGGCTGAGCTGAAGAGGCCTCTTCACTCAAAGGGTTGAGGATGGTTGGAATTCTCGACCCCAGGGAGTTGTGGATGCTCCATCCTTGAGCATACTTAAGGCTGTTGAAGGCAGATCTTCAGTCTCTGAGGGAATCGAGGGATATGAGTGAGTGGGAGAGAAGAAGTGAGATAGAAGATCATTATGATTGGATTGAATGGCAGACCGGGCCCAAAAGTTCAGATGATCCAGTCCTGTTCCCATTTCTTTCGTTTTTCTGGTTCTAGGTAACAAGATAATGTGCCAACCAGTGGGCAGCAACTTGCAGAAAAAGCTACCTATTGATTTGGCACAGCTGGCATTATCTGATACATCAGACATCTTAAAGAGCTCAGAAATGGATAATTATCTGTGTGTAATATAGACAAAAGGTTCTGTGTCCCATGATTTATGGCGCTTTATGTCATAGGAATGATGTTGCTGCTTTGTGTGGGTTTATTCTGAATCAGGAGGCACAGTAAATTTACATGTTTAAGGGGATGAAGTTACAAAGGACATGGACAGACTAAATAAATGGGCAAGACTATGGCAGATGGAGTTGAGTTTGAAGAAGTCTGAGGGCAATACAGAGAGGTGGAAGAAGTGTGCACAACCTTAGGTGAATGTTATTGGGCGCGATTTAACGTGCCAAAACCAGAGTCCTGCTTTGGGCGCGTAGATTGGGGTGTTTCTTGGTGTCTGCAGCGATGAGAACGACCCCGCTATCTGAAGGGATTCTGTCGTTTCTTTGGGCCTCGGTCTGGAATGCCACGCTGAGGCCGCATTTACCGAATGTCCTGCACTGGTGCTGGAAGAGGACTCATGGATTGGGGCGCCAGTTTTAAGTGCTGCCTCGATCTTTCGAGGCCCTCTCCTGCTCCTCCACCACGGCTTCTGGACCCCCCCCCCCCCCCCCCCCCATTGCCCCAACCTCCCCCTTAAGGGGGCCTCGAGGCCCCCTCATTCTACCTCTGAAGAGCAGGGCATCCCTGGGCCAAATCCCTGGCACCCGGCTACCTTGGCACTGGCAGTCTGGCACCCTGGCGAGTGGACTACTCCTGCTCCTAATTCGTACGTTTGCATGTTCATAATGATCCGACTAAGGGATCTTGGGCTGGATTCTGCGTTCTAGAGACTAAGTCCCCATGCTGGCGTGAAAACGGTGGTGTTTCACTATGGAAAAATCGTCATGAAATAGCCACCGATTCTCCGTTCCGTGGGGAATCCAGCAGTCAGGCAGCTTAGAGCTCCCAGCTCTAGCTGCCGATACGGCTGAAGAACTGCCGGGTCCGTGGCCGTGCATGTGCACGGCGGCAGCCTGCAGTGGCCGCCCCGTGCTTCATGGCGGGTGCCGCAGGTGGACCCGGCCTGCCGAAATAGTCCCCCCCTTTGGCCGGCTCGCGCACCCCGGACTGCCCCACCACAGTGCCCCCAGACCCGAATATGTCCACCCCTGCCCGCGGACCCTTGGCTAGAAATTTCAGTCGATGATAATAATGAACACATGTTTGTTCCTGTTATAATGGAGACTGGAGAAGAAATATCATCTGTATGCATTCAGCATATGTGTACAACTAGAAACAAGTTCGCTTCTGGCTCAGTGCTAGTGTGTATCTTCAGAGCTTTTTCAAAGATTGAGTCAAGCAATGCCATGATTTTAAAATTCTCAACTGTAGTGCAAGTATATCTGCTATAGCAAGGGCTAATGTAGGACTGAGAAACAAGTCTGAACACTGTGCGATGTAAAGAGATGCATAACCTGAGGCTAGAGAGTCTTGTGGACTGGACAGAGACCTGCGTAAAAGCAAGCATGGAGTTAGCTCATAGCTTGATTTTTCTCTCCTGTATATACAAATGTGTGTATCTCCATAATTATGTGTTATCAATAGACAGTTAATGTTCAACCGAACATGAATCATAGAATCCCTAGAGTGCAGAAGGAGGCCATTTGGCGCATTGAGTCTGCACCGACCCTTGGAAAGAGCACCCTACCTAGGCCCACAACCCTGTCCCCATAACCCAGTGAACCCACCCAGCCTTTTGGACACTAAGGGGCAATTTAGCATGGCCAATCCACCTAACCTGCATATCTTTGGACTGTGGGAGGAAACCAGATCACCCGGAGGAAACCCACACAGACACGGGGAGAACGTGCAAACTCCACACAGACAGTCACCCAAGGTCAGAATTGAACCCGGGTCCTGGTGCTGTGAGGCAGCGGTGCTAACCACTGTGCAGCCCGTGTCGCCCCGGATATTTCATTATATTAAAGGCGCTTTCTAAATATAAATTTCTGCTGAACAATACCCTGATCTTCATCAAACACAGCAGTTCCAGGATTTTGACTATTCTGACTTGGAATTATATTGCCCTTCCTTCACTGTTACTCGGTCAAAATCCTGGAACTCCCTCCCTCACAGCACTGTGGACCACATGGACTGCAGCGGCTCAAGAAAGCAGAGCACCATCACCTTCCCAGGGGCAATTAGGGATGAGCAACAAAAGTGATAAACACGCTGGCCTAGCCAGTGACCCCCACATCCTGTGAAAGTACATATATTTAAAAACATCTTGGGTGGGATTCTCCGGTTGCCGATGCCGAAATCGCGTTCGGCGGTCGGCTGGAGAATACCCGTTCCCGACCAAATCGGGGACGGTGCCGCTTTTGCGATACTCCACCCCCTCCAAAGCGAGTATGCCGCCTGCCGTATCGACGGCCTCAGGGCGTTGCCTGAGGCCTAGCCCCGATGCTCCGCCCCCAACCGGCCGAGTTCCCGACGGCGTGGGTCTCTCATGGTCTCACCCGTCGGGAACTCGGTGTGGTTGCAGCGGACTCAGTCCAGTGCCGTCACAGTCGGGGGAGGGCTGATCACAGGCAGGGGGGACTTTGTCAGGTGCTCGGGGCACTGTTGGAGGGGTGGGGGGGGGGGGGGGGGGGGTGGACCAGGGCTCCTGAGCCGGCCAAAGGGGGGGGCACTATTTTGCAGGCCGGGTCCGCGCACACCCGGCACCATGTTGCACGGCGCTGCCGCTGTGTGCATGCCCGGCCATGGACCAGGCAATTCTCCGGCCATATCCGCAGCTGGAGCTGGGTGCTGTACGCTGCTCGGATGCCAGCTCCCAGCCAAACGGTGGATCGGTGGCCATTTTGCAGCGGATTTCCGGGCGTAAAACGCCAGCGTTCCCAAGCCGGCGTGAAGACATAGCCTCACACTCGGGGAATCCAGCCCGAATAATCTCTACATTCCTTGCCCTCTCACAGCGTGGACTCTCGGACTGGTCTTGACAGTTAGGTGAAGTTTTATTCTGTGACGGGGCTAATTTCACCAACAGATGCCAGGGAACCACGAATGTGGAGGAAGAAAGGTACGCAGAAACGTTCACATCTTAGAATGTGGCATATTGAAAAAGGTAAAATAATATTCACATAATACAAACAGGTCGAGAGAATGGAGTCTAACGATGGCAAGGCAAGATCAAGTGCTCCAATTTTGCTCGAACTGTTCTAAAGCCGTAACCTTTCCAACTCGTGGCTCTGCAACGGAGTGATTGCTGAAATCTGAGCTGCTTTTGCACGGTATTTATTAGAGGTTGTTTCAGCTGAAACTGCGAAATAATGCTTGTTTCAAGAAGCCTATAATTCATCGCAAGCTGCCAGAAGCTTATAAAACCGAATAGGAATTGAAAACTGTAAAAGGCATAATCTTGAAATTGGGTCTCTTAAAGCAAAATCCATGAAGCAATGATGCATTCCTCTAAAGGGAATAACTGTGAAACCAAGTGTGTCCATGTCCCGGCGGAAATGTCCTGTGAATGAAGGAGAGCAGATTTTCTGGAGTACTTTTTTTACTGAACAGTTATAATCTTAGTATAACTTGATTTTTCTCTTCATATTTCTGCTCTAGGCATTGGCAAACTTGCAATTGATCGACTACATTGGAGAACAGACAGCCACGTTGATAAAGGTAACCCATAAACTGCTTGCGTCAAAATGAAACCATTTGCTGTGCCTTGCCCGAACTATCCCAAGGCTGATTTATTTTCAGGGTCACTGCGTCTTTTAGATTACATTGATCATGAATGAACATGCATCGAGCGGCATGGCGGCACAGTGGTTAGCACTGTTGTCTCACAGCGCTGAGAACCCGGGTTAGATCCCGGCCCCCGATCACTGTCCGTGTGGAGTCTGCACATTCTCAACGTGTCTGCGTGGGTCTCACCCCCACAACCCAAACATGTGCAGGGTAGGTGAATTGGCCACGCTAAATTACCCCTTAATTGGAAAACAAAATGAATTGTGTCCTCTAAATTTATTTATTTTTAAATGAATGAACTTGCAACAATGGTAAGGAGCGACAGGAGTCCAGAAATCTGGGAGGACGCCTGATAGCTGGGCCGAGCTGAGGCTCAGTTCGTACCTGAGAAAGCAAAGGTGTCCAAAGCTGGAACGCCATGGGTGATGAAAGGTGCGGAGATTAAAATGAAACTGAAAAACCAGGTTTACGATAACTGCTGGGCTCATAATTCAGTTGAGAACCAGGCTGAATACAAAACGTTACAGAGAATGACAGAAAAAAAAAGTGGGGCAAAAAAGTTTTGACATGGTGTTGAAGCATCAGCAGGGCGCATGAGAGCATCAAGCAATGGATCTGTGTGACTGGGGAAGGAGCCCAGGTGGGAACGTGGACAGCCATCCTCAGCTTGGCACTTAGGCCAAACCATAGAACAGAGAACAGCACAGTACAGGCCCTTCGGCCCACAATGTTGTGCCGACCATTTATTCTAATCGAAGATCAACCTACACCCCTTCAATTTACTGCTGTCCATGTCCCTAATGACTCTGACTCCACCACCTCTGCTGGCAGTGCATTCCACACACCCACCACTCTCTGTGTAAAGAACTACCTCTGACATCTCCCCTATACCTTCCTCCAATCATCTTAAAATTATGTCCCCTCGTGACAGCCATCTCTGCCCTGGGGAAAAGTCTCTGGCTCTCCATTCTATCCATGCCTCTCATCACCTTGTACACCTCGATCAAGTCATCTCTCTTCCTTCTTCACTCCAGTGAGAAAAGCCCCAACTTCCTCATCCTTTCTTCATAAGACATGCCCTCCAATCCAGGCAGCATCCTGGTAAATCTCCTCTGCACCCTCTCCAAAACATCCACATCCTTCCTATAATGAGGCGACTAGAACTGGACACATATTTCAAGTGTGGTCTAACCAGGGTTTTAAAAAGCTGCAGCAAAACCTTGCGGTTCTTAAACTCAATCCCTCTGTTAATGAAAGCCAACACACCATACGCCTTCTTAACAACCCCATCAACCTGGGTGGCAACTTTGAGGGATCTATGTACGTGGACCTCAAGATCCCTCTGTTCCTTCACACTTCTAAGAATCCTGCCTTTAACCCTGTATTCGGCATTCAAATTCGACCTTCCAAAATGAATCACTTCACATTTATCTAGGTTGAACTCCATCTGCCACTTCTCAGCCCAGCTCTGCATCCTGTCAATGTCCTGTTGTAACCTGCAACAGCCCTCAACACTAGCTACAACTCCACCAACCTTCATGTCATCGGCAAACTTACTAACCCACCCTTCCACTTCCTCATCCAAGTCATTTATAAAAACCACAAAGAGCGAGGTCCCAGAACAGATCCCTGCAGGACACCACTGGTCACCGACCTCCAGGCAGAACATTTTCCATCCACTACCACTCGCTGTCTTCTTTCTGCCAGCCAATTCTGTATCCAGACAGCCAAATTTCTCTGTACCCATGCCCCTTGACTTTCTAAATGAGCCTACCATGGGGAACCTTATCAAATGCCTTACTGAAATCCATATACACCACATCCACTGCTCGACCTTCATCAATATGTCTCGTCACATCCTCAAAGAATTCAATGAGGCTTGTGAGGCATGACCTGCCCCTCACAAAGCCATGCTGACTATCTTTAATCAAACTATGTTTTTCTAAATAATTATAAATCCTGGGCGCGATTCTCCGACCCCCACACCGGATGGGAGAATCGCGGGAGTGCCGGGCGATTCCCGCCACGCCGCCCTGGCACCCGCATGCGCAATTCTCCCACCCTCCCCAAAACGGCGTGCCGCGTTTCACGACAGGCCGCTCGGAGAATCGCCGCTCGCCGTTTCTAACAGGCGAGCGCCGATTCTCTGGCCCGGATGCCCACCGATCGGCGGGCCGGCGTCTCTAATGGACGCACTCTTTTTCCTCCGCTGCCCCGCAAGATCAATCCTCCATGTCTTGCGGGGTGCCCATGGGGAGGACGGCAACTGCGCATGCGCGGGTGACATCATTTAAGCGCTGCCGGCCGCGTCATTTATATGGTGCCGCTTTGATGCAGTGCCAAGACCCGGCGCGCAAAATTGACACAACGCCGCTCCTAGCCCCCTGGGGGTTGGAGAATAGGGGGCGAGGAGCGGCCTCCGATGCCGGAGTGAAACACTCCGGTTTTCACTCCGGCGTCGGCACTTAGTCGCCCGTTGGGAGAATTGCGCCCCCTATCTCTCAGAATCCTTTCCAGTATTTTGCTCATCACAGATGTAGGACTGACTGGTCTGTAATTCCCATGGATTTCCCAATTCCCTTTCTTGAATAAGGGAACAACATTCGCCTCCCTCCAATCATCCAGTACTACTCCAATGGAGAGTGAGGACTCAAAGATCATCGCCAACGGTGCAGCAATCTCCTCCCTCGTTTCCCGTAGTAACCTTGGGTATATCCTGTCTGGCTTATCTATCCTGATGCTTTTCAAAATTTCCAGCACATCCTCCTTCTTAATATCAACCTGTTCGAGTCTGTTAGCCTGGTTCACCATTAACCATGTGGTAGTTTTGCTTGAGAAAGCAACATAGGGCGGCATTCTCCCCTACCCGGCGTGACGGAGGGTCCCGGAGTAGGGGAGTGGCGCCAACCACTCAGGGGTCGCGCCTCCCCAAAGGTGGGGAATTCTCCCCACCTTTGGGGGCCAGCCCCGCGCCGGAGCGGTTGCCACCAGAAGACCGGCGCAAAAAACCGTCGCCCCCGGCAGCGGGGCTGGTCGAAAGGCTTTCGCCGGTCCGCGCATGCGCCGGCAGTGACGTCAGCGGCAGCTGGCCGCTGACGTCACTGTCGCAGCATGCGCAATGTGGGGTTCTCTTCCGCCTCCGCCATGGCGGAGGCCGCGTCGGACGCAGAAGAAAATAGAGCAGCCAGGGCACTGGCCCGGACTCTGAGGGGGGGGCCCCGATCGCGGGCCAGGCCACCATGGGGGCACCCCCCAGGGTTCGACCACCCCCCACCCCCCAGGGCCCCGGGGGCCTGCTCGCGCCGCTGAGCCCGCCGTTCCAGAGGTGGTTTAAACCTCGGCGGCGGGAGAGGCCTCCCAGCGGCGGGACTTCGGCCCATCCAGGCCGGAGAATCACTGCAGGGGCCTCTCCGATCGGAGTGGCGAGATTCCTGCCCCCGCCACTTCCCGGGTGGCGGAGAATCTCTGCCACGGTGGGGGCGGAATTTTAGGCACCCCCAGGCGATTCTCCGACCCTGCTGGGGGTCGGAGAATTTCGCCCAGGATGGGAGAATCCCGCCCGTAGATACCAAGGATAATATGGGACCTGTTTGTGGCATGGAGATGGATGTGGACAAGGGAGATAGGTATCCCTTGATACGCCATTAAATCGCCAATTTTTTCAGATTGAATTCTTATGACCTAGAGAGTCAAGGTGGGTGGAATTGTGTTGGAATAGAAGATCCTAATCCCACCTGAGGAGGAGGGCACGGAGATTGGCGAGGAGTTATGCAGCCATGTCATTGCTGATGGCAAGGCAGAATTAACTAGACAGCATAGTGAGAATGCTCCCAAACTGGCGCTGAGATGAGGGCACACACGCAGGGGCAACTATGGTGTGCCTGCAAATGGCAGCAAAACTCCATCCTTGAAGATGCCGATCACCAATGGATGCACTATCTCTTGCCTCTCCTGCACCGTTCACCGGCACAGTGACACTTGCATGGGTGTCAGAGGGATTGCTTTAGGATTCGGGGGCATATTCTGGTGAGCGCTTCCCAGAAGAATCCCAGCAGCTAAAGGGGGCAGTGTCAACTAAAGTCCCTGACAAAAGAAGGACTGTTAGGGATCATGCTCATACTGAGCTCTGGGCTGAAGATAGAGGCCTCGGCTACAAGTCGCCCGCAGGAGCTGCAGAGACAGTAGGGGGACATCCGGTAGAACAGTCAAAGGCAATGCACAACATTGTGTGGATGTTGGAAGTGTCCATCTATGAGTCACATGCATTGAGGCCTACTTTCCCTCACTTTGACCATGTGCTGCACACAGCAGTGGCTTGGTGAGAGGAGATTGAGCTTCTCCTCGGGGTCTTGGCCCATCTGAGCACTGCTGCCAAAGTCATCGATGGCAAGGGGGCATTGAGCTCAGCAGTTTGCCTCCACCTCAGCTCATGCCAGGGTCGCACCAAGGCATAGTGGGTGTAAGAGAAAACATAAGAGCTTATGAGGGTACAAAGTTGGCATGAGTATTCAGCCATTTTGCACCTCTTCACAAGTATATATTTAGCATTTGTTTTTCTTGATTCACGTGTACATCATGTTCATTTATAAGGACTCGCTTAGTCAGAGGACATGTTGTCCTGGCACGCTACATGATTGGCAATCATTGATGGCTGATGGCGATTACATTTTCGTTTGTGGATGCAACAAAGCTGTAGAGTATTTGCGTTTTGTCTTTATTGGGGATTCATGGCTGAGGCACCTACCTGCTGAGCATAGCATCACCTGCAAACCATTGCTCGCTCGGGATGTCCGTCCACCTCCACCTGGATCTACTTCAAAAAGCCACGTCCCCCGCTCCCCAGAAGGGATTGGACAATTGTCACACAATCACAAGCGAAGACTGCCCCTAAGGATAAAGGCCTTGCTTTTGGATATAAGATACTCAAGTTACCATGACCGATATTTCTGCTCCTGGGCCTCCATGACAGGTCAATGAAAGCATCTTTAATAGTTCAATTGGAGCAAGTAACTTTGGCCATTCTCTTTGCACAGCATATATAGGAAGTCCACCAGAGGCTGCATGTTCCAGCATGTTCCGCAGCCCTGAGAATATAAATTCCCTCACAAATTGCCTCAATCCTGCAAAGCACAATGAAAAATTAGGTTCTCTGGAAGCCCTGGCAGGTCGGTGTGCTGGAAATATTGGAGAGGTGTTGTGGTATGTCAGGCCTCCACAAATTCCTTGCCGTCAACCTTCACGAATGCAGATGTCTCCCTGTGACAATGCCAAGTTGTGCAATGTAGAGCAGACTCTGATAACGCTGGACACCCTCTGTGGCACATATTGTAATGCTCCACCAGATTCGTCAAAGCAGCGGAAATGGATTGGATTTGTATTTGGTGTTCTGTTTATTATCACATGCACTGAAGTAGAGTGAAAGATGTTGTTCTTTGTACAGTCTAGACAGATCGTTCCATCCATGAAAAAACATAGGACATGCGATAGATACACATTGTAAATATATAGACATAGACATTGGGTGAAGCATACAGAGTGTAGTACTACTCAGTAGAGAAGATGGGCAGCACAGTAGGACAGTGGTTAGCACAGTTGTTCCACAGTTCCAGGTCCCAGGTTCGAATCCTGGCTTGGGTCACTGTCTGTGCGGAGTCCGCACGTTCTCGCTGTGTCTGCGTGGGTTTCCTCCGGGTGCTCCGGTTTCCTCCAACAGTCCAAAGGTGTGCAGGTTAGGTGAATTGGCCATGCTAAATTGCCCTTAGTGTCCAAAAAAAAAAGGTTAGGTGGGTTATGGGGATAGGGTGGAAGCGTGGGCTTGGGTAGGATGCTCTTTCCCAGGGCCGGTGCAGACTCGATGTGCTGAATGGCCTCCTTCTGCACTGTAAGTTCTATGATTCTCTGATTTTATGCATGGAGACATCAGTTCAGTCCATAAGAGGGTCATTAAGGAGTCTAGTAACAGCAGAGAAGAAGCTGTTTTTGAATCTGTTAGTGCATGTTCTCAGACTTTTGTATTTCCTGCCCAATGGAAGAAGTTGGAAGAGAGAATAACCTGGGTGGGAGGGGTCTTTGATTATGTTGCCCGCTTTCCCCTGGCAACAGGAGTCAATTCATGGAGGCGGTTTTGCGTGATGGACTGGGCTGTGTTCACGAATATCTGTAGTTTCTTACGAACTTGGGCCGAGCAGTTGCCATACCAGCCTGTGATCCGCCAGATAGGATGCTTTCTAGGGTGCATCTGTAAAAAATGGTAAGAGTCAATGTTGCCATAGAATCATAGACTTTACAGCGCAGAAGGAGGCCATTTGACCCATCGAGTCGCCACTGGCCCTTGGAAAGAGTATCCTACCTAAACCCACACCTCTGCCCTATCCCTACACATCCACCATATCCCCGGAACCCCACTTAACCTTTTTTTTGGACACTAAAAGCAATTTAGCATGGCTAATCCACTTAACATGCATATCTTTGGACTGTGGGAGGAAACCGGAGCACCCGGAGGAAACCCACGCACACACGGGGAGAACGTGCAGACTCCGCACAGACAGTGTTCAATGCCGGGAATCGAACCTGGGACCCTGGAGCTGTGAGGCAACTGTGCCAACCACTGTGCTACCGTGCTGCCCTTTGCATGCCGAATGTCCTTCATTTCCTGAGGAAGTATAGGCGCTATTGTGTTTTCTTGGTCGTAGCGTCGACGTGGGTTACCAGGACAGATTTTTGGTGATGTCCACATCTAGGAATTTGAAGCTGTCAACCATCTCCACCTTGGCCCAGTTGACGCAGACAGGGGTGTGTACGATACTTTGCTTCCTGAAGTCAATGACCAGCTCCTTAGTTTTGCTGACATTGAGGGGGAGATTATTGTTGTTACAACATGCCACTAGGTTCTCTATCTCGCACCTGTACTCTGACTCATCGTTGTTCGAGATCTGACCCACTACGGTCGTGTCAACAGCAAACGTCAGCATTTTCAACAGGCCAATTGATTGCACTGTGACTGCTCTGGCTGATCCATGAGCTGTTCTTTAATGTTTCTCTGCTGGGCAGTGGAGATGATGCACTGGTGTCTGGAATCACATCTTGAGCAGATAGCCCTCGTCACCCAGGATCCCACCTGCACTTGGGTAGGTGTCTTAAACAGATTTGTGTGCTGGTTGTGGTGTAAGATGTAGGGGTCATGAGAGCTCCCTGGGAAATGAGCAAACACCTGCATAATACATGTTCAGTGGTCATGGGCTATTTGTACATTAAGCGAGGTGAAAGCCCTTGTGGCTCACAAATACAGATGGCTTTTCCCAGAGAGTTCTGATGGCCACATGGGTGTGGTCAATGACCCCCTGCACTTGTGTGAACTGAGTGATGGCTTGAAATCTGTTGTCTTGGCTGCATGACCCTCAGCATTGCTGGTGAACCATTAGGCCTACTGAACCAGACACTGGTCACATCCCTGATGCAACTCTGTGCCACAACTAGTGGACCACTGGAATTAGCTAGTGGCTAAGAAATTCAGTGCCACAGTGAGCTTGAGGGCAAGTGGCATCATGTTGCCTCCAAATCCACAGGGTTACAGGGCTTGTTAAAGGAGCACCAGCAGGTCAGGGTCAGCCTCCCAGGATAGTCTCACTATCTCTGGCATTCTCTCTAAGACAGCTGATGATAGTGAGCGTTCTGAACCTGTGCTGATGCGTCAGTGTTCATCTGTGATGATGAAGGCCCTGGTTGTATTCCTCATGACCAGCCTCCCACTCTGTTGGCATCTGTTTATGGCCTTTATGTTGCCTGTTGTTGCTCAGCCCCAGCCCTTTTCTGCCAACTCTTCCCCTCTCAAGTTGCAAAAGGACTGGGTGTACGAGATGCATTGCAAACTCACAGAATGAACTGGGTGGATAAGACAGGAAAGATAAGGGCATCTCTGTGAACAGAGCAGCTGTGGCTAACTAATGTAAATGCCTGAACCTCCTATGAGCCACATCCAGGACCCTTCATATCCCACTGCCGCCTCCCCCCAGAACAACCAGGTCTGCTGCCAGTTCAATCTGTGTTGGCAGGAATGTCCATGGACATGCCCAATATGTCCTTGCAGCTGCCAACTATCCACCTGCACCCTCCCTATATCAACTAGCTTCCACCCATCATCTTTGGTACTCCCAACATCATCCTGAACCTTCCCTCAATCATCCTCAAACCTCACACCTTCACCCTTAATTCTGTGTCAGTGACCCCTGACCTTCAGTCTCCAGCCTCCCCGACTCTGCCGGGCCCTGCCTGGTGTGGTCTTGGAACCTCCCTCCATCAGCCTTGAATTACTCACAGCAGCTCTCAACTCGCCCTCAGACACCCTCGACCTGACCTCCCTCAAGCTGGACCTGATTTCTGTCATGTTTGATCTCCCTTCTGTGAATGTGGGTCTTCCATGTGTGGCACAGTTGCCTTGCTAGGCACACGTGGCCTGACCCAGGTTTTCCCATGCGTTGCTCACTTAATCTTACAGGTGGGACTTAATTTGGTAAAGCTTTCATTCAATGAGTATTCAAGGATGCAGTACATGGAAAAGCGATACCTGCCACCAGACATCACCCAAATTGCTGCTGAAACGCCACTGACATCATTGTTAAAACTCAACATGACGTAGGGAACTCAGAATTCCTGCAGCTGCCAAATTGGCCGCCTTGTTTCCCGTTTAAATTCCCATTACGTTTCACCCATGCACCCACTCCAGAAGTAATTTCATTGGTTGTGGAGCATCATGGAACAGTTTTGTCAGGGTTGGTAGCAGAACGCTCTGTTATGTGGACAAATCTGCTCCCGGATGCTCCTGTGATTTCCTCACTGAGTGGAGCATGTCGACCAGGCTCCCAGCGCAACTGCTGTACTCTGAGGTCTCAGAGCCACATCTCCTTCCCAATTGGCAAATTGGAATGGGAAGACTTTTCATTAATCGATTGATAGACTCTCAAGAACCATCCATAGCCTGTCTTCCCATTGCTAATACATTACAGTAATGCACTCTCAGCCGCAGACTCTCAGGAGGACAGCAGGATTGCTTTGGGCATGTCTTGCTTTGGGGCGTATCCCCGGAGAGGTGAAACATTCCTTCCCGCCTCCTGACTTGCGACCGTCCAAAATGGAGGAGGCTCATTTGGGAAGGCACCGGGCACGTTGGGGACGCGCAGAGGCAGATTGAGACGTTGGAGAGGGTGCACAATCAACCCATCTGCCCAACCCTTCAGAGCTCCATCTGCCCTGCAGATGGCAAGAGTCCGCAGATCGCACGTTGGCACTTTCCACAACCCATCGGAATCGGAATGGGAGCAAATCAATCCTCAATCCTGAGGGACCTAAGAAGGAGAAGAGTAGCTTCTGGCGCATATCCCAACCTTTGACATATCAGTGCTTGAGGAAAACAGCTAGCCAGATGGCAACCTGCAACAGTAATGACACAGATCTGTCATAAATTAACACTGTTCAAGTGTGCAATTTCATTTTTGCACCTGTACTTATTCATTCCAGGTCAGTTTCACAGCTTTGATGATCCCCGTGTAGACTGCAGGAACATTGAACACCAGAAAACAGGTTCAGGGCAATAATTAATGCCTGCAGTCACGCCTGGCTGAGTCACAGATAGTGTGACGACAGTCAACAAGCTGCAACATTTCATCTTTAAACTTCCGGCCACTTTTACTTTTTTTTACATTTTTTTTGTCTTTGCGAATTAAAAGCTGGAGAACTTTCTTGCCAGCGGCTGGTGAAGGATAATTGTGGTCAGCTGGGATCAGGCTAATTAAAATATTTACGGAGAGCTCTTGGCATTGTGTCTGCCTTTGAAGAGCATCTGTTTGGCAGTGGGAAACAGTGGCCTTCGAGAGACACGTAAGGCCTGATTTTAGTCCTGCCTTTCCTGCCCAATCTTTTATTTGCCTTCCTGAAGACCAGGCTTCAGTGATGTCACTGGGGCTCAACTGCATCCTAACCCTCTGCCTGCATGGCTGGGCGTGCCATTGCGGTGAATGTAATCGTAGCATCATAGAAATATGCAGCACAGAAAGAGGCAACTGAGTCCATCATGTATGTGTCAGCTACGCAATGGCCTCACGCAGCGGCCCATAGTCTTATAGGTTATGGAACTTCAACTGCATGTCCAAGTGATTTTATAAATGTGAGATGGCTTTCTGCCTTTACCATCCCTTTAGGCAGTAAGTTCCATACGCCCCTCCCCCCTTACTGACCTCTAGGTGACAAACATTCTCACCAATCCTCCTCTGCCAATTACTTTACATCTCTGTTCCCTGGTTATTGACCTTTCTGCTAAGGGAAATGGGGGGCGCAATTCTCCCAAAGGGAGACAAAGTGCAGACGCCGTAGTGAAAGCTGGAGTGTTTCACTCCAGTTTGGCGCCTAAATGACGCCACATGCGCAGGTTGGCCGGTGCCAACCCGCGCATGCGCGGTTGCCATCCTCCCCTCCGCCGCCCCGCAAGACATGGAGGATTGATCTTGCGGGGCGGCGGAGGGAAAAGAGTGCGTCTTTCAGAGACGCCGGCCCGACAATCGGTGGGCACCAATCGCGGGCCAGACCCCTCCTGAGCACCCCCCTGGTGCTCGATCCTCCCTCCTCCCCCACAGGCCCCACACGCAGCTGTTCATGCCGGCAGCGACCAGGTGTGGTTGGCGCCGGCGTGAATTGGTCGGATTAGGCAGGCCGCTCGGCCCATCCGGCCCAGAGAATCGTCGCTCGACTATTAGAAACGGCGAGCGGCGATTCTCTTAGCGGCCTGTCGTAAAATGTGACACGCCGTTTTGGGGGGGGGTGGGAGAATCGCGTGCGGGTGCCAGGGCGGCAGGGCGTGAATCGCCCGGCACTCCCGCGATTCTCCCACCCGGCATGGGGTCGGCGAATCACACCCGGGGCCTTCCCATCCACTGTATCTAGGCCCCTCATTATTTTATGAAGCTCAATTAAATCTCCTCTCAATCTTCCTGTTCCAAATAAAACAAACCCAGCCTTTTCAATCTTTCCTCGGAGTTTTTAATTTTTCCAATTAAGAGGCAATTTAGCATGGCCAATCCACCCACCTACCCTGCATCTCTTTTGGTTGTGGGGGTCGCAGACACGGAGAATATGCAGACTCCACATGGACAGTGACCTGGGGCTGGGATGGAATCCGGTTCCTCAGCACCATGAGGCTGGAGTGCTAACCACTGCGCCACCATGCCGCCCCAGACTTAATGTTCTCTATTGCTTGTACATCTTCTCTGTACCCTCTCTAGTGCGATCGCCTTCTTCTGTAATGCAGTGACCAGAACTGTATGCTGTACTCTAGCTGTGACCTAACAACCTTATCTAATAAAGGGAAGTATCCTGTCTGTCTCCTTAACCGTCTCAGCTACCTGTCCTGCTCCCTGGAGGTTTCATCACATGATCTCCCATCACCACCTTCCCCTCCCCTATACACCCACCCTTGGCCACCCAACCTGTTTCTCTTCAAGGTGCCACATCTCCTTCCCAATTGGCAAATTGGAATGGGAAGACTTTTCATTAATCGATTGATAGACTGTCAAGAACCATCCATAGCCTGTCTTCCCATTGCCAATACATTACAGTAAGAAGTGGTCAAAGAAAGTTTTTTTAAAAAACAGTTTTTAACGCTATCTTTATGCACAATAAACACTGAAATGCTCCAATAATAGGCAACTTAGCTTTGGTTTGGAGTCACTCTGTACATTAAGGATTAGAGAATTTAGCTCATTGCTTGCATTTACAGTTGAATTTATCAGTCAATTTTGGATGTTTAAATGATTTTTTCTCTTGTGTACCTAGACAGTACAGGATAATTTCTGAACCGAAACTTTCATACCAGCGTAATGTACCTTCATATTTTTTCAAGTCCAGATCTAACTTTGGACTTCAGCCATTTCTCCTGAATGTAACAGCATCCTAGTCTTTCCAGACCACCGCAAAATACTGCGGACATTGGAAACTGGAAATAAAACTGAAGATTCCGGAAACTCTCAGCAGGTCAGGCAGCATATGTGGAGAGGACAACAGAGTTAACACTTTCGGTTCAAGACCAGAAGGCATCAGAGTTCTGATGAAAGGTTATCGTCCTGAAACATAGGGCTAGATTTTCAATTGCTGGTGGGGACGTGAACGGGTGTGGACTTGATTTGAACATTGCATTCCCAGAGAGCAGTGCTGCATCTCACTGTGTCTGGGATAGACTACAATTTTCAAAAGGAATAGGAAACCCACTCGCCACCAACAAATGGCTCCTTAAGCTCTTTCGGGAACTTGTTAAAGGGCCTGTTCAAAATGGAGTAGGATTTTCAATTATTTTTTTTACAGATGAAGAAGTCAACCATTGTGGTAAACATTACTGTACTGCTGTCAAAGTTGCCCTGCACAAAAGAACATTCTTTTCCCTGTATTTCTTTGTGAGGTTTTAGGGATCAACTAGCCAGGGGAGCGTTATACCACAACTTGGTGCCCATGGCCACTTTGAGTTGCCTTTATCTTCCTGGCCCTTTCATGAACTGCCACCTCTACTCGGCAGTTCAATGGCAACTTGACAGGGTAAATGCTGAGAAGATGTTTCCCTCACGGGAGAGTCCAGGACTGGAGGGGATAGTCTCAGAATAAAGGGGCACCAATTTAAGGCTGAGATGAGGAGGAATTTCTTCTCTCAGAGGGGTTTGAGTCTTTGGGACTCCATGCCACAGAGAGCTGTGGAGGCAGAGTCCTTGTGTATAGTTAAGGCTGAGATAGATGGAGTCTTTATCAGTAAGAGCATTAAGGGTTCCAGGGAAAGGGCAAGCAAGTGAACGTGAGGAATGTCAGATCAGCCTTTATCCTAATGAATGGAGGGAACAGGCCCGAGGGGTTGAATGGCCTACTCCTGTTCCTATTTCTTTCCGTCTCATGGTCTTGTCTCCAGGACTGCGGACTGGCTTTTCCACTGGTGCCGGATAGGCAGCTCCCATCTCCTGGTAGTGCGCGGTACGACTAAATTGATCGCCAAGCTCACCTGCTGTCCAATCAGCCCAATTCCATTTAAAAATAGCGGGCATGAATCTATCAGAAGGGAATAAAGTCCCCCAGCAAGCGCGTTTAGCCACGTGTTTCACGGCACTCTCAGTGCCAAGAAACACATGTCTATTCAACGCGACTCGCGGAACTCCCCAGTGCACGAAAGATCGGGATGCCAGTGACCAGAATTCCCAGCTTCCCCAGCCCCAACACACTATTGGAGAGGAGGAGTCCCCGGCCCCCCTGCACTCCCTCCAACACCCACACCGGGCACGCCAAGTCCAATCGTGCACGCACAAAAAATTCCAGCTTGGCAGTATCAATCTGGCACCCTGGAATTTCCCAAGCCAGCTGGCAGTGCCACCCAGGCACCTTGGCAGTGCCAGGCTGACACCCAGATGGCACTGCCAAAGTGCCAGGTTGGCACTGCCAAGAGGCCGAAGTGGCACCAGCAGTGCCAAGGCACCACCCTGCCCAAAGGTCATGCAGCTGGAGGGCTCCAATACCTGGGAGATACCCACGAGTGCCATCCTGTCTGGGCCCCGTTTGTGGCGACCAGTGCTGAAAGGCGCTTGCCCGAGGTCTCCGTGGTGACGGGGATGAATCCCAAAGCCTCAGGCACCTCGGCAATCTGCACATTAGAGTCATCTGTCTCGCTCTAATATGCAGATTTGTCAAAGAGTGATCCCTCCTAAATTTGGGTGGGATTTACATTGCCACATCTCACAAGACCAGGGTAGACCCCGGGAGCGAGGTTTTATCAGCCATTGGACGGCGCCCAGGGTCACAAATTGATCCATTTCAGGCAGGGAGCCAGGTCCTGGCATTCAGCCGAGTTTTGGCCTCCCAATCTCCCACCCCAGCCCCGATTGAAAATCTGGCCGAACTCTGTTTTCCCCTCCACCAGATCTGCTTGAGGGTTTCCAACTGACCTGATTATGATGTGTTATTGGCTTTCTATACTAATGAACCTTCTTCTATTTTCTCTCCAACCAGTCCGTTCCAGAAGACCAACGACTCTCAATTGCTTTAATCCTAGTCATATGGATCTCTTCACTGGCATCTTCCCTGATAGATAATATTCCCTTTACAGCCACGATGGTAAGTCAATTCTCGGATACCAGTGTCAGGATGGGGAAGCTTCAATCAATGCAAATTTTCAAGTTTCAAATTGATCGGCAGCATCAGATTTTTGCTTTTGATTGCTGAGCTAACTTTGAGAAAACCCATTTGACCTGGAAATTCATCTCCAGCTCTCCCAACGTTTCTGCCAATACAGGGAAGTATTCATCTGCTTCCGTTCGCGTCAACTCTAATAGAATACTTAACAAGAATGAAAATGAGCTCGGAATTGGCCTGCCCACCGAGACTGGCACCAGGATATTTCCTATTTTGCACAGCGAGTGGGTAGGATCCGAATGCACTGTCGGAGAAGGTGGCAAAGACAATTTCAATTGAGGCCTTCAAAAAGGTTCGGATAGTTATCTGAGGGGGAAAGATCGCAGGGTTAATGGGGGAAAATGCAGGGCAATGGGACCAGCTGAGTTGCTCTAACTCAAGATGGGCCGAATGGACTCTTGCTGTGCTGTCGCCATTCAATGATTCTACGTATGGTGAAATTTAAAACACACTTGTTATAAACTCTGTGTGGAGTTTGCACTTTCTCCCCGTGTCTATGTGAGTTTCCTCCGGGTGCTCCGGTTTTCTCCAACAGTCCAAAGATGTGTGCAGGTTAGGCGGATTGGCCACGATAAATTGCCCCTTCGTGTCCAAAATGCTAGGTGTGACTACTGGGTTACGGAGAAAGGGACGGGGTGTAAATAGGGTACTCTTTCCAAGGGCCGGTGCAGACTCGATGGGCCGAATAGCCTCCTTCTGCCCTGTAAAATTCTATGAAATTTATGACTTTGTTCCATAAAGTGTACATCTAACCTCTATTAACTCATACATTACCTCCTTGCACTGGTATGTTATCTGTATTGCCTGGTAAATTACCTCCCATCACTTGTACAATTATCCACTTTCACTAGTAAATTACCTCCCATCACTTGTTCAATGACCTCCTTTCAGTAATAAATTACCTCCTTTCACTTGTTCAATGACCCCCTTCCATGCTAGCAAATCCTCACAGAGGCTCGGCTTTGTGCAGTGTTAAGAAGAGCTTTCCAACGGGATAGGGAAAGAAGTAATAGATCTTAATTAAATTTCCACTTTTTTTTGTGCGCCATCTATTTTGTTTTTGGAACCCATCGAGTGCAATGGCTGGCTCCGCGATCTAGATATAGGTTATTGCTTGCCCGCTGGCATTTTGCACCTCAGCCAAAAAATAGGATTGTGCTGGTGACTAGTTTGAACTCTGTTGTATTGGGTGCACGGCAGCAGCGTGTGTCTCCCCCCATGACAGAGAGAGTGGTGCAGCTGCTCAAACTGGCTTCAATTGAGAATCACTTTGTATATTCATATCTACATGCATATATGGAGAAGGTCATTTCAGAGAAGCTGCTGCAGTTATATAGCAATGCAATCACGCTGGGCCACCGGAGGAAAAAGAGTGAAACGTTTTTTTTTTCCAAAATACCTATTAATGTAAAAAAATAGATCTTTTTCAATAAGCGCTGCTCCCTGTAGTCGTTGCTCATAAAAGTTGTATTTATAGGCCCGGAGAAATGGGATCTGGTAACTTTGCGCTTTGAAAGCAGGCGGCAAGCATTGAAGAGCCAGAAAAATGTAATTGCTGCTCATCATGTTTTTAAAATGGGGTTGAACTCTACCGGATCAAAAATTGGTTTCACCTGCGTTCTCTTCTTTCCTTATTTTATAATAGATACCCGTGCTGCTAAATCTGAGTCAAGACCCTGATGTGAACCTGCCGGTGAAACCTTTGATTTTCGCACTGGCCATGGGAGCCTGCCTGGGAGGTGAGTGGCAGAGTGGCATTACAGTGCTCTGAAAGGTCACCTGCTTCAGTAACAAGGGACAATGATAATAATAATCATCTTTCTTAGTGTCACAAGTAGGCTAACATTAACACTGCAGTGAAGTTACTGTGAAAATCCCCTCTTTGCCACATTCCAGTGCCTGTTTGGGTACACGGAGGGAGAATTCAGAATGTCCGATTCACCTAACAAGCACGTCTTTGTTGGAGAAGTCGTTACATCAAAGCGTGCTGCGGATTGATTCTTGGAAAGCAGTGCAGTGCACGGAAACGGTTCCCCTTCACTCACAGTTCTTCATTAAAAGTCAGCGTATCTGAGAGTTGGAGAAGATGCCTCCAACAGAGGAAGCTAATCATAGGCGGCAAATCTTTGAGAAGTTAAATTATGAGGGTGTTTTTCTGTGCACTGGGTGTTTTCTTTCTGGTTTCATCCAGCTCCATTCAAACAGCGAGTCCTTCAGGTAAAGAACATAAGAAGGGGAGGAAAGGCGATGTTGATTATAATATAAGTTTTTATTGTCCCATCGATTTCTTTGCCCCTTGCCCTCCCTCCCCCTTGGGTGCCCAATCAATATTTTTCCCCTCAATGAAGATTTTGAATCCCCATTACTTCATTAATCTGTCACTGGAGTGAACATTTTGAGTTTAAACAAAGTAAATTAAAATAATCTGGACCTAAAGAACTGTTGTTAGCGACAACAAAGCAACTGGTTTGCTGTATGTAAGATACAGGCAGGTTCACTAATGTCTTTCAGGGTAGGAAATCTGCCATTGTTACCTAGCCTGGCCTACCAGAGACCCATATCAATGTGGGTGACTCTTTTACAGTCCTCTGAAAACCCAGAAAACCACTTAGCTCTGGGGCCAAATTTTCTTTCATTTCTGCATCAGTTATACTCGTGAACAGGGTAGTAGCAAGCCGAGAATTAGGAGAGAAATAAGGCAATCAACCTACTTGGGCGGGATTCTCCGAGCCTCCTTGCAGAAATCGTGGGCAGGATTCTCCAATAATGGGGCGATGTCCCCACGTCGCCGTGAAACGCGGCGGCAACCACTATGACATGAATGGTCCCCGATAATGGGGAATGCTTCCCTTCCTAGGGGGCTAGGTCGGCGCCGGAGTGGTACCCGCAGCTCTAGCCGGCACAGAACGGCCGGCGCGAGTTCGCGAATGCGCGGAACGGCTGGCGTGATTCCGCGCATGTGGGGGGTTCCCTTCTCCGCGCCGGCCCCCGGGCAATATGGTGGAGCCCTACAGGGGCCCGGCGCAGAGGAACATAGGCCCCCACGGAACAAGCCCCGCCCACCAATTGGTAGGCCCCGATCGCGGGCCAGGCCACCATGAGGCGGGCTCCAATTCCCCCCACCCTCCTCCAGGATATTCCCCGCAGACATACATTCCATGTCCCGCCCTGTGGGACCTGAGTAACCCATGCCGGCGAGACTCGGCCGAACCCGGCAGCCACGCGTCTCATCGGGGCCTGGAGAATCGGCGGGGGTGCCGCTTTCAATGGCCCCCGAGCGGCGCGGCGGGAATCCCGCGGGTGCCCGAGAATTGGCGGGGGTGAATTGGGAAACCGGAGTCAGGGCAGCGGGGCTCGATTCTCGCGTCCCCTGGGGATTCTCCGACCCGGCGCGGGGTTGGAGAATCCCAGCCCGTGTTTGGCGCGAGCGGCGGAGAATGGCCGTTTACCTGGAAATCGGGACTGGCGCCGCTGAAGCAATTCTCTCTCCCCGGAGATTCGCTCAGGAATCGCTTGCGCGCGATCTACGCGGCGCGGGTAATGGGCCACTGACAGAGACCACCCAGCAATTCTCCGCGGAAAACTGACTGAGGCACCCGACGGCGTGGTTCTAACCACGTATCAGCTGTCGGGAACTTCAGGTGGCGGCTGCGGACTCAGTCCGTGGCCGCCCTGCTGGGGGTGGGGGGATCAATCACCGGGTGGGGATCTGATGGACGGCCGGAGGAGCGATCGGGCGGCATGGACCCGCGGGCATGCGCGATCTTGGGGGGCCTACATTTTTGATGACGGTCCACGGTGCAAGTCCACCATGTCGCACGGCGCGGCCGCCCCAGTTCGCTGCCGTGTGCATGCACGGATTCCCGATCGGAAGTGCTGGGCCCCGTATCTGCAGTCAGAACTGTGAGAACCACTCCGGGGTCCAGTCAGCCCCCTGCAGGTAAGAGAATCGCTCAGGACTTCCTTAAGGAAAGGCCAGAGTGAAACGCCAGCGTTTTTACGCTGCCGTGGGGACATAGCCTCATTATTGGAGAATCCAGCCCCTGATTTTTCAAGTGGACCTCCCATTAAGCATCCAGCTCTGGTCCGTGAAGCAGGTGGGGGCCTAATGAGCATGTTCAAATAAAGGTCAACGGACACAATTAAGGCTCCAACACAATTTGTGTGTAAATTTGTGCTGGCATTGCTACTTCCTCGTCGTGCCCACAAAACGCAGGAAGTGGCAGTTGAGACAGCATCTATCATCAGCATTACTAAAATGGATCCTCACTTGCTCTGAAGGATTGGAGGACATTTTTCTGGAAGTTTGTTGTGCATTTTGTGACAAATCGTTCAATTCTAAAGTGCCTGAACAACCTTCTGGAATTGTACGGGGATACTGGCAAAAAACAAAAGACATCTTTCAGCAAATTCCATTCAGGCTTGAAGCAGAGGAGCAACAGCAGAAGGTGGAACCAGGAGCAGGGTCTATCGCTGTAGCTGCAGGGGCACCAGCTCTTCCTGCGTTTTGCAGTGAAGATCACTGAGGCTCTGAACCTCTTTCTCTCTGGCTCCTGCCCAGGCTGTGAGAAGGAATGTCAGCAACATTAGGCAAACTGTGGTGTATGCTTGCTTACTGCAGGCATTAACTCTAGTCCTTCCTTTGCATTTCCCCATGGGCAACTGGAAATGGCAGAATGTCACCCTTGGCGTGTACCAATTGCAGGCCTCATTCCTCCCCACAGGCTGGGGCCTCACTGGCTGCACCAACATTGTCTTTTGGGCTCCTCCTGTAATCCCAAAATGTAGATTGGTAAGTGATGTACCATCAATTGAACGGGAGACGAGTTGCTGTACAAAAGTATGGCTTTAATCAGCTAGATGTTAGCCCTGCGGTTGATTACAGTAAATGGACGACCGCTGGGAGTACTGGGTATTTATACCCCGTCCTGGAGGCGGGGTTAACTCAGCCTCTTGACCAATCGGGGAGCCGTCACATGACTGGTCTCAACCAATCGGTCGAGAGGCACATGACCGACCAGGGCCAATGGTAAGCCGGTGTTCTGCACCAATGGCAGGCAGCTATGCTAATCATCCCACCCAGAGACAGTAAGTCTCTGTCAAAAAGAAAACTGTTAAGGCCAACAGGAAGCAAAGTTAAGTATTTGTATTGGAATGTATGAATGTACAGGTCCTAGTGCTTCAGGCCAAAACGTTAAAGGTAGAAATGGAGGCAGACGTTCCACCCTGCTAGGAGAGAAAATTAAAATACGTCGAGTCACAAGTTGAAAAGAAAAAGACTTCCATTTATATCTCACTTTTCACTGCCACCTGATGTCTCAAAGCAATGGCTGACAATTAAATATTTTTTGTGTGGAGACAGCTGCAAGAATCACAGCAGCCAATTTGTGCACAGCAAATTCTTACAGGCAGCACCGCGAAAATAAATTGTCTTTTGTGTTGTTGATTGAGGGAGAAATATTGTATGGGGGATAAGAACAAAGAACAAAGACAATTACAGCACAAGAACAGGCCCGTCGGCCCTGCCAGCCTGCGCCGATCCAGATCCTTTATCTAAACCTGGGCGGCATTCTCCCCTACCCGGCATGACGGAGAGTCCCGGAGTAGGGGAGTGGCGCCAACCACTCAGGGGTCGCGCCTCCCCAAAGGTGGGGAATTCTCCCCACCTTTGGGGGCCAGCCCCGCGCCGGAGCGGTTGCCATCAGGAGACAGGCGCAAAAAACCGGCGCCCCCGGCAGGCAGGGCTGGCCGAAAGGCTTTCGCCGGTCCGCGCATGCGCCGGCAGTGACGTCAGCGGCAGCTGGCTGCTGACGTCATTGCCGGCGCATGCGCGATGTGGGGTTCTCTTCCGCGTCCGCCAAGGAGAAAGTGTGCAGCCAGGCTACCGTGGGGGCACCCCCCGGGGTTCGATCGCCCCCCCAGGACCCCGGGGGCCTGCTCGCGCCACTGAGCCCGCCGTTCCAGAGGTGGTTTAAACCTCGACGGCTGGAGAGGCCTCCCAGCGGCGGGACTTCGGCCCATCCGGGCTGGAGAATCGCCGCAGGGGCCTCTCCGATCGGAGTGGCGAGATTCCTGCTCCCGCCACTTCCCAGGTGGCGGAGAATCTTTGCCACGGCGGGGGCGGGATTTTAGGCGCCCCCAGGCGATTCTCCGACCCTGCTGGGGGTCGGAGAATTTCGCCCCCTGTCTCCTATTTTCCAAGGTCTACTTCCAAAGAACAAAGAAAATTACAGCACAGGATAAGGGACAATTTCTCAATTTTTCTTCAAAATAGCACCATGGGATCCAATATATCCACCTCTGCAGACAGGTGGAGCCTCAGAGGCTGAAAGACAGTGGGCGGGATTCTCCCAACAGGAGACTAAGTGCTGATGCCGGAGTGAAAACCGGAGTGTTTCACTCCGGCGTCCAAGGCCGCTCCTCGCCCCCTATTCTCCCACCCCCGGGGGGCTAGGAGCGGCGCCGCATCATTTACGCACGCCGGGCATTGGCGCCGCGTAAAAGCGGCCCCGTGTAAATTACGGTTGCCGTCCTCCCCGGGGCGCCCCGCAAGACATGTCGGAGTGATCTTGCGAGGCGGCGGAGGAAATTAGTGCATCTCTCAGAGAGGTCAGCCCGCCGGTCGGTGGGCACCGATCGTGGGCCAGACCCCTTTTGAGTGCCCCCCCAGTGCTCGATTCCCCCCCCACAGGCCGCCCCCGCAGCATTCGCGCGCTGTTCCCGTAACAGCCTCCCCGAACAGGCGCCGGAATGTGGCGACTAGGGGCTTTTCACATTAACTTCATTAGAAGCCTACTTGTGACAATAAACGATTTTCATTTCATTTCATTTCATTTCTGTTCACACCGGCAGCGACCAGGTGTGGTTGGCGCCGGCATGAACACGTCGTATTGGCCAGGCCACTCGGCCCGTCCGGTGGCGAGCGGCGATTCTTCGAGCGGCCTGCCGTGGATCTCGGGGCGCCGGGTTGGGGGGGTGGGAGAATCGCGTGCGGGTGCCGGGGCGGCATGGCGGGACTTGCCCGGCGCCCCCGCGATTGTCCCAACCTGGGTGGGGGGAGCAGAATTGCGGCCAGCGACTGGGATTTTCTGCCTGTTCTTACCAGCAGGATCTTCCTTTACCGCCAAATGTGAGCCCCCCCCCCCAGACGCTGCAGGCTTCCGGCGGGTTTCCCAGTGGTCAGGGGATGGGTACATAAAAATGGGAAAGCCCATTGACAGCAGCGGCAGGCCACCTCAGCACAACATGTGGCGAAAGGCGGGGGAAACCCTGCTCAGCACCTCCAGTAGTGTAGCGCTCACTCAGCACCGCCTTGGAGTGTCGGGTTTAATTTTGTGCTCAAGTCCTGGAGTGGGGCTCGAGCCCCAGAATTATGTGATCAGAGGTAAGTGGGCTACCTCGTGAGCGATGTTTGTCGCTGGAAGGGAGGGGAGGCGGGGGGGAGGGGGGGGGGGGTGCGTCAGATCCATTTGGTTTCAATCACTCTAAAGCTACTTCCAAAATCTGAGAAATGTAACTGTCAGTGCAGATCACATTCTTATATGGGTCTCATTTGATGGCAAATGACAATCAATCCTCTGAGACACTGAAGAGGGGCTGGAGAAGTGGAAAAAGATAGACTTTAATTTTGTTTTTGACTTCAGGTTTTGGGCTCCAAAGGCGGGAGCATCACGGTGTGGGATGGGGGTGGGTGTTGGGGGGGGGGGGGGGGGGGGGGGGGTCAGGCTTCAAGCCCGTGACTTGCATGTGTATCCTTGCTATAATTTACATATTTCTGCTGGTGCGGGGCGGGTAACCCGCTGCCTCCGGCGGCGGGAGATCAGAGCATAGCAACGGCGCCAAACCTATGATTGAGGGGATGCTCCGTTCTCCGCCCGATCGGAGGGGAGGTTCATGGATAATCCCGGCCGAGATGTTCGAATGCACTGCACCTCTTACATTGGATCAAATCTGATCTTTGACATATTTTTTTACAGATGGGACATGGGTTTTGAATTACAATAAAGTATAATTAAATAATTTTGCCATGTTAATCATGTCTAATATCATTCATTATTTATACTTCAACTTTCATACAGATAAGTATTAAAATTTTCACTTAATAGGTAATGTCGTTGTTATAGATGAATTGTAAAAAGTACAATTCATTAATATTATTTCTTAATAGTGTAACTCCGAGTTTCACACGCCTCTATATAATTTAGATTTTTGAAATTATATTACATGATGACAAAAGTTGACGTTTGATGCTCCTTTGATGTCGTTACAAGATTCCGAAGGGGTTGACAGAGCAGAAACTGAGAGGTTGTTTCCCCAGTCTGGGGCATCTAGAACACCAATGCACAACCTCATCATAAGGGGTCAACCATTTAGGGCTGAGCTGAAGAGAAGTTTCTTCACTCAAAGGGTTGCGAATCTTTGGAATTGTCCACCCGAAAGGATTTGCAGGCGCTCTTTTGTAAAGTATACTTAAGGATAGCACAAGTGGGTATAGCTCAGTGGTAGAGCATTGGACTGCAGATCAAGAGGTCTCTGGTTCAAATCCCGATGCCCCCTATGCTGTTTGATGCTATGCCACCTTCAATGCACCAGTTTAGCAAATACTTATGATAACCTGGCATGCAGATATCGTCTGGGGAACACTGTGATACATCATCTGTTGCTTGAACGGAAAGCCAATTGTAATTTCAGGGCAGCACGGTGGCCTAGTGGTTAGCACAACCGCCTCACGGCGCTGAGGTCCCAAGTTCAATCCCGTCTCTGGGTCACTATCCGTGTAGAGTCTGCACGTTCTCCCCATGTCTGCATGGGTTTCGCCCCCACAACCCAAAAATGTGCAGAGTAGGTGGATTGGCCACGCTAAATTGCCCCTTAATTGGAAAAAATAATTGTAAAAAGTAAAAAAAAATAAAAATAAAAAGTATACTTAAGGTGGAGATCAATAGATCTTTTATGGGAGAGGGCATGCTGTTGAGGTAGAAAATCAGTCTTGATTGTATGGAATGGGAGGCGGGGGGGGGGGAGCATGTGGGACTGTATGGTTCACTCCTGCACCTATTTCTTATATTCTTTCTCCACGTCCTATAAAAATAGTAACATTTTAATCTGGTGAATGCCATATCTTAATTTTTTAAAAACAAACTTGGTGAAGGGTCAATGTTCATACGAACATGCAAACTAGGAGTGGGAGTAGGACATTCGGACCCTCAATAGAATCATGGCTGATCTGATTGTGGCCTCAACTCTACCTTCCTCCTACCCTGAGAACCTTGACTCCTTTGTTAGTCAAGAGTCTACCTATTGTGGCTTTAAAACATTCAATGACGCTGCCTCCGCCCTTCCTCCAGGGAAGAAAGTTTCAAACAATCACGACCCTCTGAGAAATAAATACATTTTCTCATCTCTGTCGAAAATGGGAGACCCCTTATTTTGTCACCTAGTTTTAGTCTTTCCCGCAAGGGAAAGCACCCTCTCGGCCCTCACCCTGTTAAGCCTCCTTAGGATCTTGTATGATGTGGAGATGCCGGCGTTGAACTCGGGTGAGCACAGTAAGAAGTCTTACAACACCAGGTTAAAGTTTGTTTCAAACACCAGGGGCGGAATTCTCCCCTCCCGGGAAAAATCGGGAGGGCCGTCGTGAACTCGGCCGAGTTTCACGACGGCCTCGGAGGCCGCTCCTCGCCCCCATTCTCCCTTCCAGGCGGGGCTCAGAGCGGCGCTCCATAACTCTCGGCCGCAGGGGCATCGCGCCAAGAATGACGCGGCCGGTGCGCCTAATGACGTCAGCCGCACATGCGCAGGTTGGCCGGCTCCAACCCGCGCATGCGCGGCTGACGTCATGACGCTGACGGCACAAACCCGCGCATGCGCGGTGGCCGTCTTTCCCCTCAGCCGCTCTGCAAGACGTGGCGGCTTGACCTTGCGGGGCGGCGGAGGGGAAATAGTGCGTCCGATTTGGACGCTGGCCCGACGATTGGTGGGCACCGATCGCGGGCCTGTCCCCTCCCGAGCACAGTCGTGGTGCTCTTTTCTTGCTAGGCCACCTACAAGCCCCAAACGGGCTGCTCATTCCCGTTTCACGACGGCAGTGACTAGGTATGTTTGGCGTCGTCGTAAAACGGCCACGAACGTCAGGCCGCTCAGCCCATCCGGGTCGGAGAATCGCCGTTTGCCGTGAAAAATGGCGAGCGGTGATTCGTCCGAGCGGGGTGGGGAGGGGGAGAATCGCGGGGGGCGCCAGGGGGCGTGAAATTTGTCGGGGGGCCCTCCCACGATTCTCCCACCCGGCGTGGGGAGCGGAGAATCGTGGCCGTGTTTGAAACAAACCTGTTGGACTTTAACCTGGTGTTGTAAGACTTCTTACTAGGATCTTGTGTGCTTTGATGAGATCACCTCTTATTGTTCGAACTTCCAATGTATACGGAACAGCTTGCCCAACCATTCCTTTTAAAATAATCCCAGCTATCAGTCGAGTGAACCTTCTCTGAAATGCTTCTATCACATTTATATCCTTTCTTAAATAAGGAGAATAATGTACCCCAAATGTGGTCTCTCCAAAATCCTGTATAACTGTAGCAAATCATCCTTACTTTTATATTCCATTCCTCTTGTAATAAACAGCAACATTCCATTTGCCTTCCTAATCCCTTGCTGTACCTGCTTACTAACCTTTTGTGATTTGTATATCAGGGCACTATGATTCCTCTGTACTTCAAGATTTCTGCACTCTCTCTCTACATAAATATAATGCTGTTCTTTTATTTGTCCTGCCAAAGGGGGCATGTTCATATTTTCCCACATTATACTCCACCTGACAAATATTTGCCCATTCACTTAACCCATCTGTGTCTCTTTTCAGAATCCTTGGGTGGGATTCTCCGACACTGGGGCTAAGTGTTGACGCCGTAAACGCCAGTGCGTTTTACGACGGCGTCATCTGGCCCCGAGGATCAGCGATCCTGCGCCATACAGAGGGCCAGCAGGGGACTGGAGAGCCTCACGTTGCTCTCGCTGTCGATACGGGCATGAGGATGGGCGGCGCGAGTTCGCGCATGCGCGCCATGGCCGGCGCGAGTTCGCGCAGGGGCGCCATGGCCGGCGCGAGTTCGCGCATGCGTGCTGGTTGCCTTCTCCGCGCCAGCACTGACGCAGCATGGCGGAGACCTACAGGGGCCCGGCGTGGAGGAACATTGGCCCCCACCAGGATAAGCCCGCCCACCTATTGGTAGGCCCTGATCGCGGGCCAGGCCACCGTAGAGGCCCCCCCCCCCCCCGTGGTCGGATCTCCCCTCCCCTCTACTAGGCCGCCCCCTGCAGCATGAACCCTGAGGTTCTGCCGGGTAGGACCACACGAGAACGGCGCCAGCGGGACTCGGCCTAACTCGGCGGGCACTCGGCCCATTGCGCGGGGAGAATTGCTGGGGGGGGGGGGTTGTGCAGCGCCCGACTGCGCCGGCGCCAATGGTAACTGGAGAATCGGCAGACCGGCATCGGAGCGCCATCGTGTGAGTCACGCTCCCCTGGCGAATCCCGCCCCTTATTTATTCTTCACAACTTAATTTCCTACCTATTGTGCCATTAGAAAATTTAGCAGCCATATATTTGGTCCCTTCATCCAAGTCATTGAGATAAACTGGAGATAGCTGAAGCCCCAGCACTGATCTCTGTCGCACTCCATTTGTCACATTTTATCAACCCCAAAATGAACCTTTTATGCCTACCTACTTCCTGTTAGCTCACTCATCTTCTATCCATGCTAATATGTTACTCCCTGCACCATGAACTCTTATTTTGCACCGTGACCTTTGATGTGGCACCTTGTCAAATGTCTTCTGGAAATCTAAGTACAACACATCCACAGGTTCCCCTTTATCCATGTTGCTTATTACTTCCTCACAGAACTCTAATAAATTAATCAAACATGTTTACCCTTTCACAAAACCATGTTGACTCTGCCCCATTGTATTGAGATTTTCTAAATGTTCTACTACAGCAAGTTGCTATCAAATTTACATTTTTCATTTGACAACGTTCACGTACGGATGTCCAGCATGTCTGCGCTACATTCAAATAAATACATGAATGTCTACCTAAAAGCAGCTAGTGTAGGAATGTATATCTCAGCCTTGGTTCAGTCACTGTACCCTTGCCTACAAGAAGTTGTGAATTTAAGCAGAAACTTGAGTACACATTCTACAGCCATGAGAGCCTGGCATTTTGGGGTTATCTTCAAAAAATGGCTTTGTGCGTAGGTCTGAGCCCCACAACTCAAAGATGTTGAGGGTAGGTGGATTTGCCATGCTAAATTTCCCCTTAATTTAAAAAATAATGGCTCTGTTTGCTGTCACTTTATTTGCCTTCAATACCTTCTGAAAGATTTACCTCGGCAATTGCCCCTTCAGTCTTCTCTGATCACAAAATCCTTCAATTGCTGCCTTATTCCTAGCTTGAGTGTTTTTCATTGATTCATTGGCCTGATCAAAGTACTTGACTCAAACAATCACTGTGGATTGTGCTGCAAAGATTTGGATGCCCAAGAAAAGTCATCACAAATCTACAACTGTTTCATGATGATATGATTGCAACTGTCTTGAATGGGAGATCTGAAGTGGACTGGGGTCAAACAAGGCTGTGTGATAGTTGCCATACTATTTTTAAGGACATAAGAACTAGGAGCAGGATCAGGCAATTCAGCCCCTCGAGCCTGCTCCCCCATTCAATACAATCATGGCTGATCTCCACTTGGCCTTGACTCCACTTTCCTGCCTGTTCTCCATAACCTTTCAACCTATTGTGTTGTTCTTTGTGTTTCTAAATTCAGGATGGTTGGCGTAGTGTTTACAAAGACCACAAAATAGCTTTAACTTGAACAAAGCTATAAATTTATTAGCACAACTAATTTGGATTTGACACATACTCCTAAATGATAAACAGTTGATAATTAACATATAATCTGCACGCACCTACAACTAATCTCTACACTATAATAAACTATGATCTGCTCTTACTCACACTATATTTACTTCAGTCTGCCTTTAGCTAACTCCTTCACTTCTGTCTCTCCCCCACAAGGCTTAGCATCAATGTCTTATATATTTGTATCTGTAGCTCCATCTAGTGGCTTATCTAGACATGTCATTAGTAGTCCTTACATTTATGATAATACCACACCCATTACTAATTAAAAATCTGTCTATCTCATCCTTAAAGCCCTGCTATCCACTGCACTCTGGGGTAGTTAATTCCACTGATTCACAACCGTTTGAGAGAAGTAATTTCATCCGCTTCCTGTCTACTTTGTCAATACCATTTATCATCTTGTACACCTCAATTAGATGATCCATTATTCTTCTAAACTCAAGAGAGTATAGGCCTATTGCACAATTTAACCACCACATTGCATCAGGCACAGATCTGGGCGCACCTGGTAAATAGCGGGAAAGACCAAAATTGAGATTCGGTCTGGGTGGGAACCAGTTTATAATTTACTCAGCCCAAACCCGATTGTAATTTCTGGATCTCGCCCAAAATTGGTAAGCGTATCATTAACCCTTTCTGGTTTCATTTAAATTTCATCAGCGAGATTGAAGTTAAATGCAGTAGCCTCCCAGGAATTAACCAGCTCCCCAGCGAGAATCAACGCGTGCGTTGTTAGCGCTCCTTTTTAAAAATGTGAATCGGGGGAGGGGGAAGAATTACCCTAAACTGCTGGGAAACCCGTGGATGGGAGTGCGCTGCCGGTGGGAAAAGCGAATAACAACGAATTCCAACCACTCTGAATCTATCCTTGAAGCGCATCAGCATTGACATTAAAGACTGGGAGGAGCTTGCCCCCAGGGCTTTCAGAATGACCATAACTTGCCCATCAAGTTGCATCCGCCTTGAACTTAAATGTCTTGCTGACGAGGCAGAGCGACGGCAGAGAAGGAAAGAAAAGGAAGCAAACCCTGCACTCCAGATCCCACTACCTCATGGGGCACCCTTCTCCATGTGCTCCAAGGTCTGTTCAGTCACATGAAGACCCGTGGCAGAAACTCACAGCCCTGAATCGAGGGACAGCTGCTGATGATATTAAAATACCATGCACTCAGTCCAGAAGTGGTAGAGATGCATAATACATTTATGTATAGCAAAGGAGAAGATAAATGGACAAGTCTGAGGAATCTGCCACAGCTTGGAAGAAGATTACTTATGAAAGACCTATTTTTAACACGAGGCTTCAAGCTTAGGTAAAAAGCATTGATTAATAGTAATAGATTTGTGGAAAAAGCAAAGGCCTGTGTATCTTCATGGACATCCTCATTAAAGGCACAACTGTGGTCAGAATTATAGATAACCAATTCCAGGATAGATTACCGAGGCAAGTCTAGTTCGACAGAAAACAGTTGATAATTGCAGAGCAACAGGATGCAGCAAAACAGCTGCGTGAGTGAAGCAGCGATTTCACTTCATTCAATCAAACAAAAAATAAAATCAGAGCTAGCTGGTCAATAACAGGCCATGGATTGCAGCTACTGTGCTAAATTGCATCACATCTATCAAAGAAGACACAGAGTACAATAATTAAAAATGGATAGATTAAAAAAAATGGAAGGAATCTTAACAGTTGAAAACAAGTAACAAAGTAGACCTGCAATGGTACCTTTAATGGTAATTTAGTTTGTCAACTTGTTAAATGGCACAGAAATAACTATGAAAACAACCTGAAACGGACACGGCACTGCATTGGCCTCATAATTTTTTTTTGTATTTGTGCTTGGGATGTAGGCATCAACCAGCATTTGTTGCTCATCCCTTATTGCCCTTGAACTGAATGGCTTGCTAGGCCAATTCAGTGGAGAGCAGTTAAGAGTCAACCACACCTCTCTGCTGTTCTGAAGTCACATGGGCGGCACGGGAGCACAGTGGTTAGCACTGTTGCTTCGCAGCTCCAGGGTCCCAGGTTTGATTCTCGGCTGGGTCACTGTCTGTGCGGAGTCTGCATGTTCTCCCCGTCTCTGCGTGGGTTTCCTCCGGGTGCTCCGGTTTCTTCCTATAGTCCAAAGATGTGCAAGTTAGGTAGATTGGCCACCTAACCTTTCTTTCCCCTTGTGTCCAAAGATGCTGGGTGGGGTCTACTGGGTTGCGGGTGTGGATTTAGGTAGGGTGCTCTTTCCAGGGGCTGGTGCAGACTCAATGGGCCAGGTGGCCTCCTTCTGCACTGTAAATTCTCTGAAACATATAGGCCAGACCAGGTAAGGATGGCAGATTTCCTTGAAAGACATTGTTGAACCAATGGGTTTTTCTGACAATCATAATAATAATCACTTATTGTCACGAATAGGCTTCAATGAGGTTACTGTGAAAAGCCCCTAGTCGCCACATCCCGGGCGCCTGTTCGGGGAGGCTGGAATGGGAATTGAACCCGCGCTGCTGCTCTTGTTCTGCATTACAAGCCAGCTGTCTTAGCCCACTGTGCTAAACCAATTGGCAATGGTTTCAAGGTTATCTTTAGACTTTTAATTCCAGATATTTATTGAATTCAAATTTCAACATCTGCCATGGTGAGATTCAAACTTGGGACCCCAGAGCATGAGTCAGGGTGTCTGGATCACTAGTCCAGTGACAATACCACTATGCCACTGTCTCTGCTGGGAAGTGAGCAAGCCAATGAGGGTTAATAGTGCTGCTGCCGCCTTGGTACTTCTTTGTAAGGTATGAACCTATGCAAATGAAACCCATTGTGTGCGCAGCGCCCAAATTTATACTAACTGAATGCAGAGTAAGAAAGGACAGCTGC